>NC_045957.1:3937822-4300322 GCF_010909765.2 Amblyraja radiata | reverse complement strand
AATCCCATTAGCAGATACAGAGGGCTGGAGTAACTCAGCTACATCTCAATAGAACTAGTTTAGTTTAGAGATACAGCGTGGAAACAGGCCCTTCAGCTCACAGAGTTTGCGCTGATCAGCAATCGATAGTAATGAAAGCAAACTCAATGCTCACATTTATTTCAAGAGGGCTTGTATACAATGTAATGCTGAGGCTCTATAAGCATTTAGGCCACATTTGGAATATTGTGAGCAATTTTGGGCCCCATATCTAAGGAAGGATGTGCTGGCTCTGGAGAGGGTCCAGAGGAGGTTTACAAGAATGATCCCAGTGGGTTAACCTATGATGAGCGTTTGACGGCACTGGGTCTGTACTCGCTGGAGTTTAGAAGGCTGAGGGGGACCTCATTGAAACGTACAGAATACTGAAAGGCCTGGATAGAGTGGATGTGGGGAGGATGTTTCCACTAGTGGGAGAGTCCAGGACCAGAGGTCATAGTCTCAGAATTAAAGGAGATTCCTTTAGAAAGGAGATGAGGAGGAATTTCTTTAGTCAGAGGGTGGTGAATTTGTGGAATTCTTTGCCACAGAAGGCTGTGGAGGTCAAGTCAGTGGATATTTTTAAGGCAGAGATTGATAGATTCTTGATTAGTACAGGTATCAGAGGTTATGGGGTTAGGAGAGAGAGATAGATCAGACATGATTGAATGTCGGAGTAGACTTGATGGGCCGAATGGTCCAATTCTGCTCCTGTCACTTATGACCCGTACGCTAGTTCTATCCTACACACTGGGGGATAATCTTAGAGGATAATTAACCTACAACCCTGCACGTCTTTGGAGTGGGAGGAAACCAGAGCACCCAGAGAAAACCCACGCAGTCGCAGGGAGAAGGTGCAAACTCTATACAGACAGCACACAAGGTCAGGATTGAACCTGGGTCTGTGATGCTGTGGGGGGGGGGGGGGGGCGTTTCCACGCTGTATCACTCTATGTCTCCAACCATCAGAGCCCTTTGATCACCAGGGGAGGGAAAGCAGACGGAGAGATGGGGGTACAGTACCGTGAATAGTTCCTTTGCGTACATATCGTCCACGTGAATGTTCATCATTTGCATGAAACGCTTCACTTCATTCAGGGTCATTTTGTTGTCCTTGTCCATGTCGGCCTTCTGCAGGTGAATCTGGAACCATCTGCGGCTTGATTGAAGGAAGCAACTCAACGGAATGCAGAAGAGGGCATCTCCAGTCAAAACACAGACAATACACAATAGGTGCAGGAGTAGGCCATTCGCCCCTTCGAGCCAGCACCGCCATTCAATGTGATCATGGCTGATCATCCCCAATCAGTACCCCGTTCCTGCCTTCTCCCCATATCCCCTGACTCCACTATTTTTAAGAGCCCTATCTAGCTCTCTATTGAAAGCATCCAGAGAACCCGCCTCCACCGCCCTCCGAGGCAGAGAATTCCACAGACTCACCACTCTCTGTGAGAAAAAGTGTTTCCTCGTCTCCGTTCTAAATGGCTTACTCCTTATTCTCAAACTGTGGCCCCTGGTTCTGGACTCCCCCAACATCGGGAACATGTTTCCTGCCTCTAGCGTGTCCAAGCCATGAACAATCTTATATGTTTCACAGAGTGATGGAGGAACTCAGCGGGCCAGGCAGCATCTAGCCTGTCCAACCCCTTAAGAATTTTGGAAGTTTCTATAAGATCCCCCCTCAATTTAGAAGATTGAGGGGGGATCTTATAGAAACTTAAAAAATTCTTAAGGGTTTGGACAGGCTAGATGCAGGAAGATTGTTCCCGATGTTGGGGAAGTTCAGGACAAGGAGTCAGTTTAAGGATAAGGGGGAAATCCTTTGGACCGAGATGAGAAAAACATTTTTCACACAGAGAGTGGCGAATCTCTGGAACTCTCTGCCACAGAAGGTAGTTGAGGCCAGTTCATTGGCTATATTTAAGAGGGAGTTAGATGTGGCCCTTGTGGCTAAAGGGATCAGGGGGTATGGAGAGAAGGCAGGTACAGGATACTGAGTTGGATGATCAGCCATGATCATATTGAATGGCGGTGCAGGCTCGAAGGGCCGAATGGCCTACTCCTGCACCTATTGTCTATGTTTCTATGATTCATGAGAACATCTTTTAGATTAGTTTTAGTTACGGGATACAGCACGTAAACCGGCCCTTTGGCCCACTGCGTCCACGCTGTCCAATAATCACCTGTTCACACCCCCAGTTCCATGTTATCCCAGTTTCATATCCTACACACTAGGGGCAATTTACAGTATCTGACCCTTCTTCAGTCAGAAACAACACCTGCCAATTTCGTTTATTTTTGTTTATTAATGTCACATGCGAACGTTTTTTTTGTAGGGCGCAGTCCAGTCAGAGAAAAGACAATAGGGTTATAATCAAGCCGTCCACAGTGAAAAGATAAGGCATAATGGGCACAGCATTTAATGTGAGACATACTGTCACATTAAAGTCTGATTTCCCATTTCCCAACTACCATTTCCTTCCGCAGATGCTGCCTGACCCACTGGGTTAATCCCGCACTTTGTTTTTTTGCTCAAGACTTTAGACTTTAGTGATTCAGTGTGGAATCAGGCCCTTCGGCCCACTGAGTCCGTGCCGACCAGCGATCACCCCGTACACTAATTCTATCCTACACACATTAAGGACAATTTACAATTTACACAGGCCACTTAGCCTACAAACCCGCACGTCTTTGGAGTGCGGGAGGAAACCGGAGCTCCCGGAGAAAACCCACGCAGGTCACGGGGAGAACGTACAAACTCCGTACAGGCAGCACACGTGGTCAAGATGGAACCCGGGTCTCTGGCGCTGTGAGGCAGCAGTTCTACCCGCTGCGCCACAGCCTGCCTCCACCGCCCTCTGAGGCAGAGAATTCCACAGACTCACCACTCTCTGTGAGAAAAAGTGTTTCCTCGTCTCCGTTCTAAATGGCTTACTCCTTATTCTTAAACTGTGGCCCCTGGTTCTGGACTCCCCCAACATCGGGAACATGTTTCCTGCCTCTAGCATGTCCAAACCCTTAACAATCTTATATGTTTCAATAAGAATCCCTCTCATCCTTCTAAACTCCAGAGTGTACAAGCCCAGCTGCTCCATTCTCTCAGCATATGACAGTCCCGCCATCCCGGGAATTAACCTTGTAAACCTACGCTGCACTCCCTCAACAGCAAGAATGTCCTTCCTCAAATTAGGCGACCAAAACTGCACACAATACTCCAGGTGTGGTCTCACGAGGGCTCTGTACAACTGCAGAAGGACCTCTTTGCTCCTATATTCGATTCCTCTTGTTCTAAAGGCCAACATGCCATTCGCTTTCTTCACTGCCTGCTGTACCTGCATGCTTACTTTCATAGACTGATGAACAAGGACCCCATATCCCGTTGTACTTCCCCATTTCCCAACTTGACGCCATTTAGATAGTAATCTGCCTTCCTGTTTTTGCTACCAAAGTGGATAACCTCACATTTATCTGCGTTAAACTGCATCTGCCATGCATCTGCCCACTCACCCAGTCGCCCTGCATTCTCATAGCATATATGGAACAAGCTGCCAGAGGAGCTAGGACATGTACATGGATTGTATAGGTTTAGAGGGATATGGGCCTGAAGTGGGATAATAAGACTAGGTTAGATGGGGCATCTTGGTCAGCAGGGCCAGTTGGGCTGAATGACCTGTTTTTGTGCATTCTTGCTCTGTTAACCATCAGGTGGCTGCACTTTGCTCTTTCATCAGCAGAGGGCACCGCTGAGCCAGCTGTGATTGGATTCTCAAGCATCTTTCAGCAAACCTGTTGGACTGCGCACTCACTTCCCATATTTGCGCGTTGCCTTTGTAATCTCATCAGACTGCTTACTTGCGAGACGACTAGCCTCGCTAGAACGTCACCCAAACACGGCTAAAATGGTCACCGTGGGAACGCAGACTGGTGCTGACAAAGTCGTCGCGACATGCAGTGTTGAAACAGGCCCTTCGGCCCAACTTGCCCACACCGGCCAGCATGCCCCATCTGCACGAGCACCACCTGCCTCCCTGCGGCCCATATTCCCCTATCCACGTACCTATCCAAATATTTCTTCAATGTTGCGACAGTACCTGCCTCAACTACCTCCTCTGGTGGCTCGTTCCATATACCCACCAACATTTGTGTAAAAAAGTTACCATTTTAAACCTTTCCCTTAAACCTTTGTCCGCTGGTTCTCAATTTCCTCCTCTGGGCAAAAGACTTGTTTACTCAATCTCTTCTTCTCTTGATTCAACCTCTATAAATTCCCCCCTTATCCTCCTGTGCTTCAAGTGCTAGCCTGGCCCATCTATATTCCTTCACCATCACCTTCAAAGGCAGAGCTAACTGGTGCTACAAACCTTGATGACCTGCCCACCAGCACATTCCCTGTCTCTGGGTTCTCTGCCAGGTGAAGGGTGATCTTGTAGAGGTGTGTCGGGTCGTGGGTGGGATAAACGGGCTGAGTGGACACAGTCTGTGTGGAGTTTGCACGTTCTCCCTGTGACCACATTGGCTTCCTCCAGATGCTCCGGTCTCCTCCCACATCCCAAAGGCGTGCGGATGTGCAGGTTAATTGGCCCTAGCGTGCAGGGGGGTGGATGACAAAGTGGGATAGCAGGCAACTCGCGTGAACGGGCGATTGATGGTTGGCTTCAAGCCGGTGGGCAGAGGAGCTGGGTTCCATGCTGTTTCTCGAAACTAAAACCAAAGGAGACACAAGGAAGTGCAGATGCATGAATCTTGAGTAAAAGACAAAGTGCTGGAGTAACTCCGCAGGTCAGGCGGCATCTGTGGAGGGAATGGAGAAGGGTCCCGACCTGAATCGTCACCTATCCATTATCTCCACAGATGCTGCCTGACCTGCTGAGTAATTCCAGCACTTTGTAATTTCCTCAACATGTCAGCAGCAAGTTGGGCCGAAGGGCCTGTTTCAACACTGTATGACGTCTTGAGTAAACTAAACAATTTAATTCCACTCTCAATACAACTCAATTCCACTCAACTCATTTCAACCCAAATCAACTCCAGCACTTTGTACTTGAAACTAAAATGGTCCGATCCCTGACACGGGACGTTAACTCACAACCCTCTGCACGTGGGTTAGGATGGTGAAGATGAGTTGGTGCTTGCCTGAGGAGACCTAGCCCAGCAATCCTCCACCCTGTTCCCATAGCCGCTGAGAGATCGTGTGACCTCCTCTCTCCAGGCCTCACACGGCAGGGATGGCCGACTCACTGTCTCCCTGCTCAGGACAAACTGCCGTGGGTAGTAAACAGAGGAAGGCTCCGTGCAGAGTTTGGCCGGGATCCAGGGGAGCTTTGATCAATCAGGGCCAGGTGGCTGGATCACATAGCTGTGCACACTGTGGGTTTCTAAGGAGCTGGGGATTGTTAAACCCATCGAACGCTGCGATGACACAAGTTACTCCAACAATAATCATGGACTAGTCTCACCCCCGGTCACTCCCTCTTCTCCCCTCTCCCATCAGACAAGAGGTACAGAAGTATGAAAACGCACACCTCCAGATAAACAACAGACAATAGACAATAGGTGCAGGAGTAGGCCAATCGGCCATTCGAGCCAGCACCGCCATTCAATGTGATCATGGCTGATCATCCCCAATCAGTACCCCGTTCCTGCCTTCTCCACATATCCCCTAACTCTGCTATTTTTAAGAGCCCCATTTAGCTCTCTCTTGAAATTCAGGGACAGTTTCATCCCAGCTGTTATCAGGCAACTGAACCATCCTACCACCAACTGGGGAGCGGCCCTGACCTCCCATCTACCTCATTGGAGACCCTCGGACTATCTTTAATCGGACTTTACCTGACGTTATCTTGCACTAAACATGATATCCTTTATTGTGTATCTGTACACTGTGGACGGCTTGATGTAATCATGTATTATCTTCCCACTGACTGGATAGCACGCAACAAAAACACTGTACCTCGGTACACGTGACAATAAACAAAACGTCGTGATGTTAGTTCATTTTTGAGATTGGCTGAATCTGGCCAAGGTTAGTTTAGTTTAGTTTAATTTATTATTATTACAAGTACAGAGCTCTTGTAGCGATGTCAGGGAGATTAGGTGAATGCCCAGTCTTTTTCGCAGGGCTGGGGATTCAAACATTAGAAGGCATAAGTTTATATACAATAGACAATAGGTGCAGGAGTAGGCCATTTGGCCCTTTGAGCCAGCATCGCCATTCAATGTGATCATGGCTGATCACACCCAATCAGTACCCCGTTCCTGCCTTCTCCCCATATCCCCTGGCTCCGCTATCTTTAAGAGCCCTATCTAACTCTCTCTTGAAAGCATCCAGAGAACCTGCCTCCACCGCCCTCTGTGGCAGAGAATTCCACAGCCAGTGCATTTTCCCTATCTATCCCCCTCATGATCCTGACATTGGACGCTGTCTCTGTGGAGTTTACACGTTCTCTCAGTGAGAGTGCGGTTTCCAACAGGTGCTCCAGGTTAGTTTAGAGATACAGCATGGAAACAGGCCCTTCTGCCCACCGAGTCCGTGCCGACCAGCGATCACTTGTTCACCCTAGTTCTATGTTATCCAGTTGTGCATCAACTACCAACACGTTGGGGGGTAATTTATACAGGCCAATTAACCCACAATCTCGCAGGTCTTTGGGATGTGGGAGGAAGCCGGAGCACCCGGAGAAAACACCACGCATTCATAGGGAGATCGTGCAAACACCTCACAGGCAGCACCTGCAGTCAGGATTGAACCGGGGTCTCTGGAGCGGCAAAACCCCTGTCCCGCGGTACAAGTTCATTCCAAGAGCTCTCCCGCGTTTGCCCTGATTCCAACTCGGAGATTTACGGTAATGGCCACTCGTCGGTACTCGGGGCTCTCGTGGACATTTTTCAACGTGTTGAAAAATCTTCACGAGTCTTCCCGTGCTTACCTGCCGTTAGCGAGTCTTCCCGAGTACCTGCCGTTAGCGTTACGAGCCGCTAAGAGACGTCCCCGAGCTCCGACGTACCCGCTACGTTCATTCTCCGTGCTTACCACGAGTTTGATTTTTTTTTTAAACTCGGGAGAGCTCTTGGAATGAACTCGTACAGTGGGACAGGGCTATAAAAGCAGCGAGTTTGATTATTTTAAACTCGGGAGAGCTCTTGAATGAACTCGTACAGTGGGATAGGGCTATAAGGCAGCAACTCTACCAGCTGTGCCACTGTGCAGCCCAGGGGCAACTTTATCCCCCTGGTTTCTGTCATGGGCTGGATGGGCCGAAGGGCCTGTTTGAATGCTGTATCTGTGACATGAAGCCAGTGCGCCCCCCCCGGCCGTGTGAGTGAAGGATACTGGTCGAGCCGCTCCTGCTTGTTCATGGTGGCATCCCTCTTCTTCAGCTTGTTGAGGCCATCGATCCAGTGCAGGGCCTCCTTGGCGTCGCTGGCCACCAGGTCCAGGTTCTTCTTCCTGCCCTTGAAGATGACGGTGAAGCAGCGGTCGGTGGGGATCTCCATGGCGTAGCGCTGCATGCCCTCCGACTGGTGGCCCGGCCGCACCTCCTGGATGTCATCGATCGAGACTGCAGCGGGGAGAGAGAGAAGGACAGGTCAGAGAGTCAAGAGAATCACACAGCATGGAAACAGGCCCTTCGACCCAAACTGCCCAACTTGTCATAGACATAGAAACATAGAAAATGGGTGCAGGAGGAGGCCATTCAGCCCTTCGAGCCAGCACAGCCATTCATTGTGATCATGGCTGATCGTCCCCAATCAATAACCCGTGCCTGTCTTCTCCCCATATCCATTGATTCCACTAGCCCCTAGAGCTCTATCTAACTCTCTCTTAAATCCATCCAGTGACTTGGCCTCCACTGTCCTCTGGCAGAGAATTTCATAAATTCACAACTCTCTGGGAGAAAACGTTTTTCTCACCTCAGTCTTAAATGACCTCCCCTTTATTCTAAGACTGTGGCCCCTGGTTCTGGACTCGCCCAACATTGGGAACATTTTTCCTGCGTCTAGCCTGTCCAGTCCTTTTATAATTTTATATGTTTCTATAAGATCGCCCCTCATCCTTCTAAACTCCAGTGAATACAAGCCTAGTCTTTTCAATCTTTCCTCATATGACAGTCCCGCCATCCCTACCTTCTGTGCAGGAAGGAACTGCAGATGCTGGTTTAAACTGAAGATAAGACACAAAATGCTGGAGTGGAAACGTTCCCTTCGGCCCAACTTGCCCACGCCGACCAACATGCCCCATCTGCCACTAGTCCCACCTGCCTGCGTTTGGCCCATATCCCTCTACACCTGTTCTACCCATGTACCTGTCCAAATGTTTTTTGTGTGTGGGTGAAATGGGCCACAGTAGGGGAGGGGAGAACTAGTCGGAACTGCAGCTGCTGGTTAATACACAAAAGGCACAAAGTGCTGGAGTAACAGCGGGCCAGGCGGCATCTCGGGAGGGAACGTGGATAGGTGACGTTTTGGGACCCATGTTCAGACAAGTGACAGGTGGAAGGTACACAAAAAAGCTGGAGAAACTCAGCAGGTGCAGCAGCATCTATGGAGCGAAGGAAATAGGCAACGTTTCGGCCCGAAACGTTGCCTATTTCCTTCGCTCCATAGATGCTGCTGCACCCGCTGAGTTTCTCTGCTGAAGCATGGCGGCTCTTTGCACTCAGTGTAATCCACTATTCTTATACTCTTGCTGTTATCAGGCAACTGAACCATTGTACCAGCAGCTACATAGCAGTCCTGAGCTATTATCTACCCCACTGGCACCCTCGGACTATCTTTGATCGGACTTTACTGGCTTTATCTTGCAGTAAACATTATTCACGTTATTCCCTCTATCCTGTAATCCGTACACTGTGGATGTTTCGGTTGTAATCATGTATAGTCTTTGCGCTGACTAGTTAGCACGTAACACAAGCTTTTCACCGTACCTCGGTACAAGAGACAGCAATAAACTAAACTCAACTCTTGTGCTTGAGCATGTGGGGGGGGGGGGGGGGGAAACAAAGGAGGACCCAGCGTGGGGGAACCACTGAGAACTAAGGTGGGGGGGGGGGGGCACAAATGGAATGTGTTCAAATTGTGTTGAAATTGAATCCTTGTAGCTGTGTCACCACCCGTTATGTGAATAAGTTTATTGGCCAAGTATTCACATACAAGGAATTTGCCTTGGTGCTCCGCACGCAAGTGACAACATGACATACAGTGACAGTTAGGAATGACACATGAAACATTAAACATTAATAATAAAACATTATCGATTAAACATGTGAATGAAATAAAATACCAGAGCACAAGGAGGCCACAGATTTTTGGTTATTGAGTAGACAATAGACAATTGGTGCAGGAGTAGGCCATTCGGCCCTTCGAGCCAGCACCGCCATTCAATGTGATCATGGCTGATCATCCACAATCAGTACCCCGTTCCTGCCTTCTCCCCATATCCCCTGACCGCTATTTTTAAGAGCCCTATTTAGCTCTCTCTTGAAAGCATCCAGAGAACCGGCCTCCACCGCCCTCTGAGGCAGAGAATTCCACAGACTCACCACTCTCTGTGAGAAAAAGTGTTTCCTCGTCTCCGTTCTAAATGGCTTCTTAGGTAGAGCTACTACTCGTGGAAAAAAGCTGTTTCTATGTCGTGCTGTGGCAGCTTTGACAGTCCGGAGTCACCTTCCAGAGAGAAGTGATTCAAAGAGTTTGTGGCCAGGGTGAGAGGGGTCAGAGATGATCTTACCCACTCGCTTCCTGGCCCTTGCAGTGTACAGTTCGTCAATGGAGGGAAGGTTGCAGCCAATAACCTTCTCAGCTGATCGGACGATTCGCTGCAGCCTCCGGGTGTAGTGCTTGGTGGCTGAGCCAAACCAGACCATGATGGAGAAGGTGAGGACAGACTCTACGATGGCCGTGTAGAATTGGACCATCATTGCCTGTGGCAGATTGTGCTTCCTCAGCTGCCGCAGGAAGTACATCCTCTGTTGGGCCTTTTTGACTGTGGAGTCGATGGTCGCCCCCCATTTAAGGTCCTTGGAGACTGTGGTGGCTGCTTGCACACCTTGGGTGAATATCACGGTGACTTGTCACATGTGGCAAGACATTTTTGTTCATTCATGATTGTGCCTTTGTTTAGTAGGGTTTTTTCAAACTGAATTGTATGAAAAAAATGAATTTAATTGTTCCTCAGTCCATGTGACATTAAAGAACCATTGAAACATTCCTAGAAGGGGCGCCTTAGTACTGACATGAATCTTGACCCCCTTGCTTGTCACCCCTACCCCATGGAGATAGGCGGTGTTGCACTGCCCCAGTCAGCAGCTGTACGTCACTGACTGGGATCAGCAAAGGTTTCACACGTCAGAATCATCCACACAGCCTTCACACCGTGGTTGCCCTGTGAATGCTCACAAGCCCACGTAGACGCAAGATGCTGGTTTACCAAGGAAAGGCACAACATGCCGGAGTAGCTCAGCGGGTGAGGCAGCATTTCTGGGGAACATGGAGAGGTGACGTTTCGGGTCGGGTCCCTTCTCCAGACTGAATGATTCCTTACAGGACACCATGGAGACTAAACCAAAGGCGGGCGGGGAGGAACTGTGCGGATGCTGGTTTATACCAAAGGTAGACACAAAATGTTGGTGTAACTCAGCGGGGTCAGGCAGCATCTCTGGAGAGGGGGAAGGGGCGACGTTTCGGGTTGGAACGGTGAGGTAAACGGCTTACTAAAGGGCAATGCAGGTAGATCTGCAAAAACACAATATTTGTATCGTTTGTTGGAGAAACAAGAAACTGCAGATGGTGGTTTACAAAAAAAGCACAGAGTGCTGGAGTAACTCCCTGGGCCAGCCTTGACCTCCTGAGTTACTCCAGCACTCTGTGAAACGTCACCTATCCATGTTCTCCACAGATGCTGCCTGACCCGCTGAGTTACTCCAGCACTCTGTGAAACGTCACCTATCCACGTTCTCCACAGATGCTGCCTGACCCGCTGAGTTACTCCAGCACTCTGTGAAACGTCACCTATCCATGTTCTCCACAGATGCTGCCTGACCCGCTGAGATACTCCAGCACTTTGTGAAACGTCACCTATCCACGTTCTCCACAAATGCTGCCTGACCCACTGAGTTACTCCAGCACTCTGTGAAACGTCACCTATCCATGTTCTCCACAGATGCTGCCTGACCCGCTGAGTTACTCCAGCACTCTGTGAAACGTCACCTATCCACGTTCTCCACAGATGCTGCCTGACCCGCTGAGTTACTCCAGCACTCTGTGAAACGTCACCTATCCATGCTCTCCAGGGATGCTGCCTGACCCGCTGAGTTACTCCAGCACTCTGTGAAACGTCACCTATCCATGCTCTCCACAGATGCTGCCTGACCCGCTGAGATACTCCAGCACTTTGTGTCTTCCCCCCCCCCTCCCCCGCCATGGGCTCATTGGGCTGAAGGGCCCATGTCTCCAAACTAAACTAAAAATGCAGATATGAGAGTGGATTGGAGCGGCCTTGAATGTTTCCAAACTGATGTTGCCATGCGATATCTCAAAAACTAAAAAAACACAATGAATGTCACATACTAACACGAGTTATCATATCACAGGCAGCCAGGTTTCCT
The DNA here is from genome assembly GCF_010909765.2 of Amblyraja radiata. Taxonomy (NCBI): domain Eukaryota; kingdom Metazoa; phylum Chordata; class Chondrichthyes; order Rajiformes; family Rajidae; genus Amblyraja; species Amblyraja radiata. Next base: position 4,288,701 of record NC_045957.1, on the reverse strand, counting down.
GACCGAGGTCGCTGAGTTCACACAAATAGACACACACACACGCACACACACACACACACACATAGCACACACACATCAGCTTGGAAACATGAAAGAGCTACTCCATCCCCGTGATGTATACATACGCATAGTTTCAGAGATACATCACCATCCATGCCGACCATTGATCACGTGTTCACACTAGTACTATATTCAGCCAGAAGGGACATGTATCCACCTATCACTCATCAGACTTGTCCCCCCCCCCCCCCCCCCCCACACCCAGCTTCCTCTCTCCTTCCACCAGTCCCAAAAGGACACAAAGTACTGAGAAAGGGTCCTGATCCGAAAAGTCGTCTATCCATGTTCTCTGGAGATGCTGCCTGACCCGCGGAGTTACTCCAGCACTTTGTGCCCTTGTGTGTAAACCAGCATCTGCAGTTACTTTTTTCCTACAATTAGTCCCAACCATGAACGTCACGCTGCCATGTTCTCCAGAGCTGTGGGCCTGACCCGCGGAGTTACTCCAGCACTTTGTGTCTTCCCATGTTATTCCACTTTCGCATCCGCTCCCTACACACTAGGGGGTGATTTACAAGGTCAATTAACCGACAAGCCTACACGTCTTTGGGACATTGGGAGGGAGGCCGGAGCAGCCGGAGGAAACCCACACAGTCACAGAACGAGAAAGTGCAAACTCCACACACAGACAGCAGCCGAGGTCAGGATGGAAGCTGAGCCTCTGCCGCTGTGAGTAAGCTGCCCTACCAGCAGCGCCACTGTCCTGCATCAATTCACAGGCGTGGCAAATCTGTGAATCACAGTCTGGCACGGCCCAGTTGCCATGGGTGGTGCATCCTCTCCTACCGCCCACACGGGCCGCAATTAGAAACACGGAAAACCAAGAGTCAAGAGAGTTGTCATGTGTCCCAGATAGGACAATGGAATTCTTGCTCGCTACAGCACAACACAATGTGTAAACATAGTACATAACGGAGCTGTTCCTGAACCTGGACGTTACAGTTTTCAGGCTCCTGTACCTCCTTCCCGATGGCAACGGTGAAATGAGTGAGTGGCCAGGATGGTGTGGGTCTTTGATGACGTTGGCAGCCTTTTTGAGGCAGCGACTGCGATAGATCCCCTCGATGGTGGGGAGGTCAGAGCCGGTGATGGACTGGGCAGTGGTCACAACTTTCTGCAGTCTTTTCCGCTCCTGGACGTTCAAGTTGTCGAACCAAGCCACGATGCAACCGGTCAGCATGCTCTCTACTGTGCACCTGTAGAAGTTAGAGAGAGTCCTCCTTGACAAACCGACTCTCCGTAATCTTCTCAGGAAGTAGAGGCGCTGATGTGCCTTCTTTACAATTGCATCAGTGTGCTGGGTCCAGGAGAGATCTTTGGAAATATGGACGCCCAGGAATTTAGAGTTTTTGACCCTCTCCACCATCGTCCCATTGATATAAACAAGATACAAATAGTTGCAGGAGGAGGCCATCCGGCCCTTCGAGCCAGCACCACCATTCAATATGACCATGGCTGATCATCCACAGTCTGTACCCCATTCCTGCTTTTCCCCCATATCCCTTGATTCCGCTAGCCTACACTGGTGTTAGGCAACGGAGGCGAGGATGGGATTTAAAGAAGGAATCTAGAACAAAATGCCCTGTATTTATATATATATGTGTGTATGTATATATGTATGTACCCAATCCTCACGCTGCACACATATCGAATTGCTGCTGTGGCATGTCCCTTGTTGTTAGAGATACAGCCTGGAAACAGGCCCTTCAGCCCACCGAGTCCATGCCGACCAACGATCCCAACACACTAACACTATCCTACACACTAGGGACGATTTACAATTATACCAAGCCAATTAACGTACAAACCTGGAGTGTGGGAGGAAACCGGAGCACCCGGAGAAAACCCACGCATGTCACATGGAGAACGTACAAACTCCTTACAGACAGCAGCCAAAGTCAGGATTGAACCTGGATCTCTGGAGCTTCTTCTTCTTCTTGCGTATGGCGTGCACAGCCTAAAGTTGTAGGACAACTTGTCCTATTTGATCTTATTTAATTGTGCACGCCAGGTTGATTGCATTCGTTGAAACAGGGCGGAACCACGTGAGGCAGCAACTCCACCGCTGAGCCACCGCTGAGCCACCTGATTTCATTGCGTTTACCAAATCAAGGTCAACTTGCGCCAAACAAGGTAACCAACTAACAACAACTCTTTCCCTGGCATAGAGAGGGTAGACAACGAGAACCTTCTATCCCCAGGGTGGAAATGTCCAACTCTAGAGGGCATAGCTATAAGGTGAGAGGGGGGAACGTTTAATGGATAGGAAGGTGCAGACAAAATGCTGGAGTAACTCAGCCGGTCAGGCAGCATCTCTGGAGGAACGGAATAGGTGGCGTTTCGGGTCGAGACCCTTCTTGATATAGTTGTGATTACGGAGACAAGGCTCCAGGGTGACCAAGGCTGGGAGCTCAACATGCAGGGGTAATATTCAGGAAGGATAGACAGAAAGGAAGATGAGGTGGGGTGGCATTGTTGGTTAAAGAGGAGATGAATGCAATAGTAAGGAGAGACATTAGCTTGGATGCTGTAGAATCGGTATGGGTAGAACTGGGCAAGGGCAAGTTGTGTAGGGAACACCAAACTGCAGTAGGGAGGTTGGGGATAGCATCGAGCAGGAAATTAGGGATGCGTGCAGCAAAGGTACAGCAGTTATTATGGGTGTCTTTAATCTACATATAGTTTGGGCCAACCAAGTTGGTAACAGTGCTGAGGAGGAGGATTCCCTGGTGTAAACGGGATGGTTTTCGAAGCCAATATGTGGAGGAACCGACTAGATGGCAGGTCACCCTAGACTGGGTATTGTGTAATGAGGATTAGTTAGCGATCTTGTTGTGCAAAGCCCCTTGGGTAACAGTGACCACAATAATTTCCAGTGTATACAAGCCCAGCCACTCCGTTCTATCAAGATATGACAGTCCCACCATCCCGGGAATTAACCTGGTGAACCTACGCTGCACTCCCTTAATAGCAAGAATGTCCTTCCTCAAATTTAGAGACCAAAACTGCACACAATACTCCAGGTGTGGTCTCACTAGGGTCCTGTACAACTGCAGAAGGACCTCTTTGCTCCTATACTCAACTCCTCTTGTTACGAACAGTGACCACAATATGGTGGAATTCTGCATTAGGATGGAGAGTGACACGGAGGGTCCGCAACAAAGAAAGGAGACTTTGAAGGTATGAGATGGGAATTGGCTAGATAAATTATACTTAAAGGGTTAACGGTGGAGATGCAATGGCAAAGATTTGAAGACCGCATGATGGCTTACAAAAATTGTTCATCCCTGTCTGGCGAAAATATAAAACAGGGAAGGCGGCTCAACTGTGGCTAGTGTTAAATCCATGGAAGAGGCATATGAATTAGCCAGAGGAAGCAGCAAACTGGAGGACTGGGGGAAAGTTAGAATTCAACTGAGGAGGACAAAGGGGTTAATTAAGAAGGGAAAATAGAGCATGAAAGAAAAATTGCAGGGAATATAAAAACTGACAGTAAAAGCTTCTTTAGATATGTGAAGGGAAAAGATTAGTGAAGACAAAAGTAGGTTCCCTACAATCAGAGACAGGTGAATTTATAATGGGGAAACAAGGAAATGGGAGAACAGTTAAACAAGTACTTTGGTTCTGTCTTCACTAAGGAAGACACAAACAATCTCCCAGAAATACTAGGGGACCGTGGATCTAGTGGGAGGGAGGAACTGAAGGGAATCTACATTAGTCAGGAAATGGTGTTAGGTAACTGTTGGGACTGAAGGCAGATAAATCCCCAGGGCCTGATGGTCTGCATGCCAGAGTGCTCAAGGAGGTGGCCCTAGAAATCGTGGATGCATTGGTGATCATTTTCCAATGTTCTCTCGACTCTGGATCAGTTCCTGTGGACTGGAGGGTAGCCAATGTAACTCCACTTTTTAAGAAAGGAGGGAGAGAGAAAACAGGGAATTATAGACCAGTTACCCTTACAGGGGGGTAGATGCTTGAGTCAATTATTAAAGATGTAATAGCAGCGCATTTGGAAAGCAGTGACAGGATCTGTCAAAGTCAGCATGGATTTATGAAGGGGAAATCATAGACTAATCTGGAATTTTTTGAGGATGTAACAAGTAGAATGGATAAGGGAGAGCCAGTGGATGTGGTGTATCTGGACTTTCATAAAGCCTTTGACAAGGTCCCACACAAGAGATTAGTGTGCAAAATTAGAGCACATGGTATTGGGGGTAGGGTATTGACATGGATAGAGAACTGGTTGGCAGCCAGGAAGCAAAGAGTAGGAATTAACAGGGCCTTTTCAGAATGGCAGGCAGTGACTAGTGGGGTGCCGCAAGGCTCAGTGCTGAGATCACAATTATTTACAATATATATTAACGATTTAGACAAGGGAATTAAATGTAACATCTCCAAGCTTGCGGATGACACAAAGCTCGGTGGCAGTGTGAGCTGCGATGAGGATGCTATGTGGCTGCAAGGTGACTTGGATAGGTTGGGTGAGTGGGAAGATGCATGGCAGATGCAGTATAATGTGAATAAATGTGAGGTTATCCACTTTGGTGGCACGAACAGGAAAGCAGATTATTATCTGAATGATGTCAGGTTAGGAAAAGGGGAGGTGCAACGAAACCTGGTTATCCTTATACATCAGTCACTGATATTAAGCATGCAGGTACAGCAGGCAGTGAAGAGAGCTAATGGCATGTTGGCCTTCATTGCGAGAGGATTTGAGTTTAGGAGCAAGGAGGTCCTACTGTAGTTGTACAGGGCCCTGGTGAGACCTCACCTGGAGTATTGTGTGAAGTTTTGGTCTCCTAATTTGTGGAAGGACATTTTTGCTATTGAGGGAGTGCAGTGTAGGTTCACCAGGTCAATTCCTGGGTTGGCGGGACCGACATATGATGAAATAATGGATCGACTGGGTTTGTATTAGAAGGATGAGAGTGGATCTCATAGAAACATAAACAATTTAAGAGATTGGACAGGCTAGATGCAAGAAAAATGTTCCCCATTTTGGAGGAGTCCAGAACCAGGATTCACAATTTAAGAATAAGGGGTAGGCCATTTAGGACTGAGATGAGGAAAGACTTTTTCACCCAGAGAGTTGTGAATCTGTGGAATTCTCTGCCACAGAATGCAGTGGAGGCCGATTCACTGGATGTTTTCAAGAGAGAATAAAGGGGCTGTCCCACTGCGGCGACCTAATTGGGGAGTTTAGAAGAGTTTGCCCTCGACTCGTACTCGCAGCATGGTCGACACGAGGTCCTAGGTCTTTGTAACTCTCCTTCATGCTCGATAGTGGTCCCCGTGTACTCGAGGCCTCAGCTAGGTCGTGGCGTATTTTTCAACATGTTGAAAAATGCCCGCAAGTAAAAAAAGGTCGCCGTGGAAAAAAAAATCGATACTTTTTTTACTCGTAGGTTCAGTCGAGGTAGGTCGTAGTGGGTCAGCATGTTAGTCGTAGGTAATCGAGGGCAGTCGAAGGAGGTCTTCTACATGACACTTTTTCAAACTCACCAATTAGGTCACCGCAGTGGGACAGCCCCTTTAGATTTAGTTCTTAGGGCTAATGGAAACAAGGGGTATGGGGAAAAAGCAGGAACGGGGTACTGATTTTTGCTGATCAGCCATGATCATATTGAATGACGGTGCTGGCTCGAGGGGCCGAATGGTCTACTCCTGCACCTATTTTCTATGTTGTGTATGTTTCTTCAGACTGACAAGGGTCCCAACCAGAAACGTCACCTACTCCTTTTCTCCAGAGATGCATCGCCTGGCCCGCTGAGTTAGTCCGGCATTCAAGAATGTGATTGAGATCTGCGGAGCACGTTTATTCACACAGTGGGTGCCTGGAACGCACTGCCAGGGGTGGTGGTGGAGGCTGATCTGATAGTGGCTTTTAGATAGGCACATGGAAGTGCCAGGAATAGAGGGATATGGATCACCGACAGGCAGATGAGATCAGTTTCACTCGGCTTCAGTCAGAATCAGGAACCCTGTGGGGCTGACGGTGAAAGTGGTGACGAAGGTCATAGACACACACACACACAGCAGGCTCTTCAGCCCTACATGTCCATGCTAACCCGCTTGCCTAACCAAGCTAATCCCACTTAGCTGTTCCTGACCCATATAGAAACATAGAAACATAGAAAATAGATGATCATCCAACTCAGTATCCTTTACCTGCCTTCTCTCCATACCCCCTGATCCCTTTAGCCACAAGGGCCACATCTAACTCCCTCTTATATCCATCCAAACCTTTGCTATTTAGTTTAGTTTAGAGATACAGCGCGGAAACAGGCCCTTTCGGCCCATCGGGTCCGCGCTGACCAGCGATCCCCGCACATTAAACATAGAAATATAGAAAATAGGTGCAGGAGGAGGCCATTCGGCCCTTCGAGCCAGCACCGCCATTCATTGTGATCATGGCTGATCACCCCCAATCAATAACCCGTGCCTGCCTTCTCCCCATATCCCTTGATTCCACTAGCCCCTAGAGCTCTATCTAACTCTCTCTTAAAGGCCATCATACACCTACTAGGGCCAATTTTTTACATCTACCAAGCCAATTAACCTACAAACGTACGTCTTTGGAGTGCGGGAGGAAACCGAAGATCTCGGAGAAACCCCACGCAGGTCACGGGGAGAAGGTACAAACTCCGTACAGACAGCACCCGTAGTCGGGATGGAACCCGGGTCTCCGGCGCTGCATTCGCTGTAAGGCAGCAACTCTACCGCTGCGCCACCGTGATCACCCATGTACCAGACCAAGAGTCAATTAAATATCATGATAGTCCCTGCCTCAACTACCTCTTCTGACAGCTCATTCCATATACACAGCACCCTCTGTGCAAAGAAGTTACCCCTCAGGCTCCTATGAAATGTTTCCCCTTCACCTTAAACCTTAGTCCTCCAGTTCTAGATTTCTCTACTCTTGGCAGAAGACTCTGTGCATCTACCCGATCTATTCCCCTTGTGATTTTACACACCTCTATAAGATCACCCCTCATCCTCCTGCGCTTCCAGGTATAGAGTCCTAGATTGCCCAACCTCCGCCTATAGCTCAGGGCCTCGAGTCCCGGCAACATCCGTGTAAGTCTTCTCTGCGCCCTTTCCAGCTTGACAATAGACAATAGACAATAGGTGCAGGAGTAGGCTATTCGGCCCTTCAAGCCAGCACCGCCATTCAATATGATCATGGCTGATCATCCACAATCAGTACCCTGTTCCTGCCTTCTCCCCATATCCCCTGACTCCGCTATCTTTAAGCTCTACCTTGAAAGCATCCAGAGAGCCTGCCTCCACCGGCCTCTGAACAGAGAATTCCACAGACTCACCACTCTCTGTGAGAAAAAGTGTTTCCTCGTCTCCGTTCTAAATGGCTTACCCCTTATTCTTAAACTGTGGCCCCTGGTTCTGGACTCCCCCAACATCGGGAACATGTTTCCTGCCTCTAGTGTGTCCAAACCCTTAATAATCTTATATGTATCAATAAGTTCCCTCTCATCCTTCTAAACTCCAGAGTGTACAAGCCCAGCCGCTCCATTCTCTCAGCATATGACAGTCCCGCCATCCCGGGAATTAACCTTGTTGCACTCCCTCATCTAACCTGTAGCAGGGTGACCAGAACTGAACGCAATACTCAAAGCGTGTAGGAAGGATCTGCAGATGCCGGTTACACCGAAGATAGACACAAAATGCTGGAGTAACTCAGCGGGACAAGTGGCATCTCTGGATAGAAGGAATGGGTGAGGTTTCGGGTCGAGACCCTTCTTCAAAATCTAATAGCCCTGTCCCACGGTACGAGTTCATTCCAAGAAGTGGTGGCGCTGTTGACAGCTGCGGCTCGCCTGCAGTCCGTCTGTTTTTACTTTTTGTTGTTGTTTTCTTTTGTCCTGTTTTAGTTAAGTTTTAGTTTATTAGGCTGTGTGTATGTGTGGGGGGGGGGGGGGGGGGTGAAACATGTTTTTTTGTCTCTTCCTTCGGGGGAATGCAACTTTTTCTGGTCGTATCCCCCTTCTCTGCCTCCATCTGCGCTGAGGCCTAATGGCGGAGCTGGCAGCCTCCAACTGCGACCGACCTCGAGGCTCCGGAGGCAGAACAGGCCAGGACTTACCAATGCGAGGCTGGCCGAATTCGGAGCTGGGGCGGTGGCGTTCCGGCATTCCGGTTGCCCGGCTTCGGGGCTTCGGAGCTGGGGCGGCGTTCCGGTGGCGGAGGCCCAGCTTCGGGGCTGCGGCGGTGTTCCGGCAGCGGCGACCTGAATTCGGGGCTCGGCCGCGGGCCCAGTGGACGACATCGTCGGGACCTCGCAGGTCACAGGTTGGTGACCTGTTCTCCGGAGCTCCCGCAACTACAGCTGCGTCAACTGGACTGGAGGGCGGCATCTTCGGCAGCTTCGACCACCCCGGGCCATGGAGCTTGAACCGGCCCGTTCGCGGAGCTTGGTTGAGCTGCGGGACTTACTCAACATTACCCGGCGTGGTCACAACAACGGAAGCCTGGATCGTCTCAGCGCAGAGGGAGAACAAAGGAGGGAAGAGACAGAGACTTTAAGACTTTTGCCTCCATCACAGTGAGGAGGTGCCTGGTGAACTCACTGTGGTGGGTGTTAATTTGTGTTTATTGTGTGTTTTGTTATTTTATTATATGTATGACTGCAGGCATGTAATTTCGTTCAGACCGAAAGGTCTGAATGACAATAAAGGAATCTAATCTAATCTAAATCTAAATCTCTCCCGAGCTTAAAAATAATCAAACACGTGGTAAGCACGGAGAATGAACGTAGCGGGTACGTCGGAGCTCGGGGACGTTTCTTAGCGGCTCGTAACGCTAACGGCAGGTACTCGGGAAGACTCGCTAACGGCAGGTAAGCACGGGAAGACTCGTGAAGATTTTTCAACATGTTGAAAAATGTCCACGAGAGCCCCGAGTACCGACGAGTGGCCATTACCGTAAATCTACGAGTTGGAATCAGGGCAAACTCGGGGGAGCTCTTTGAACGAACTCGTACCGTGGGACAGGGCTTTTAGTGTGGCCTCAGCAGTGCCTTGTACAACAAAGGGTGGATTCAGAGACCACACACCGGCTCCAGCAACAGGAAGAGCAGTGCAGGCGTTTATCAGAGGCCAACAGCGCCGTTCCCGTGGGAAATGGATAAAACAGGCAAGAGATAATCCGGGAGCCACTCCTTAGCCGGACAGCGTTGCTGCTTAAAGGGGAATCGCATTGTCAACACACATTTACTTCCCGGCATTACATTTTGTGCTCTGAGTCCCACCGGCGAGCTTACCCTGATAGCCTTGGGAAGACACAAAGTGCTGGAGTAACTCAGCGGGCCAGGCAGCATCCCTGGAGAACATGGACAGGTGACGTTTGCGGTTGGGACCCCTTCTTCAGACTACTCTGGATTACCCTGGAAAGCCTATAAACATGACCAGTACCCGATATTTTTTTAAAACCTGAGTCTGAAGGAGAGTCCCGACCCGAAATGTCACCTATCCATAATCTCCAAGGATGCTGCCTGACCCCCTGTGTTACTCCAGCACTCTGTGTCTTGCCTTGGTAAACCAGCACCTGCAGTTCCTTGTTTCTACCCTGATCTCCTTAATTATCCCATCTGCATGTTGTCGCCATGTTTAAGGAGGAAACATGAGCAACGTTGACTCATTGTAAGGTTTGGTTTAGAGTTACAGCATGGAAACAGGCCCTTCGGCCCACCGAGTCCACCCTGACCCGAATCCGCCCGATCACACAAGTTCTGGTATCCCACTGTTCCATCCAAGAAGCCAATATTGTAACTTGCAAACCCACACCGTCTTTGAGATGTAGAAGGAAACCGGAGCACCCGGTTGGCTTAAAGGCTTAAGGGCTCCATGTTGTATAACTCTAATAGCCCTGTCCCACTGTACGAGTTCATTCCAAGAGCTCTCCCGAGTTTAAAAAAAATTGTGGTAAGCACGGAGAATGAACGTAGCGGGTATGTCGGAGCTCGGGGACGTCTCTTAGCGGCTCGTAACACTAACGGCAGGTACTCGGGAAGACTCGCTAACGGCAGGTAAGCACGGGAAGACTCGTGAAGATTTTTCAACATGTTGAAAAATGTCCACGAGAGCCCCGAGTACCGACGAGTGGCCATTACCGTAAATCTCCGAGTTGGAATCAGGGCAAACTCAGGGGAGAGCTCTTGGAATGAACTCGTACCGTGGGACAGGGGTTTAAGACTTATCCTTAGGCATTTGGACAGGTAAGCTCATGTCATAAGAGCAAAATTCGGCCCATCAAGTCCACTCCGCCATTCAATCATGGCTGATCTATCTTTCCCTCTCAACCCCATTCTCCTGCCTTCTCCCCATAACCCCTGATAGCCCTACTAATCAAATATTTGTCCATTTCTGTCTTAAAAATACAGGCATAGAACAGGTTTAGAGGGACGTGGGTCTACCACGGGCAGGTGGGCCTAGTGTAGATGGGGCATTTTGGTCAGCATGGGCAAGTTGGGCAGAAGGGCCTGTTTCCGTGCTGTACAACAGTGTATTGGAGAGAGCACCAGACCTCCTACTGTTTATTGCCATCATGTCTGTGCCTTCATTTCAATTCTGCAGCTGCGGGATAATCTCGATGGTGACGATCTCTCTGGGAGTGTAAGGCTGGGGGAAGGTGGTTGGATCGTTGACTCCTGCAGCCTGCCCGGCTTTGTCGAGCTTCTACAGTAACCTGTCCCTGCAGGAACGTCGATCCACACCGGAACACACCCCTGGGTGTGGTGGAAGGGAGGGAGCACACATGCACAGGGAGCCCGAGGCACTGGACCTGTACACTGCCTGGGAGAGAGAGACAGGGAGGGACAGGGAGAAAGAGACAGAGAGAGACAGAGAGACAAAGAGAGACAGAGACAGAGAGAGACAGAGACGGACAGAGAGACGGACAGAGAGAGGCAGAGAGAGACGGACAGAGAGAGGGAGGGAGAGAGACAAAGAGAGAGACAGAGAGAGATAGAGAGAGACAGAGAGAGACAGAGAGAGACAGAGAGAGAGACACACACAGAGAGGGACAGAGAGCTAGACAGAGAGAAAGGCAGGGAGAGCAAGAGACGGAGAGAGAGACGTAGAAGAGGTGCCGCCCAGGCCAGAGGCGGTGAGCAGGCCCGGCTTGAACAACCGGTTCCTGCCCAGAGTAGCATCTCCCTGTCTCACGTCCCCTATTCCTGGGCCCACGAGTCAGGAGTGTCTTATTATCATATGTCCCAGGCAGAACAATGAAATTCTTCCTTGCAGCCAGTCAGGCCCCACACATCGGTGGGAGCTGGCCAGCCCAAGCAATGGATACATGCAGAGCAGTACAGCACTGGGACAGGCCCTTCACCACACAGTGTCTGTGCTGTACATGGCTTCCCCAGATCCTCACCTTCCACCACCCAGCTATCCCACTCCTCGCACACCCTTCCCCCGGCCCTTCAATCCATCCACTTCCCTCTAGTTTTACATTGCACTCCTCCTCTCCTGCCCAAACACCATTGTCTCCTTTTTCATCTCCAGCCTTTGTCACTTACTCCACCCATGTGCCACACCTGCGGTAGACACAACATGCCGGAGTAACTCAGCGGGACAGGCAGCATCTCTGGAGAGAAGGAATGGGTGACGTTTCGGTCCGAGACCCTTCTTCGATCTGAAACGTCACCTGCATCCACCTCTCACTTGCCAGGCTTTGTCATGCCCCCACCTCTCTCCCCCCCACCCACAATCGGTCTGAAGCGTTGCCTGTCCATTCCCTCCACAGACGCTGCCTGACCCGCCGAGTTCCTCCAGCACTTTGTGTTTTTTTCACCATGCCAGTATCTGCATGCATTTCCTTGTTTAAGAGGGAACTGCAGGTGCTGCAAAATCGAAGGTAGACAAAATTGCTGGAGAAACTCAGCGGGTGAGGCAGCACCTATGGAGCGAAGGAAATAGGCAACGTTTCGGGTCGAAACCCTTCTTCAGTCTGATGTGAGGGTGGGAAGAAGAAAGGAAGAGGTGGAGTCAGTGGGCTGAGGGAGAGCTGGGAAGGAGAGGAGAAAGCAGGGACTACCTGAAATTAGAGAAGTCAATGTTCATGCCGCTGGGGTGCAGACTGCCCAAGCGGAATATGAGGTGCTGCTCCTCCAATTTACGGTGGTGCTCACTCTGGCCATGGAGGAGGCCCAGGACAGAAAGGTCTGCATTCATAAGATCATAACATCATAAGTGACAGGAGAATTAGGCCATTCGGCCCATCAAGTCTACTCTGCAATTCAATCATGGCTGATCTATCTCTCCCTCCTAACCACATTCTCCTGCCTTCTCCCCATAACCCCTGACACCCGGACTAATCAAGAATCTATCTATCTCCACCTTAAATATATCCACTGACTTGGCCTCCACACCCTACTGTGGCAAAGAATTCCACAGATTCACCGGCACAGCTCATTCCACAGCTCTCTAATAAAACTAATGACGAAATCCAGCCATGAGCTGATATTATAAATCTCTTTATTACAGGGAGTGGCTGGGAATGATTCAATACGTGGGGAGCTGCAGAATGTAAATGAAAGGCATGCAGGTGAGAGTGTGTTCACAGCATGGGCCAGTGGACTGAATGGGCGCATGGAGTGGTACAGTGTAGGAACAGGCCCTTCGGCCCAACTTGCCCACACCGGCCAACATGTCCCATCTACACTAGTCCCACCTGCCCGCGTTTGGTCCATATCCCCGCAAATCTGTCCTATCCATGTACCTGTCTAACTGTTCCTTAAACGTTGGGATAGTCCCTGCCTCTTTAGAGTCATAGAGTGATACAATGTGGAAACTGGCCCTTCGGCCCAACTTTCCCACACCGGCCAACATGTCCCAGCTATACTAGTCCGCGTTTGGCCCATATCCCTGTCCTATCCATGCACCTGTCTAGTAAGAGTCTGTAAGCTTCATGAATCTAGATTGACTGCACAGCAAAGATAACTTCATTAAAACTATGGTTTAGGAAGCGTAGACGGTATAACCTTTTCCCCCGCATGGAAATATGAAGACTACAGGGCATAGGTTTAAGGCGAGGGGAGTAGAGGTCAAAGGAGATGTGCAGAGCAAGTCTTTTTTTCCACAAGGAGAGGTTGGACAGACTTGGGGAAAAAAGACACAGAGTGCTGGAGTAACTCAGCGGGTCAGGCAGCATCTCTGGAGAACATGGGTAGATAATGTTTTGGATTGGGACTCTTCTTCAGCCAACATGGTGGTGCAGCAGTAGAGTTGCCACCTCACAGCGCCAGAGACCCGGGTTCGATCCTGACTACGGGTGCTGTCTGCACGGAGTTTGTACGTTCTCCCCGTGACCTGCGTGGGTTTTCTCCGGCGCTCCGGTTTCCTCCCGCACCCCAAAGATGTGCAGGTTTGTAGGTTAATTGGCTTCTGCAAATTGGCATTAGTGTGCAGGATAGAGCTAGTGGTGTGGTCGGTGTGGACTCGGCAGGCCAAGATCCTGTTTCCACGCTGTATCTCTAAACTAAACCGAACAAGGAATTGTAGATGCTGGCCCCAACCCGAAATGGCACCTATCCACGTTCTCCAGAGATGCTGCCTGACCCGCTCAGCTCCTCCAGCACTTTGTGTCCTTTTTTTGTGAACCAGCATCTGCAGTTCCTTGCATCACTGTTGTACAAACTAGGATTGTTTTCTCTGGAATGCTGCAGGTTGAGTGGAGACCTGATAGAAGTGTGTAAACCTATGAGAGCAATAGATACGGTAGACAGCCAGAACCTTTATCCAAGGATGGAAATGCCAAAGGCGAGAGGACAAAGGCGAGAGGGGCAAAGTCTAAAGGAGATGTGCGGAGGATAGTGTTTTTACACAGAGGGTGGTGGGTGCCTGGAACGTGCTGCCAGGGGTTGTGGTGGAGGAGGCAGATATGATAGGGACATTTAAAAAGCTTTTAGATAGACACGTGAATACGCAGGGTACTGATCTCGTCACTGATAACAGGGTACTGAATGTGGATGATCAGCCATGATCACATTGAATGGCCGTGCTGGCTCGAAGGGTCTATTGTCTATTGAATGGGGGTGTGTGGATCATGTACAAGCAGGTGAGGTTGGTTCATCTGCCCAGTCCATCATCGGCTCTGACCTCCCTTCCATCAAGGGGATCTATCGCAGTCGCTGCCTCAAAAAGGCTGGCAGTATCATCAAGGACCCACACCATCCTGGCCACACACTCATCTCCCCGCTACCTTCAGGTAGAAGGTACAGGAGCCTGAAGACTGCAACGTCCAGGTTCAGGAATAGCTACTTCCCCACAGCCATCAGGCTATTAAACTTGGCTCGGACAAAACTCTGAACATTAATAGCCCATTATCTGTTTATTTGTACTTTATCAGTTTATTTATTCATGTGTGTATATACGTATATAATGGTATATGGACACACTGATCTGTTCTGTAGTCAATGCCTACTCTGTTCTGTTGTGCTGAAGCAAAGCAAGAATTTCAATGTCCTATCTGGGACACATGACTCTTGAATCTTGAATCTTCATCTTGGCATTATATTCAACGTGGCCATTGTGGGCCAATGGACCTGTCCCTATGCACTGCTAACTGCTCTGTGTCCGTCCCCACACTTGGAAAGGGCTAGAATCCTTGCTGAGAGGCGCACACTTGCACTGCTTCCTGATCGGAGACCATTGAGTGAGTATTGGGCCATGCACACCCTGCAACCCATCCCACTATCCCACGCTTCCTGTCTTGTGTGAAAACACACACCTCCAAACTCAGGGAGTTTCTTCCCATCTGTTAATCAGGTAACTCAATCATCCTATCAACAACTAACTACACAGCGGTCCTGACCTCCCATCGACCTCATTGAAGACCCTCAGACCAAAGATCCTATAGCGGAGCAAGATAGACCACTCCTGCTAAATACAATGGGCTGACGTGTAGTACGCAACAGAGCAGAACGTGGGCCTTTTTTTCCATCCATTTCAGTAACCCGACCCGACCCGACTCGCAGTGTAATCAACGTTGCGGGGGAACAGTTTGTGTTAATAAATTATAATTCTGAAAATGAGGAGAAGATTTTTACCAAAGAACTTTGATTTTTACGAGGATGTTTCCGTATCCGGCTTCCGTCTCCGCACTAGTATCTTTGCTCCGCTATGATGGGATCATTGGTGCGGAGACGGAAGCCGGTTACGGAAATGGGGCCGAAAATTAACCGTGAATCTGCCTGTGACCGTACTACGTCTTTTTCGTCGAGTGGACCATCTTGCTTGCTATAGGATCTTTGCCTCAGACTATCTTTATTCAGATATAACTGGACTTTATCTTGCACCAGACATTATTCCCTTCATTCTGTATCTGTACACTGTGGGATTGTAATCATATGTGTCGTCTTTCCGCTGACTGGTTAGCACGCAACATAAAACATTTCACTGTACCTCGGTACATGTGACAATAAACTAAACGAAACACCTTCCCATTACACTCACAGTGTTGAGTCTAACACCACAGAAACAGGTCTTTCTGCCCGTCGAGCCCTTGCCCACCACCACGCAACCACCCCCCCTCCCAATGGTTGAATTGTTCTAGATTATCACATGTTCCCGATGTTGGGGGAGACCAGAACCAGGGGCCACAGTTTAAGAATATGGAGTAGGTCGTTTAGAACAGAGACGAGGAAACACTTTTTCTCACAGAGAGTGGTGAGTCTGTGGAATTCTCTGCCTCAGAGGGCGGTGGAGGCCGGTTCTCTGGATGCTTTCAAGAGAGCTAGATAGGGCTCTTCAAGATAGCGGAGTCAGGGGATATGGGGAGAAAGGAAGAACAGGGTACTGATTGTGGATGATCAGCCATGATCACATTGAATGGCGGTGCTGGCTCGAAGGGCCGAATGGCCTCCTCCTGCACCTATTGTCTATTGTACCGAGGTACAGCAAAATTATTTTTTTTGTATACAAGTCAGGAAATTATCACTATATGTAAACACGATCCCAGATTAAGAACAGAGTGTTAATATGAGACCATATTCAAGAGTGGCCAGGTTTTAACGCCAGTTTCAAAGGCCAGGTTGCTTTAAGTGTAGCCGAGCTACAAAGGCCTGTTGTCCTGGTGGTGTTGCTGGGTTGGCCTGGGCGAGCCAAGTTGCAGTGCCCACCGCCGCAGCTCCACCGCTCTACGCCGCTGCAGGCCCGCTCTCCCGGTCTCCTGGAGACACCGATCCCATTTCATTCTCCACACATTCCCAGATTCCCAAACACGTTCCCTACACTTACAGCTGACCGTCAACCGACCAACTATGGAACGCGGGAGAGAAACCGGAGGAAACCCACCCCCCCCCCGTGGTCACAGGGAGAACGTGCAAACTCCACACACGGAGCGACAGCAGCCGAGGTCAGGATGGGACCCGGGTCGCTAGCAGGGACGAGGAAGGAATGCATGTGCCCTTGGCAGGGTGCTTCAGTAATGTACACTTTCTTTAGGTACTCTCCCCTTCCCTCCATCCTCCCAACAGGCCCGTGGCACTCACAGATTTGGCTCCTGGCCGATTTCAGGATCTTCTGGGAGTCGTACCACACGGTGTGAACATCTTCCTGCAGCTTGTAGAATCGGGACTTCATCCACGAGCTGGACTTGATCTTCTGCAGGTAGCTGCCCCGGAGCATGGCTTTCACGTCCTCATCCTCGATGAAACCTTGTGCGGGACACAGAGAGGACACGTCAGTCACAGGGTCCCGGGGAATGGAGGTGGAGGGTTGGGGGGGGCACCCAGGTGGAAATGGAGAGGGGTGGGGCGGGTAGTGGAGAGCGAGGAACACAAGTGAGATAGAGCGGAAAAGAGGGCACGTGATACGCTTGCCTTCATCGGTCACGGCACGAGTACAAGAGTCAGGAGGTCACGATGCACCTCTATCGGACTTGGGTCGGGCTGCAATTGAGGACTGTGTGCAGTTGTGGTCGCCCCCATTACAGGAAGCATGTGGAGGCTTTGGAGAGGGTGCAGAGGAGGTTCACCAGGATGATGCCTGGATTAGAGGGTGTTAGATACAGGGAGAGGCTGGACACACTGGGATTGTTTTGGCTGGAGGGCCGGAGATTGAGGGGAGATCTGATAGTGGTATATAAAACGGGGCATAGTCAGAGCCTTTTACCGCAGGGCAGAAATGCTGAAGACTAGAGGGCACGGCTTTAAGATGAGAGGGGGGGGGGAAGTTGGACGGAGATGTGTGGGACAAGTTTTGTTTTCATACAGAGTGTGTTGGTTACACATGCCGCGTTGCCTGGGGTGGTGGTGGAGGCAGATACCATGGTGGTGTCAGAGGCTTTTCAAAAGGCTCATGGATAGAGAGTCAGGAGTGTTTTGTTGTCATTAACCCCAGATAGAACAAGGACATTCACACTTGCAGGGATTCGGGGGATGTGGACCACGTGCAGGCCGAGAAGACTGGTTTAATTTGGCATCACGTTTGGCACGGACCTCGTGGGCAGAGAGGAACTGCAGATGCCGGTTTACACTGAAGATGGGCACAAAGTGCTGGAGTAACTCAGCGGGTCGGGCGGCATGTCCGGAGAAAAAGTGTGGGTGACGTTTGTTATATATAAGATTGTTAAGGGTTTGGACTCGCTAGAGGCAGGAAACATGTTCCCGATGTTGGGGGAGTCCAGAACCAGGGGCCACAGTTTAAGAATAAGGGGTAAGCCATTTAGAACGGAGACGAGGAAACACTTTTTTCTCACAGAGAGTGGCGAGTCTGTGGAATTCTCTGCCTCAGAGGGCGGTGAAAGCAGGTTCTCTGGATACTTTCAAGAGAGAGCTAGATAGGGCTCTTATAGATAGCAGAGTCAGGGGATATGGGGAGAAGGCAGGAACGGGGTACTGATTGGGGATGATCAGCCGAATGGTCTGCTCCTGCACCTATTAGAAACATAGAAACATAGAAATTAGGTGCAGGAGTAGGCCATTCGGCCCTTCGAGCCTGCACCGCCATTCAATATTGTCTATTGTCTATTGATGTTTCGGGTTGGGACCCTTCTGTGTGGACAGCTTGGGCCATGTTCTGTGAGCTGGTGGGGAATGTGAGAGAGGGGGAGGGAAGAGCAGCCAAACACAGTCGGTGGTGGGAGTGTGGGGGGAGGGGGGGTGAGAATGTGTAGGGAAGTGCAAGGAATTGCAACAAGGGTTAAGGTCGGAGAAAGGAGGAGAAGGCAGGAGAGGAAAGGCAAAGGGTTGCAGAGGGTGGAAGATGTGCTCAGTTGAGGTTAGTGTCACGTGTACCGAGGTACAGTGAAAAGCTAGAGGTGTGTAATTCACATATCACCGTACCTTAATTGGTACACGTGACAATAAAAGACTATTTAACTAGTCTGCGGAAGGACAGTAAACTATGACAATCGACCCGTGGCATGAGAAGGGCAGGGAAGAGAGAGGGAGGGCAGGAATGGCCACAGAAGTTGGGGACAAGCATGGAAGGAAGATTTGGGGGGGGGGGGGCAGGGGTTAAAGGGGAAAAGATTAGAGGGCGGGGAGGAATAAGGAAGGTGCACCCCAGAGAGCTGGGAAGATGCTATGATCTCACAGATAATATAATAGAATCATTAAATCACACACAGACTGCGATACTATTAAACGATTAAAATGTTTCCATGCCGAATAACTCGATGACTATGAGACTAGAGAAAGGAAAGGGTCAGAGTGCGCGTTAGTTCCCAGACAGGACCATCTCAGAGTGCTGGACATCTTGGGGCACACAACATCCTCCAAATACGCTCGGAGCTGCATAGACTTTGACATTGGTTCTGTCTCTTTGTACTATGATTGTTTGTGTGTTAGATTTTACCGATCCCTTGCCTGGGATCGACGCTCCAACCGTGGCCTGCGGACATTGCATCGAGAGCTCGCAGTCTCGGGAGAGGCCGTAGATGTCGGGAGCTCCAATGACGCAGAAGGTTCAACCAGCCCCGACCCGGGGTCCGATCGCTCGGCGCGGGGGAGTTGACAGCCCCCCCCCCCCGATGCGGAAGCTTGATCGCCCCGATGTGGAGGGCCCAAACACCACCGGCTACGAGAGTGAGATCGTCCCGTCAACAGAGGGCTCGAGGCTCCCGACCGTGGGAAAACAAAGAAGGGAAGCGATTGAACTTTCTTCCCCTTCCATCACAGTGTGGAATGTGGAGGAGTCACTGTGGTGGATGTTTATGTTCAAATGTATTTTGTGTGTTCCCTTGCTTTTTATTGGTATGACTGTTTAAAATGGCAAATGAAATTCCTCGTATGTTGCAAAACATACTTGGCTAATAAAGTATTATTTTGACTGTATGTGTACATGTGTATACATGTATACACACACATACAAATACACACACACACACACACACATATACAAATACACACACACACATATACACACACACATACATACACACACATATACATACACACACATATACAAATACACACACACACACACACACACACATATACACACACACATATACACAGGCACATACACATACACACACACACACACACACATATATATACAAACACATACACACACACACATACACACACACACACACACACACACACACATATACAAACACACACACACACACATATATACAAATACACACACACACACACACACACACACACACATATATATACACACACACACATATATACACAGGCACATACACAAACATACTATGTTATACTGCAAGAATGAATGTCATTGTTCTGTTTGGGACATATGACAACAAAACACTCTTGACTATATACGATCAATAACACATGAGGCATCAGAGGTTCAGAAGGGGCAATGTGAGGAGCTCTTAAATACTGACTGGGAATACTTGGTGGGAGCCGATTGTTATCAAATCTTCCCAATCCAAAATGGGTCCAGGGAGCCTGGTTTGGATTGGGAATATTCGAGAGCAATCACCTCCCATGGCCCAAACTGAGCAAGCACCAAGAGGTCAGGCACTCTGAGATAGTCCTGCCCGGGAACTGAGAGGCACTGAGGCCCTTTCCCTTCCCTGGTCTCTTAGCCATACAGCATGGAAACAGGCCCTTCAGCCCAACACGCCTATGCCGACCACGATTGTCCCACATGCCCGCATTTGGCCCATACCCCTCGAAACCTTTCCTATCCCTGTACCAGGGCAGCACAGTGGCGCAGTGGTGAAGTTGCTGCCTTACAGCACCAAAGATCCAGGTTCGATCCTGACCAGGATGCTGCCTGTACGGAGTTTGTACATTCTCGGTGGGTTTTCTCCGGTTGCTCCGGTTTCTTCCCACGCTCCAAAGACATGCAGGTTTGTAGGTTAACTGGCTTCTGCAAATTGTCCCTAGTGCGTAGGATGGAACTAGTGGAGGGGTGATCACTGGTCAACGTGGAATCGATGAGCGGAAGGGCCTGTTTCCACGCTACATATTTAAATTAAACTACATATCCACGTGTCTTTTAAATGTTGTTATAGTACCTGCCTCATCTACCTCCTCTGGCAACTCATTCCACATACCCCCAACCCTCTGTGTGAAAAGGTTGCCCTTCAGGTTCCTATTAAATCTTTCCCCTCTCGCTATAAACCTGTGTCCTCAGCTTCTGGATTCCGCTAGTCTGGGTGAAAGACGGTGCATTCACCCTATCCATACCCCTCGTGACGTTGTACTCCTCTATAAGATCACCCCTCATCCTCCTGCACTTCGAGTAATAGTCCTACCCTGCCCCTTCTCTCCCTAGAGCTCAGACCCTCAGGTCCTGGCAACATCTCCGCACAATCTCCAGCTTAATGCCATCCTTTCCGTAGCAGGGCAACCAAAACTGAAAACAACACTCCAAATGCAGCCTCGCTACTTAATGTCTTATACAACTGGATACAAACATCCAAACTTCTAAGGTAGACACAAAGTGCTGGAGTAACCCAGCGGGACAGGCAGCATCTCTGGAGAGAAGGAATGGGTGACGTTTTGGATCAAGCCCCTTCTTCAGTCTGAAGAAGGTAGACACAAAATGCTGGAGTAACTCAGCGGGACAGCAAGTACAAATACAACAGTTCACTTTACATAGTTCAAGGTCTCAGCAAACAAGTAAATGAGTAGTTACTCGTGTGTGGGAGGAATACTGTGTGTACACCACCTGCTACATCCTCTCCATTGCTCCTAGCGGGACCGATTCTTCGTTGAATTTAGTTCAACACCATTTCCACTTCATGTTTCATGTAAGCAAGAGCCCGGCTGCCCCCTTCACACTGCCCACTCTGCTGAAAGTGTGGAGAAGGGCACTGCAAATGCTGGTTTATACAGAAAGCAGACACAAAGTGCTGGAGTAACTCCGTGGGTCAGGCAGCATCACTGAGGGGGGGGGAACGGGATGGTCCCGACCCAAAACGTCACCCATCCTTTTTCTCCAGAGGTGCTGGCCTGACCCGCTGAGTTACTCCAGCACTCTGTGTCCTATTTTGCTAAAAGGCCGGCTGATCCAGAGAGACTAAAAACACAGAGCGGGGAGGAATAGAAAGAAAGTGAAAGAGGGAGAAAAGGAGAAAGCGAGAGGGAGAAAGGGAGAGGAGGGAGAGGGAGAGGGAGAGGGAGAGGGAGAGGGAGAGGGAGAGGGAGAGGGAGAGGGGACCGAGGGAGAGGGGACGAGGGAGGAGGGAGGAGGGAATGGGAGAGGGAGACGGGAGAGGAGAGGGAGAGGAGGAGGAGAGGGAGAGGGAGAGGTAGAGGATAGAGGGGGGGGGAGAGCGCGGGGTTGGGCGGGGGAGGCGGAGAGGGAGAGAGGGACTGAGAGGGAGAGGAGAGGGAGGCGGGGGAGGAGGGAGAGGGAGAGGGAGAGGGAGAGGGAGAGGGAGAGGGAGAGGGGGAGGGGGAGGGGAAGGAGAGGGGAGGGGGAGAGGCGGGGTGGGGAGGGGGAGAGGGGGAGGGGGCAGGGGAGAGGGGGAGGGGGAGGGGGAGGGGGAGGGGGAGGGGGGGGGGAGGGGGAGGGGAGGGGCGAGGGGGAGGGGGGAGGGAAAGAGATGAGGATGGAGAGAGGGAGAGGTGAGAGGGAGAGGTGAGAGGGGGGTGGGAGAGAGAGGGGGGGAGGGGGAGAGGGAGAGAGGGAGCAGAGGAGGGAGGGGCGGGGGAGGGAGAGGGAGGGGAGAGGGGGAGGGGGGGGGGGGAGGGGGGAGGGGGGGGAAAGGGGGGGGGAGAGGGAGAGAGGGAGGGGGAGAGGGAGAGAGAGAGGGAGTGAGAGAGGGAGAGAGAGAGAGGGGAGATAGGGAGAGAGTGAGAGAGGGAGAGAGGAGAGAGGAGAGAGGAGAGAGGAGAGAGGGAGGGAGGGAGAGAGGTAGATAGGGAGGGAGAGAGAGAGGGAGAGAGCGAGGGAGAGAGGGAGAGAGGGAGGGAGAGAGAGAGGGAGAGAAGGTGGGAGTGAGAGAGAGGGGGAGAGGGAGGGAGGGAGAGCGGGAGAGAGGGAGAGGGGGAGAGGGGGGGGGGGGGAGAGAGGGGGGGAGGGGGGGGGGGGGAGGGGGAGAGGGGGAGGGAGAAGAGGTGATACTCAGAAACAGGTGGTTCAGGATCTGTATTGGAGATGGCGAGCTATTTTACAGTCACCCCCTCTTTCCACTCTCTCGTGCCCCATTTCACTCTATCTCAGTACAAATGGCAATAAATAAACCAATACCTACAACACTTTGCCCCCTATTCCCCCCTCGGGCTTTACATCTCACTCCTGTCCTTATCTGACCACGTAGGCTCTTTCTCACCTCTGCCCTTTGCCACTTACTGCACCCATCTACCAAACAAAAACTCCCCACACCTGTATCCACCTATCACTTGCCCGGGTCCCCCCCCCCCCCCCCCCACCACCCAATACAATCGCCTGAGGGGTCTCGACCCGACACGTCACCTGTTTGTTCCTCCCCAGAGGCTGCCTGGCCCCCAGCACATTGCATTTTGCACTGTATTACAGCTGGACTTTTTCTTTCTCCAATGTAATATTAATACCTGCCTTAAATGCATTTGTAACTGCAAAGAATACTCTAAAATATACAGCTGTTCAATGAGCTTGTACTGATAATGAATATTGTATCATAACACCTTGAGACAGCAGTTGTGCCCACACATTTGTTCTCTCACTCACTCACTCACTCTCTCTCACACACACGCTCTCTCCGCTCTCTCTCAAACTCTTTCCTGCATTCTCACTCTCTCACACTCTCTCTCTTCCTCTCTCTCTATCATACACTCCCTTGCACTCCCTCTCGATCACAATCTCACACACACTCACACAAACTCACACACACACACTCACACAAACTCACACACTCTCGCACACACACACTCTCACACACACACTCTCACACACTCGCACACACTCGCACACACACTCGCACACACACTCTCACACACACTCTCACACACTCGCACACACACTCGCACACACACTCGCACAAACTCACACACACTCGCACACACACTCGCACACACACTCGCACAAACTCACACACACTCGCACACACACTCGCACACACACTCGCACAAACTCGCACACACACTCGCGCACACACTCACACAAACTCGCACACACACTCGCACACACACACTCGCACACACATTTAAACCACACACACACACACACACACACACTCACATACAAAGCCTCCACCTCACACACACTCACACACACACACCCTCCACACACACACACTCGCACACACACTCACACAAACTCGCACACACACTCGCACAAACACTCGCACACACACTCGCACAAACTCGCACACACACTCGCACACACACTCACACAAACTCGCACACACACTCGCACACACACACTCGCACACACACTCACACACACACACACTCACACACACACTCGCACACACTCACACACACTCACACACACACTCTCTCACACACACACACTCGCACACACACTCACACAAACTCGCACACACACTCGCACACACACTCGCACACACTCACACACACTCTCTCACACACACACACTCGCACACACTCTCTCACACACACACACACACACTCACACACACTCTCTCACACACACTCTCACACACACTCGCACACACACTCGCACACACACTCGCACACGCACACACTCACTCACACACACACTCACACAAACTCGCACACACACTCGCACACACTCACACACACACTCTCTCACACACACACTCACACACACACACACAAACTCTCGCACACTCGCACACACACTCACACACACACACTCTCACACACACTCTCACACACACTCTCACACACACACTCACACACACACTCACACACACACACTCTCACTCACACACACTCTCACACTCACACTCACACATACACACAAATATAATTACTCAGAAATTACCCGATTCATTTTACCTTCATGTACAGCAACTGAACTGGGCTTTGCGACTTCAGGATTTTCTATGTGATCAGGGGATTGTACTCTTGTCTGCAGTAGACTATCTCTGGAGGCTAGACTGCCATCACCGCTCGGTCCTCCATCACCACCCGTCTGCCTGGAGCTACCACTTTTCAGGGCTCCTCGCGGCGGCTGCATCTCAAGCCTCGACCTCCTGGTTGACCCTTTCCCCACGCCCGCCTGCCCATCCTTCTCCCCAAAACGCACCCTCTTCTCTGGTCTCGACCCCTCCCCTACTGGCCCCCACCTCTCCAGAAAGCGCACCCTCCTCTCCCCCCTCAGCCCCTTCCCGGCCGTGCGCTTCTTCCTGCCTGCTGGCGTCCACCTGCCGCTGCCCGGCGTCCTTTTCCCGCTGCCCGGCGTCCTTTTCCCGCTAGCGGGCGTTCTTTTCCCACTGGCGGGCGTTTTTTTCCCGCTTGTCGGCATCCACCTCCCGCTGACTGGTGTCCTAATCCCGCTGGCTGGCAACATTCTCCCGATTAGCGGAGTCCTGTTCCCACTGGCGGGCGTCCTTGCCCCACTCGACCCGCTCCATGAGCGCTTGCCCTTCCACAGCCACCCCCGCCCAGCTGAACCATCCCCCTCCTTGCTGGAATGCCCGCTCCCCGGGGTTTCGCCCGCCCGCCACGTCCCGGGACTGTGAGGCTCGGGAATGGAGCGCCCGACCAAGGACTCCTGGCTCTGGCTCCTGGATGCCCGCTCCTGCCGTAATATCTCCAGCCTGTCTGCCAGCTCCCCGGCCTCCACCCCCAACTCGTAGCCTTCGACACTGTCGCCCAGGAGCCCCACCACCGATTCCGAGCTCTTGGGCTCCATAATGGGGAAATCCATCCCTCCGCCCAGGTGGCCCGCTCCGACACTCGGCTGCCTTTCTCCCGCATCCGGGGCTGCCAACTCGGTACCCGCACCGCCCTCTCCCTCACCCGGGCTCCTGCCCACCAAGTCCCCACTCATCCCCATGGCCGGCACGACTGGACCCGCTATCCAATCTTCCTGCTCCACCACCTCAGCCTGGGGTTCTGCTCCCCAGCTCTGTGGTGGGGCCAAGTCAGTTCCGGGTCCCTCCGTCCCGTCGCCGCCTCCGGTGCTGTCGCCGCTGCCGCTGCCGCTGCTGCCGCGTCGCTTCCGGGCGTACTTCTGGAAAGCCCACCAGCCAAAGGCCACGGCACCTCCGCCCAGCGTCAGGCTGAGGACCAGCAGGATGCTGATGGCGAGGATGTTCATCGGTCAGACACCTGGCTGCCTGCCTGCCCAAGGGAAAAGGGTCTCAGAGCTGCGTGTCACACCGCACTACAGAAGCAACCAGGAGGCAAACGTTGGCCCCCCTCTCCC
This sequence comes from Amblyraja radiata, assembly GCF_010909765.2. Lineage (NCBI taxonomy): Eukaryota > Metazoa > Chordata > Chondrichthyes > Rajiformes > Rajidae > Amblyraja > Amblyraja radiata. The sequence goes on along the minus strand of NC_045957.1, from coordinate 4,262,902 downwards.
GCCCAACAGGAACGCAAGCTGGGCTTGGGGCTTTGTGAGACGGGGGGGTGTGAGACGGGACGGGGAGGGGGCATCTGGAGTGTGACAATAGACAATAGACAATAGGTGCAGGAGGCCATTTGGCCCTTCGAGCCAGCACCGCCATTCAATGTGATCATGGCTGATCATCCGCAATCAGTACCCCGTTCCTGCCTTCTCCCCATATCCCCTGACTCCGCTATCTTTAAGAGCCCTATCTAGCTCTCTCTTGAAAGCATCCAGAGAACCGGCCTCCACCGCCCTCTGAGGCAGAGAATTCCACAGACTCACCACTCTCTGTGAGAAACAGTGTTTCCTCGTCTCCGTTCTCCGTGTGCTCCTGACCCACTGTGTCACTCCAGCGTTTCATGTCTACCATCCACCTCATTGGACACCCCTGGACTATCTCTAATCGGACATTATCCTGCGCTAAACATTATTCCCTTGATACTGTATCTGTACAGAGTGGACGGCCGGATTGTAATCGCGTACAGTCTTTCCGCAGACTGGATAGCACGCAGCCAAGCAGCTTTTCACTGTACCTTGGTACACGTGACAATAAACTAAGCTAAAACAAATATACTGGAAGAATACGGGACGTGGGTGGGGAAGCCCACAGCCTAGTCAACCGTTTGAGTCAGGCAGCGTCTGTGAAGAACGTGGAGAAATGACGCCAGGTCAGGACCCTCCTTTACTTGACCCGAAACGTCATCTACCCATGTTCTCCAAAGATGCAGCTTCCAGCACTACCGTTATGTAAAACAGGTGGCACGGAAACAGGTGGCGCAGCGGGTAGAGCTGCTGCCTCACAGCACCAGAGATCCGGGTTCCATCCTGACTACGGGCGCTGTCTGTACAGAGTTTGCACCTTCTCCCAGTGACCGCGTGGGATTTCACCGGGTGCTCCGGTTTCCTCCCACACTCCAAAGACGTAGGGCATAGCTTTCAGGTGAAAGGGACAAAGTCTAATGGGCCTGCCCCACTTGGGCGATTGTTTTAGGCAGCTACAGGCGACTAGTTTGTCGCCACATGTTCGCCGCCGGTGGTCGCGGGGAGTCGTCTCCTCAGTCGCGCAAAAAGTCGTAGCGTCTTTCTGGTCGCCGCTAGATTTTCAAACATTTTCTGCAACAGTGGGTTTGACACCAATGAGCGTATCTTGAGGAGGTGCAGTCGTAGGTTGTTCGGCGACCTGCTGCGACTATGACAGTCGCCCGCAGTTGCCTCAAAAATCGCCAAGTGGGACACGCCCGTAAAGGAGGTGTGTGGTGCCAGCTTTAAAAAACCCCTTCTAAAAGCCTCTTAAACTCCACTATCGTATCTGCCTCCACCACAACCCCTGGCACCTATCAGCCACTGTGTAAAAAACAAAACGCACCACACATACCCTTGAAACTTTGTCCCTTTTACCTGAATGTTATGCCCTCTAGTCTTTGACATTTCCACCCTGGAGGGAATAAGGTCTTGACTGTCTACCCTATCTATGCCTCTCGTAATCGTATATACTTCTATCATGTACTACTCCACGAGTAGTAGCTCTATTCAATAACCAAAAATCTGTAGCCTACTTTTGCTCTGGTGTTTTATTTATTTGTTTAATCAATAATAGACAATAGACAATAGACAATAGGTGCAGGAGTAGGCCATTCGGCCCTTCGAGTCAGCACCGCCATTCAATGTGATCATGGCTGATCATCCACAATCAGTACCCCGTTCCTGCCTTCTCCCCATATCCCCTGACTCCGCTATTTTTAAGAGCCCTATCTAGCTCTCTCTTGAAAGCATCCAGAGAACCGGCCTCCACCACCCTCTGAGGCAGAGAATTCCACAATAATGAATTATTAACGTTTTAATGTTTTGTGTGTCATTCCTAACTATCGCTGACTGTCGTTGTCACTTGCGGGCGGAGCACCAAGGCAAATTCCTTGTATGTGAATACTTGGCCAATAAACGTATTCATTCATTCATTCATGTCTCCCCCAGAGAAAACAACCCAGAGGTCTCCAAAACAAAATGTAGGAGACACAGATTTAAATCTCCTACATCTGGGATCATTTGGGGGAAGTGGGGAAGAGAGTGGCTGGTGGAATTTAACTCAGACAAGTGGAAAGTGATCATTTTGAGAAGTTAAACCAAGCTAGTGATTCGCAGGGACCTGGGAAGAGTTACTGATCAGACAGCACTTGTTCGCCGTTCCCTAAAAGCGGTTAAGAAGGCGTAGGAAGGAACTGCAGATGCTGGTTTACATCGGAGATAGACACAAAATGTTGGAGCAACCCAGCAGGTCTTCTCTACTGAAGACTTTGGGTCCACTGGAGTCGACCCAAAACGTCACCGATTCCTTTTCTCCAGAGATGCTGCCTGAGCCGCAGAGTTACTCCAGCAGTCTGTGTCTATCTGCGGGGAAGAAGGCGTATGGTATGCTTGCTAGCATTGCTCGAGGCTTTGGGTAGAGGGGTCGCGATGCCGTGTTACAGTTGTACAAATTGTTGGTCGTGCAATGCTTGGAGCAACTTGTGCATGGGAAAGATGCAATCACGCATAGGAGGGTTTAAACTAGACCGGCAAGTGATTGGGACCCAAAATTGTAGTGAATCAGATGAGAAAAATGAAGCAAATATAGAGAGTATAATAGCAAGCATCCTCTTCCTACTATAATGACAATAATCATTCATTCATTCAACTATATCCCACCCTCCAGCTTTACATTTCATCTGAAGAAGGGCCACTACCTGAAATGTCACCAATCCATGTTCTCCAGTGATGCTGCCTGACCCGCTGAGTTACTCCAGCACTCTGTGAAACGTCACCTATCCATGTTCTCTACAGATGCTGCCTGACTCGCTGAGTTACTCCAGCACTCTGTGAAACGTCGCCTATCCATGTTCTCCACAGATGCTGCCTGACCCGCTGAGTTACTCCAGCACTGTGTGAAACGTCACCTATCCATGTTCTCTGCAGATGCTGCCTGACCTGCTGAGTTACTCCAGCACTCTGTGAAACGTCACCTATCCATGTTCGTCTACAGTTACTCCAGCACTCTGTGAAACGTCGCCTATCCATATTCTCCACAGATGCTGACTGACCCGCTGAGTTACTCCAGCACTCTGTGAAACGTCACCTATCCATGTTCTCCACAGATGCTGCCTGACCCGCTGAGTAACTCCAGCACTCTGTGAAACGTCACCTATCCATGTTCTCCACAGATGCTGCCTGACCCGCTGAGTTACTCCAGCACTCTGTGAAACGTCACCTATCCATGTTCTCCACAGATGCTGCCTGACCCGCTGAGTTACTCCAGCACTCTGTGAAACGTCACCTATACATGTTCTCCACAGATGCTGCCTGACCCGCTGAGTTACTCCAGCACTCTGTGAAAAGTCACCTATACATGTTCTCCACAGATGCTGCCTGACCCGCTGAGTTACTCCAGCACTCTGTGAAACGTCACCTATCCATGTTCTCCACAGATGCTGCCCGACCCTGCTGAGTTACTCCAGCATTTTGTGTCTACTACCTTCGATTTTAACCAGCATCCGCAGTTCGTTCCTACGACTTCTGTCACATCGGTATAAAATGTTGGTGAGACCACACTTGATGTATTTTGTACGGTTCTGGTCACCCAGCTAGAGGAAAGATGTAATTAACGCGTGGGTTTTCTCCGGGTGCTCCGGTTTCAGAGAAACATAGAAACATAGAAAATAGGTGCAGGAGTAGGCCATTCGGCCCTTCGAGCCTGCACCGCCATTCAATGTGATCATGGCTGATCATCCAACTCAGTATCCTGTACCTGCCTTCTCTCCATACCCCCTGATCCCTTTAGCCACAAGGGCCACATCTAACTCCCTCTTAAATATAGCCAATTAACTGGCCTCAACTACCTTCTGTGGCAGAGAATTCCAGAGATTGACCACTCTCTGTGTGAAAAATGTTTTCCTCATCTCGGTCCTAAAAGATTTCCCCCTTATCCTTAAACTGTGACCCCTTGTTCTGGACTTCCCCAACATTGGGAACAATCTTCCTGCATCTAGCCTGTCCAACCCCTTAAGAATTTTGTAAGTTTCCTCCCACACTCCAAAGACGTGCAGGTTTGTAGGTTAATTGGCTTCGGTAAAGATTATGAATTGTCTCTGGTGTGTAGGATAGTGCTAGTTTACGGCGATCGCTGGTCGGCACGTACTCGGTGGGCCGAAGGGCCTGTTCCTACGCCGTATTCCTTGACTAAACTATAACTATTTTCTACTTTAAAAATTCCCAATGACGGCCTCCAGAGCCGTCTGTGGCAATGAATTACACAGATTTACCCCCCCCTCTATCTAAAGAAATTCTCTGCCTCAGAGGGCGGTGGAGGCCAGTTCTCTGGATGCTTTCAAGAGAGAGCAAGATAGGGCTCTTAAAAATAGCAGTCAGGGAATATGGGGAGAAGGCAGGAACGGGGTACTGATTGGGGATGATCAGCCATGATCACATTGAATGGTGGTGCTGACTCGAAGGGCCGAATGGCCTACTCCTGCACCTATTGTCTATTGTCTAACTAACTAAAGTCACTAACTTCCTGGCAACAGTCTTCTCTTTTACTCTGGTACTATATTTAACCTCTTTCATTGGCCGTGGATGAGTTTCCTTGGGAGATTTTACTTAGCAACAGAATGCGAATTCATTGGGAATTTTCAGACATTTTCTTGGCCAATTTCCGTTCTATTCCAGGTATTTCTTAAATACAATAAACTCTTGTTATAATGGATGATAGGGGGGCTACAGAGCTGACACGATGGCCGAATTCTTCTCCAAAAACTGATGAACTTGTGAATGGTTTCCGTTATTGCCGATTGTCCACTCTAACCGAGTGTCCAAACAAGGAACTGCAGGTAGACACAAAATGCTGGAGTAACTCAGCGGGACAGGCAGCATCTCTGGAGAGAAGGAATGGGTGACGTTTCGGTTCGAGACCCTTCTTCAGACGATGGTTCAGAACTGCAGATGCTGGTTTATACCAAAGATAGACACAGAGTGCTGGAGTAACTCAGCGGGCCAGGCAGCATCTCTGGAGAAGAAGGGTGGTTGACTCTTTGGGTCCTGACCAGAAACGTCACCCATCCCTTTTTGTCCAGAGATGCTGCCTGACCCGCTGAGTTACTCCAGCACGCTGTGTCTATGAGCGAGTCAGGGTTGGTCCCTCCATTGACACCACCGCGCTGGGTCCGAATGCTGGAGCTCCATCACTGAGAGTGTAGTGGGACCTCGCTCAGTGGCCCAAGATGGCCGCCCGGCCCAACCTTGTCCAGCACGGCTGGGGAACGGCAATAGCCACTCTCCCTGCTGCCGATTCCCACTGTCGGAGACTGAGAGCAAGAACTGGAGGTCTAGGACAATTGGCATGGTAGGGCGAGCAAACTCTGCCCCATTGTAAATGAGATTCCCACAACCAAGTCAGGATGAAAGGGCATCGACTTTAAATGCTGTTTCTCCTATTCAAAGACGCTTGCCTGATGCTGAGAGTACAAAGTTTTTTTTAAACAGCTAAAAATGTTTCTTTGCTGTTGGAAATATTAAAGACGGCTTGTTACGTTATTTCATAGCGTTTACGCTGACCAGCGATCACCTGCTCACACTAGTTCCACGTTATCCCACTCTCTCACTAAAGGCTGGGGGCAATTTACCGAGGCCGATTAACCTACAAACCCGCACATCTCTGGGACGAAGGATACCCACGCAATTACAGGACGGGAACGTGGAAACTCCACACCATCAGCCCCCGAGGTCTCTGGCGCTGTGATGCAGCAGCACTACCAGCTGCACCTCTGCTGTTGCCTCTTCTAATGTCACTCTAATAGCCCTGTCCCACGGTACGAGTTCATTCCAAGAGCTCTCTAGAGTTTACAAAAAATCAAACTCGTAGTAAGCATGGAGAATGAACGTAGCGGGTACGTCGGAGCTCGGGGACGTCTCTTCGCGCTAACGGCAGGTACTCGGGAAGACTCGCTAACGGCAGGTAAGCACGGGAAGACTCGTGAAGATTTTTCATGTTGAAAAATGTCCACGAGAGCCCCGAGTACCGACGAGTGGCCATTACCGTAAATCTCCGAGTTGGAATCAGGGGCAAACCCGGGGAGATCTCTTGGAATGAACTCGTACCGTGGGACAGGGGTTTTAAGCTCAGCCAGTAAGATTTTCATTGTTCTAGTCCCAGTGTACACGACAATTACAACTCGTAAATTCTTCCTGCCGTTCACTAATTTACATGAGCCTCACATTGCCCAAGGGACAGCCAGCTTGCTCTGCCCAAGACAGCCAGAAACAGCAGAGACTTGTGGACGTAGCCCAGTCCACCACACACACCAGACTCATGAGGTCACAGGGTCATAAGGAATAGGAACAGAATTAGGCCGTTTGGCCCATCTAGTCTACTCCATCATGACTGATCTATCTCTTCCTCCTAACCCCATTCTCCTGCCTTCTCCCCATAACCTCAGCCACCTGTATTAGTCAAGAATCTATCTATCTCTGCCTTAAAAATATACACCGACTTGGCCCCCTAAGAAGGAGATGAGGAGAAATGTATTTTGTCAGAGGGCAAGGAATTCCACAGATTCACCACCCTCTGACTAAATACATTTCTCCTCTTCTCCTTGGTAGAACGTGCTTTAATTCTGAGGCTATGATCTCGACACTCCCACTAGTGGAAACATCCTCTCCACATCCACTCTATCCAGGTCTTTCGCTATTCGGTACATTTCAATGAGGTGTCCCCTCATCCTTCTAAACTCCAGCGAGTACAGGCCCAGTGCTGTCAAACGCTCATCATAGGATAACCCACTCATTCCTGGGATTATTCTTGACTCCCCCCATCGACTCCATCTACACTTCACGCTGCCTTGGAAAAGCTACCAACACAATCAAAGACTTGTCCCATTCCTTCTCCTCCCCGCTCCCGTCCGGCAGAAGGTACAAAAGCTTGAAAGAGCGCACCACCAGACTCAGGAACAGCTTCTTCCCCTCTGTTATCAGGCTTCTGAACGACCCTTCCATAAGCTAGGGCACTGTCCGATTCACCTCTACCCCATTGTGGACATTGGACTTTGTCTGTGGAACTGATGCACTACAGAATGATATTCTGCACTCTGTATCTTCCCCTTTGATCTATCATTTGTACCTGAGTCTGAACTGATTGTATTTATGTGCAGGTATATCTGACCTGTTTGGACGGCAAAGCTTCTCACTTTTACTTGGTACACGTGACACAAATAATTGTAAAACCTGATCAGGTCAGCTGGATAGTCACAGTACTTTTCCAAGAGTAAGGAACTAGAGTTAAGGTAGGTTTATGGAGAGAGGGGAAAGATTTAAAGAGGACCTTCTCTTTCAGAGGGTGGCGGGTCCACGGAACGAGCTGCCAGAGGAAATGGTAGAGGCAGTAACAATCACAATGTTTAAATGGCACTTGGATAGATATGTGGATAGGAAAGATAGACACAAAAAGCTGGAGTAACTCAGCGGGTCAGGCAGCATCTCTGGAGAAAAGGAATAGGTGACTTTTCGAGTAGAGACCCTTCTTCAGACTGAAAGGTTTCGAGCGATATTGGGCAAAACGCAACCAAACAGGACTACCTCAGGTGGACATGTTGGTTGGCATGGAGGAGTTGGGCCGAAGGGCCTGTTTCCGTGCTGTATGACTCTAAGCCAGTTAAGAGGCAAACCCTTTGGTAGCTTAAAACCACATGTAGGCCAGATCGGATATGTGGCTTTTCACAACAATCTGGTAGCTTGATGTTTACTGTTTATTTTTGGCAAATTCCAACGAGCTTGATTTCTTAAATGTGAATTCCCCAGGTGCCGCATTCCGATCAAACTCCAACGCTGGATACTGCGAGACTGGCAAGTCAACCAACACTATGTCCACTGAATTACTGATAGGCCCACCTCATTGTAATCTTATCAACCTGCTTACTAACCAGACGATTAAACCTCGAACGACGCCCAAACACGGCTAAATGGTTACCGTGGGAACGCCGACTGGTGCTGACAAAGTCACAGAGTGATACAGTGTGGAAACAGGCCCTTCAGCCCAACTTGCCCACACCAGCCAACTACACTGGTCCCACCTGCCAGCATTTGGCCCATATCCCTCCAAACCTGTCCTATCCATGAACCTGTCTAAATGCTTCTTAAACTTTGCGACAGTCCTAGCTTCGACTACCTCCTCTGGCAGCTTGCTCCATACACCCACTGCCCTTTGTGTGAAAAAGTTACCCCTCAGGTTCCTATAAAATATTTCCTCCTTCAGCTTAAACCTATGTCCAGCATCTGCAGTTCCCTTTTGAACATTTAGTTGACGTTAGTTTAGAGATACAGTGCAGAAGCGGGCTCTTCGGCCCACCGAGTCCACGTCGACCAACAATCACCCTGTACACTAACACTATCCTACACTCCCACACACTAGGGATAATTTACACTTATACCAAAACCAATTAACTAACCTACAAGCCTCAACGTCTTTGGAGTGTGGGAGGAAACAGGAGTACCCAGAGAAAACCCACGCGGTCATGGGATTAACATACACTGTGCAGGCAGCACCCATAGTCAGGATTGAACCTGTGTCTCTGGCGCTGTGAGGTAGCTGCTCTAACGCTGACCATCTTGCCGGAAAGGAAGATCCCGGGACTCTCTGGCACCTGTCCAAGCCCGGCTCACGGCCTATCCCGGATGCACGGGTTTTAACTTTCCAAACATTGATTGGGAAAATCATAGTGTGAAGGGTTTAGGTGGGGTGCAATTCTTCCAAAGTGTTGAGGAGAGTTTTCTTAAGCATTATGTGGAGGCTCCCACACGCGAGAGGGCAACATTGGATCTAGTATTGGGAAATTGGGAAGGGCAAGTTGATGAAGTGTGTGTGGAGGAGCATTTTGGGACCAGTGACCACAGTTCGATTAGGTTTAAGATAGTTATGGATAGGGACGGAGAGGGTCCACGTGTTAAAATGCTCAACTGGGGTAAGGCCAACGTTGAGGGTATGAGAGAAGGTCTCGCTCAAGTTGACTGGAGCAGGTTATTAGATGGGAAAGGAACATCGGCCAAGTGGGATGTTTATAAAAGTGTACTGAAGAAAGCTCAGGATGTGTACGTCCCCGTTAGAGTGAAGGGCAAAGCAGGCAAACGTAAGGAAGCTTGGCCGACGAGGGAAATTGAGGCATTGGTCAAAAACAAGAAGGATGCATGGAACAGGTATAGGCTGCTGGGATCTAGTGCAACCAAGGAGTAAACTGAAAAAGGAAATCAGAGGGCAAAAAGGGGCCAGGAGATAGCTCTGGCGGGTAGCATTAAGGACAATGCCAAGAGATTTTATAAATACATCAGGGGGAAAATGGTAACTAGAGAGAGAGTGGGACCTCTCAGGAATCAAAGTGGTCACCTCTGTGTGGAGCCACAGGAGATGGGCAAGGTCCCAAATGGATATTGCTCCTCTGTATTTACCGAGGAGAAAGATAGTAGGACGGAGGAACTTGGAGCAGTCAATGGAAGTGTCTTGAGAGCAGTCAGTGCTACCATCAACAAAGTACTGAAGATTGTGTATGAAGGTAGACAAATCTCCAGGGCCTAATCAGATATATCTGAGGACATTGTGGGAAACTAGAGAGGAAATTGCGGGAGCCCTGGTTGAAATTTCCGAGTCGTCCTTAAATACAGGACAGGTGCTGGAAGCCTGGAGAGTGGGAAATGTTGTGGTTCTATTCAAGAAGGGCCACAGGGAAAATGCTGGGAACTGTAGGCCCGTGAGCTTAACCTCTGTAGGTGGAAAGTTACTGGAGAGTATTCTGAGGGATAGGTTATACAGGCATTTGGATGGGCAAGGGCTGATTAGGGATAGTCAGCATGGTTTTGTACGTGGGAGGTCGTGTCTCACAAATCTGATTGATTTTTTTGAAGAAGTGACCAAAAAGGTTGATGAGGGCAGAGCTGTAGATGTTGTATACATGGATTTCAGTAAGGTGTTCGACAAGGTTCCACATGGTAGGCTGCTCTGGAAGGTTAGATTGCATGGGATCCAAGGAGAGATGGCTGAATGGATAGAAATTGGCTCCATGGAAGGAAGCAGACGGTGATGGTGGATGTTTGCTTCTCAGAATGGAGGCCTGTGACTAGTGGTGTGCCTCAGGGTTCAGTGCTGGGCCCGTTACTGTTTGTTATCTACATCAATGATTTGGATGAGAACATACAGGGCAAGATTAGCAAGTTTGCTGATGATACAAAAGTGGGTGGTTTTGCAGATAGTGAAGATGGTTGTGAAAGATTGCAGCAGGATCTTGATCGATTGGCCAGGTGGGCTGAGGAATGGTTGATGGAATTTAATACAGAGAAATGTGAGGTGTTGCATTTTGGGACGTCTAACAAGGGCAGGACCTACACAGTGAGTGGTCGACCTCTAGGTAGTGTTGTAGAGCAGAGGGATCTAGGAGTACAGGTGCATGGCTCCTTGAAGGTGGAGAAGCAGGTAGATAAGGTGGTCAAAAAGGCTTTTGGCACATTGGCCTTCATCAGTCAGAGTATTGAGTCTAGAAGTTGGGAGGTCATGTTGCAGTTGTATAAGACGTTGGTGAGACTGCATTTAGAGTATTGTGTTCAGTTCTGTGCACCATGTTATAGGAATGATATTGTCAAGCTGGAAAGGGTTCAGAGAAGATTTACGAGGATGTTGCCAGGACTAGAGGGTGTGAGCTATAGGGAGAGGTTGAGTAGGCTGGGTCTCTATTCCTTGGAGCGCAGGAGGATGAGGGGTGATCTTATAGAGGTGTATAAAATCATGAGAGGAATAGATCGGGTAGATGCACAGAGTCTTTTGCGTAGAGTAGGGGAATCGAGGTTCAAGGTGAAGGGGAAAGGATTTAATAGGAATCTGAGGGATAACTTTTTCACACAGAGGGTGATGGGTGTGTGGAACAAGCTGCCAGAGGAGGTGGTTGAGGCTGGGACTATCCCAGCGTTTAAGAAACAGTTAGACAGGTAGATGGATAGGACAGGTTTGGAGGGATATGGACCAAGCGCAGGCAGGTGGGACTAGTGTAGCTGGGACATGTTGGCCAGTGTGGGCGTTGGGCTGAAGGGCCTGTTTCCACACTGTATCACTCTATGACTCACTTGGTGACGGTCCCTGACAGAAAGCAGCCGGATAAACAGTCAGGTCACCTTGTTAAGTCAGAGTGTTAAGGCAGTCAGGATAACAGCCGTGCCCTCACCCCCTCCCCCCCGCAGTGCAGTGAACTAACACACCATTGCAACATACACTGCGGAAAGTTAGTAACTTCCTGTTCCCATCTGAAGTTGGCGTGGAAAATGAATGATATAAATATAATGGAATCAGAATTGTTTTAAAATGAGATGACAGAAAACATAACGAAAGAAAGAAAGACAACGTGACAGTGAGAATGGCATTGGTGCAGGTCTGGACTCAGCAGTTTTCCATCTGAATGGCACACGCTTCTCAAGGTTGCTACCAATCTCCAGGCCTGCTGCGGTTCACAGAATCCCATCACCAGTTGTTGGGCAGCGCGGTGGCGCCAAACCCCCTCGCTGTAGCCCAGACCATCACACAGACCAGAAACCCCGTCTACACTGCACGCTGCCTCAGGAAAGCAGCAGCCAACATAATCAGACGCTCGTCCCGCCCCAGTCATTCCTTTATGTCCCCGCGTCCGTCCGACAGAAAGTCTGAAGAAGGGTCTCCACCCGATACGTCACCTATTCCTTCTCTCCAGAGATGCTGCCTGTCCCGCTGAGTTACTCCAGCAATTTGTGTCTATCCTCGGTATAAATCAGCACCTGCAGTTTCTTCCTACACAGAAGGTACAGAAGCTTGAAAGTGTGCACCACCAGACTCAGGGACAGCTTCTTCCCTCTGTTATCAGGCTTCTGAAATGTCCTTCCATAAGCTAGGGCACTGTCCGATTCACCTCTACCCCATTGTGGACATTGGACTTTGTCTGTGGAACTGATGCGCTACAATGCTGAGAACTGTATTCTGCACTCTGTATCTTCCCCTTTGCTCTACCTGTTGTATTGGAGTTTGACTTGATTGTATGTTGAATGTACTTATGGTATATCTGTTTGCCAAGCTTGTGAAACAAAGCTTTTCACTCTGCCCCAGTACATAGAAAATAGGTGCAGGAGTAGGCCATTCGGCCCTTCGGCCCTTCGAGCCTGCACCGCCATTCAATATGATCATGGCTGATCATCCAACTCAGTATCCTGTACCTGCCTTCTCTCCATACCCCTGATCCCTTTAGCCACAAGGCCCACATCTAACTTCCTCTTAAATATAGCCAATGAACTGGCCTCAACTACCTTCTGTGGCAGAGAATTCCACAGATTTACCACTCACTGTGTGAAAAATGGTTTTCTCATCTCGGTCCTAAATGATTTCCCCCTTATCCTTAAACTGTGACCCCTTGTTCTGGACTTCCCCAACATCGGGAACAATCTTCCTGCATCTAGCCTGTCCAACCCCTTAAGAATTTTGTAAGTTTCTATAAGATCCCCCCTCAATCTTCTAAATTCTAGCGAGTACAAGCCGAGTCTATCCAGTCTTTCTTCATATGAAAGTCCTCACATCCCAGGAATCAGTCTGGTGAACCTTCTCTGTACTCCCTCTATGGCAAGAATGTCTTTCCTCAGATTAGGAGACCAAAACTGTACGCAATACTCCAGGTGTGGTCTCACCAAGACCCTGTACAACTGCAGTAGAACCTCCCTGCTCTTATACTCAAATCCTTTTGCTATGAATGCCATTGTACTTGCATTTGATTTGAGTATACATAGATACAATCAGATCTGTTTCAATAACAAAACAAACCATGTACCTCGGTACATGGGTCAATGTATATATGTTATAGTATCGGTACATGTGACAATTCTAAACCTGAACCCGCTTCAATCCTGACCACATTTGCCTGCTGTCTGCGTGGAGTTGGCACCTTTTCCCCGTGACTGTGTGAGTTTCCTCCGGGTGCTCCGGTTTCATCCCACATCCCAAATACGTGCGGGTTTGTAGGTTAACTGGCCCTCTGTGAATGGCCCCTTAGTGTACAGGGTAAATGACCTAGCTGCCAATGGGACATTGCAGTGCATTTAGCACATGTGGTGCTGTTACTGCCTCCCAGATAAAAGGCGAGTCACTGTGTCTCCACAGACTATAATATCTCCAGGAAAGTGGTGGTTTACAAGGAGTGCAGGAAGCAACTACAGATGCTGGTGTACAAGGAATGGCACCAAAATGATGAGACGGAATAAGATAACTCGCCCAGCAGACCAAATCCCACGCACCCTCTGTGTTCCCACATGCCTTTATCTGTCTTTCTGTCAACTGCATATCCAACCTAGTCTGAACTGTTGCCAGCAATCCTGCCTCATTCTATCAATGTCATCACCAGCTATTGACCACTTTTTACGCACCGTTTTACACTGTATGGAAGATAGACACAAAGTGCTGGAGTAACTCAGTGGGCCAGCCAGCATCTCTGGTGAAAGAGGATGGGAGATGTTTCGGGTTGGGACCCCTCTTCTGTATGAGTCTCTTATCCCTCTTCAGTTGCCGAAAAGAATCTTTGTCCACTTATAGTATTGTGCAGCACAGAAATGTGGCCCTTCAGCCCACGTCATCCATGCTGACCACGATGCCTGTCCACAATAATTCCATTTGCCTGCATTAAGCCCCCTTTGCTTATCAAAGGTGCCGCTGTGGCGCAGCGGTAGAGTTGCAGCCTGACAGCGCTTGCAGCAGCAGACACCCGGGTTCGATCCTGACTACGGGTGCTGTCTGTACGGAGTTTGCACGTTCTCCCCGTGACCGCATGGGTTTTCTCCGAGATCTTCGGTTTCCTCCCACACTCCAAAGACGTGCAGGTTTGTAGGTTAATTGGCTTGGTAAATGTAAAAATTGCCCCTAGTGTGTGTAGGATAGTGTTAATGTGCTGGTCGGCGCAGACTCGGTGGGCCGAAGGGCCTGTTTCCACGATATATCTCTAAACTAATCTAAAGGGTCAAGAGTGCTTAATTGTCATATGTATCCACCAGGGAACAACAAAATTCTTATTTTGCTGGCTTTACAGGCCCATTAGCAAAATAGCAAACATGTTAATACTCAACAATCAATATTGCAATAAATTGATAATCAGTGATACCAGGTAACCAGACCATAACAGTACAAAACCGAAGTAAGGTCCACTTGAGATTAGTTTAGTTTAGTTTACAGATACAGCGCGGAAACAAGCCCACCGGGTCCGCACCGACCAGCGATCCCCGCACACTAACACTATCCTACACACACTGGGGACAATTTACATTCATGCAAAGCCAATTAGCCTACAAACCTGGGTGTGAAAGACTTTCCTCTCAGATCCTCTAATTTTCTCCAGTCTCATCTCACTCCTGCCGAGGAAAAGGAGGAAAAGGAGCCTGGAAACTGGTTCAGGAGCAGCTTCTTCCCTACAGCCATCAGGCTATTAAACACTACAACCCCCAAATGGGCTGTGAACCACATAGACAAAGGCATTATCTTTTACTTTGTATTATTATTGTTCATTTGTCTATATTGTCTGTATGTGTCTATATATATACACACACACACACTGTACGTACATATATCATTCTTACTTGCAGCAGAATATATATATACATATATATGTGTGTACGTATATATGTAGGTGTGTCTGTGAGCATGCGAGACACACACAGATATATATATATATGTGTAGGAAAGAACTGCAGATGCTGGTTTAAATCGAAGGTAGACACAAAATGCTGGAGTAACTCAGCGGGACAGGCAGCATCTCCGGAGAGAAGGAATGGGCGACATTTCGGCTCAAGACCCTTCTTCTGACTTGAAGAAGTTTGAAGAAGGGTCTCGATCCAAAACGTCACCCATACCTTCTCTCCGGAGATGCTGCCTGTCCCACTGAGCTACTCCAGATATATATACATACAAACGTACAAACTCCGAACAGTCTGGATTGAACCTGGGTCTGTGGCACTGTAAAGCAACAACTCTCCCGCTGCGCCACCGTGCCACCCTTGTGGTTACACTCTTCTGTGATCTCCGTACAGACAGCGCCCGTAGTCGGGATTGAACCCAGGTCACTGGCGCTGCATTCGCTGCAAGGCAGCAACTCTACCGCTGCGCCACCGTGACTGTCCTCCCAGTTTTCTTTCCCCCCCCCCCCCCCCTCCATTTCCCCTTCAAACAAGGACCCGCCCGGGGGCTGGTTGGACAGCGTAGCCGGGCGTGAGCTGGAGACGTTGGGCTTGAGGAGCAAGGGCTGGGTGGGAGGGTAATGTTTCCAGCGCCGGCTTCAGGAGGCACCCCTGGGACACAAAGATGGGGAGAAGAGAGGAGAGGAGAGGAGAGGAGGAGGGGAGAGGAGGAGAGGAGAGGGACGTTGGTTCGCGGCAACTGCTCCAGTACATCGAGCACGCGGGCCGACCGCACTTTGGACTTTGTATAATGGCGGCAAAAATGGCGGCGCCCGCACGTGTAATATACGCAAAAATAATTTAACGGCACAGCTGCACGTGACAGATAAAGCTCCATTGATTGATCGATTGATCTGAAGAATGGTTGTTCAGTATTTATCAGATACTCTTTTGCCAACCCACTTCCAGCAGGGCCTGTCTTACCATGTCAATCCCATCCCCCCATTTCCAGCCCTATCGTGAAGACCAACATCTTTTTCCATGACTATTTTTACACGAGCTGAACAATAGATCACTGCTCCCAAAGGGTTCCTGTACAGACACTCCTATCACTTGTCCATCCTCATTTCCTTAGATAGGCTTTAGTGAGGCCCTCCCTAATATTGGCGGGTACATGCAGCACTGGACGAGGCCCTTTGGCCCACAATATCTGTGCCGGACATGATACCAAGGTAACCTGCTCCACCCGCTTGATCCATAGAACATTGAACAGTACGGGACAGGAACAGTCCCTTTGGCCCAGACACCATGCCAGGTTAAATGAATCTCATCGTCCTGTTCATAATCTATATGCCACCATATCGGAGCCTATCTAAAAGCCTCTTAAACACCACTATTGTACCTGCCTCCACCACCACTCCTGACAGCGCGTTGCAGGCATCTGCTACGCAGTGTACCAACACATGCCCCTGTACTCCTGCTTAGAACCTCAGGGAACGTGGAGAGAGCAGAGTGGGTTTGGGTAGGATTGTTGACCTTAATGTCCATGGAGGTGGTGCACCAACTGGCGATGTTGGAGGCTAGCTCAAAACAAGAGCCCGAGACCTTTACATACTGCTTCAGGAAAATAAAAGCTTGCTATAGATAAGATGAATGCACAGTGTTTAACCCAGGCTACAAAAATAAAGAACCAAAGGATGTAGGTGTCAGGTAAGTGGAATTCCCTGCCACAGAGGGCAGTGGAGGCCAAATCACTGGATGGATTTAAGAGAGAGTTAGATAGAGCTCTAGGGGCTAGTGGAGTCAAGGGATATGGGGAGAAGGCAGGCACGGGCTATTGATTGGGGACGATCAGCCATGATCCCAAAGAATGGTGGTGCTGGCTCAAAGGGCCGAATGGCCTCCTCCTGCACCTATTTTCTATGCTTCTATGTTAGAGGGGAAAAGATTTAATAGGAATCTGAAGGGTAACTTTCTCACTCAGAAGGTGATGAGTGTATGGAACGAGGAGGTCGTTGAGGCAGGCACTGCACAGCATCTAAAAGACAGGTAATGTGGATAGGAAAGGTGTAGATGTGGAGGGCAAATCAGACTACTTTTAGATGGAGCAGTTTGGTCAGCAGAGAGGGGTTGGGCCGAAGGGCCTGTTTCCGTGCCATGTGGCTCTATAATTCCTCCACATCTCAGCTCCATTAGAAACAAATGCCTCCTCGCCTACGCCAGTTAGACGGGGAGGAATCGCAACAAGCCAATTCCATTCAATATTGGGGAATTTAAAATCCCCCACTACTACAACCCTGCAGAATGGTTTCGGCCTGAATCGTTGCCTATTTCCTTCGCTCCATAGATGCTGCTGCACCCGCTGAGTTTCTCCAGTACGTTTGTCTACCTTCGATTTTCCAGCATCTGCAGTTCCGTCTTAAACACTACTACAACCCTGTTGAGTTTAATTTAGAGCTACCGCGCGGGAATGGGACGTTCGGGGCACTGGGCCCATGCCGACCAGTGATCCCCGTATACTCGCACTAGACTAGTCTGAACCCATCACGGTGGCCACCCTCTTCTGACACCTAATTTGAGGAAGGACATTCTTGCTATTGAGGGAATGCAGCGTTGGTTTACAAGGTTAGTTCCCGGGATGGCGGGACTGTCATATGCTGAGAGAATGGAGCAGCTGGGCTTGTACACTCTGGAGTTTAGAAGGATGAGAGGAGATCTCATTGAAACGTATAAGATTGTTACGGGTTTGGACACGTGAGAGGCAGGAAACATGTTCCCGATGTTGGGGGAGTCCAGAACCAGGGGCCACAGTTTAAGAATAAGGGGTAAGCCATTTAGAACGGAGACGAGGAAACACTGTTTCTCACAGAGTGGTGAGTCTGTGGAATTCTCTGCCTCAGAGGGCGGTGGAGGCAGGTTCTCTGGATGCTTTCAAGAGAGAGCTAGATAGGGCTCTTAAAAATAGTGGTCAGGGGATATGGGGAGAAGGCAGGAACGGGGTACTGATTGGGGATGGTCAGCCATGATCACATTGAATGGCGGTGCTGGCTCGAAGGGCCGAATGGCCTACTCCTGCACCTATTGTCTATTGTCATTGGCTGATCTCTCCAGCATATCCCCCCCCCCCCCCCCCCCCCAAGTCTTGCTGCAATGTTCTCCGTGAGCAGCGGTCCAACAGCCCCTCTCCCCTTTTGTGCCGCCTTGTTCACACCTAAAACACCTGGGACATACGGAGACATTGAGCGACATGTCGGTCTTGCCCTTCCTTCCTTCGTCCACGTTCCCGTGACTGCAACAATATCAGAGTCCCGTGTGCCCTCCTCTAACTCGTGATTTTGTCATTTTAAACGTTGCTATTAAATCATCTTGCAGCTTCAATGGTGCCTTTATTATCACATGGGCGACGAGCAAACGCACAGTGAAGTTATTTTCTTACAAACAGTCCAATAGAATATTGCCATGCCGACTGTAAGCACATCCCTGATTAGCAAACTGTACAGAAATGCAAGACGTGCCATGTTTTGGCACCATTTCCCAAGTCCAGTACAAGCTCTAGGTGTTATGAGCGGTGCCCTTTCCAGGCGAGCCCCAGGCTGCTGTGGGACCTC
Organism: Amblyraja radiata; assembly: GCF_010909765.2. Classification (NCBI taxonomy): domain Eukaryota; kingdom Metazoa; phylum Chordata; class Chondrichthyes; order Rajiformes; family Rajidae; genus Amblyraja; species Amblyraja radiata. The sequence continues at coordinate 4,244,600 of NC_045957.1, read as the reverse complement.
CAGCTATTGCCTTCCCCTGGACGTGGGGGTCGGCCATATTGTGTACAGTTTTGGTCTCCAAGTTTGAGGAAGGACATCCTTGTGATTGAGGCAGTGCAGCGTAGGTTCACGAGATTGATCCCTGGGATGGCGGGACTGTCATATGAGGAAAGATTGAAAAGACTAGGCTTGTATTCGCTGGAGTTTAGAAGGATGAGGGGGAATCTTAGAGAAACATTTAAAATTATAACAGGACTGGACGAGCTAGATGCAGGAAAAATGTTCCCAATGTGGGGCGAGTCCAGAACCAGGGGCCACAGTCTTAGAATAAAGGGGAGGCCATTTCAGACTGAGGTGAGAAAAAACTTTTTCAGCCAGAGAGTTGTGAATTTGTGGAATTCCCTGCCACAGAGGGCAGTGGAGGCCAAGTCACTGGATGGATTTAAGAGAGAGTTAGATAGAGCTCTAGGGGCTAGTGGAGTCAAGGGATGTGGGGAGAAGGCAGGCACGGGTTATTGATTGGATACGATCAGCCATAATCGCAATGAATGGCAGTGCTGTCTCGAAGGGCCGAATGTCCTCCTCCTGCACCTATTTTCTATGTTTCCTCGCCCGTCCACCTTGCTTTCCCGGCTTCTCAGTGTGGACGAGGCGACTGTTTCGCCCAACACACTGCTCGGGCCTGCCGGGTCACCCGCTCGCTAACCACTTTAACTCCCATTCCCATACTGACCTTTCTGTCCTGGGCCTCCTCCACTGCCAGAGTGAGGCCACACACACACACACACAAACTGGAGGAACAGCACCTGATATTCCGCTTGGGTAGCTTACATCCCAGCGGTACGAACGTTGAATTCTCCAATGTGAAGTGATGTCTCCTCAATCCCTCACTTTCCTGCGCCCCTCCCCCACCCCAGTGTGCACCCATTTCTCTCCCCTCTTTCCCACCCCCTTGCCCCTCCCACCTGCCCCATCCCATTTATATTCCTTCCTCTGGCTTCACATTTCACTCCTCTTCTATCTTATCTGACACCGTTCTCTCCTTTTCAGCTTTCCTCACTAATAATAATAATAATAATAATGGATGGGATTTATATAGCGCCTTTCTAATACTCAAGGCGCTTTACATCGCATTATTCATTCACTCCTCAGTCACACTCGGTGGTGGTAAGCTACTTCTGTAGCCACAGCTGCCCTGGGGCAGACTGACGGAAGCGTGGCTGCCAATCTGCGCCTACGGCCCCTCCGACCACCACCATTCACTCACACACATTCACACACATTCACACACAGGCAAAGGTGGGTGAAGCGTCTTGCCCAAGGACACAACGACAGTATGCACTCCAAGCGGGATTCGAACCTGCTACCTTCCGGTTGCCAGCCGAACACATAGCCCATTGCACAATCTGTCGTCCCACTAATGGGCCTGTCCCACACGGGCAACTTTTTCGGCGACTACAGGCGACTAGGCTGTCGCCACATGGTCGCCGGGGACTCAGTACACTCGATGGGCTGAATGGCCTAAGCTTGCTCCGGCAACCTATGACCAAATGAAGAACTAGTGGATGCATTATTCAGGGAACAGATCTCGACTGGAAAGATGGACAGTCCATTTCCCTCCACAGATGCTGCCTGGCCCCGCAGTTTGGTTGGTGCTCCAGATTCCAATGCCCGCAGTCTCTTGCCCCTCGAACCAGCATCGCTTCAAACTGTTCAGCGCCGCAGGGAACTTCCGGCTTGTAGATGTAGCCCAGACCATCACACAGACCAGACACCCCACCATTGGCTCTATCTACACTTCACGCTGCCTTGGCAGGCAGGCAGCCAACAACACCTCCGCTCGCTCTGCAATAACCAACCTGACCTCCCGGTGGCTCAGCACTTCAACTCCCCCTCCCACTCCATCTCCGACCTCTCTGTCCTGGGTCTCCTCCATGGCCAGAGCGAGCAACACCGGAAATTGGAGGAACAGCACCTCATATTCCGCTTGGGGAGTCTGCATCCTGCGGGCATGAACATTGAATTCTCCCAATTTTGTTAGCCCTTGCTGTCTCCTCCCCTTCCCCAGCCCTCGGGCTGTCTCCTCCTCCTTTTTCCTTTCTTCTCCCCACCCCCCCATCAGTCTGAAGAAGGGTTTCGGCCCGAAACGTTGCCTATTTCCTTCGCTCCATAGATGCTGTTGCACCCGCTGAGTTTCTCCAGCATTTTTGTCTACCTTTGATTAAAGACTTGTCCCTTTTTTCCCTTCTCCCCGCTCCCGTCCAGCAGAATGCACAGAAGCTTGAAAAGCACGCACCACCACACTCAGGAACAGCTTCTTCCCCTCTGTTATTGGACTTCTGAACGGCCCTTCCATAAGCTAGGGCACTGTCCGATTCACCTCTACCCCATTGTGGACATTGGACATTGTCTGTGGAACTGATGCGCTACAATGCTGAGAACTATATTCTGCACTCTGTATCTTCCCCTTTGCTCTACCTGTTGTACTGGAGTTTGACTCGATTGTATGTTGAATGTACTTATGGTATATCTGTTTGCCAAGCTTGTGAAACAAAGCTTTTCACTCTGCCCCAGTACATGTGATGATACTAAACCCTCGCCATCACATTACTGTTGACGGCAGCTGGTTGCGTACAACTGCGTGTGCAGGCAGCATCTTCAGCCAGAGCAACAACATTTAAAATACAGATCGCTGGCTGCGGTTACTTTAGAACAACGCATTTCAAAGTATTATAATCCTCGAAGCAAATAGTTCAACCACACAATCTAATGGCAGTAACCTGCCGACGACTTTAGTTTAGACATGCACAAGTCCTTCAGCCCACCGAGTCCGTGCCGACCAACGATCACCCCACACACAAGAGGCAATTAAGCTACAAACCTACACGTCGTTGGAGTGTGAGAGGAACCCCATGGGGGAGAGAGGGAGAGGTGCAAACTCCGCACAGACAGCACCCGTGGTCAGGATCAATGCGGGTCTCTGGCGCTGTGAGGCAGCAACTCTACCGCTGCGCCACCGTGCCGCTATGCATACACTCGTAGAACATAGCACAGCACTGGAGCAGGAGCTATGGCCCACAATGGCCATGCCCACCCAGCATGATGCCGAGAGAAACTAATCTCCTCTGTCTGCACGTGATCCATAATCCCTCCATATCCACCTGCTCATCTGAAAGCCTCTTCAACACCACTATCGTATCAGCCTCCACCGCCACCCCTGGCCCCCCTGGATGTGTGTAAAATAACTTGCCCCACACATCTCCTTTCACCTTTGCCCATTTCACCCTGAGGCTGTGCCTTCGCGTCTTTGACATTTCTACCCTGAAAAAAAAAAGCTTCTGGTTTTCCACCTCAGTGGTTCCCAACCTTTTTTTAGCTCATGGCCCCCTTGGGATCTTTTAATTTTTCTGTGCCCCCCCCCCCCCTGACATTATTAGCGGGAAAATAGTACTTCAATATTATAATACCTTCCATAAAGATATCAGTGTCTATTAATTGCACATTTCTCTTTTATTCTATTCCACAAACATCACAAATATTTCAACTACATAGATTTAAATTTATTAGAACTGATATTTAGGAGGTAGCTCTGTGGCCCCCTTCATTGAACCTGTGGCCCCCTAAATCCCAAAATATTTCCGTGGCCCCCCTGAAACTTGCCATGTGGCCCCAGGTTGGGAATCACTGGTCTACCCTGTCTATGCCAAACCAAATCTATGCCAGTCAAATGGACGGCACAGTGGTAGAGCCCCTTAAACACCACTATTGCACCTGCCTCCACCACCACCCCTGGCAGCGTGTTGCAGGCATCTGCTACGCTGTATACCAACACAGCGTAGCAGATTCCCCGGGTTCGATCCAGACCAGGGGCGCTCTTTGTGTGGAGTTTGCAAGTTGTCCTTGCGACCTTATGGGCTTTCTCTGGGTGCGCTGGTTTCCTCCCACATCACAAAAACGTGCAGGTTGGTCGGTTAATTGACGTCTGTAAGTTGCCCCTAGTGTGTCAGATGCAAAAGTGGGAGAACATAGAACTAGTGTGCAGATGATCGATGGTCGGCATGCACCCGGTGGGCCGAAGGGCCTGTTTCCTCTCACGCTGTATCTCTCACAAACCATCGAAGTAAGCAAGAACCAGCCTTCAAAGGACTATTGTTTAATGGGCTGATGTTTACGAGCAGGCACTTGGTTTGCAATCACAAGGTGCGGCTGTGTAAAGAGGGGTGTGTTCTGTTAGATCAAGATGTGACAGAGCAGGAAACCACCCTTGCTCCTCTGTGCAGGTTAGTTAGTGAAGACATCTTTTAAATTGTCTGTGCCACCCGACGCTCTGGAGCTGCATTTCAACACCACTCCTTTAGCAGAGTCGCAGAGCCACACAACACGGCAACTGGCCCTTCGGCCCAACTTGCCCACGCCAACCAACATGCCACGTCTACACTAGTCCCACCTGCCCACATTTGGCCCATATCCCTCTAAACCGTCCTATCCATGTGCCTGTCCAAACATGTCTCTTAAATGACAGTACCTACCTCAATTTGTGGAATTCCCTGCCACAGAGGGCCGTGGAGGCCAAATCACTGGATGGATTTAAGAGCCATTCATTTTGATCATAGAAACATAGAAAATAGGTGCAGGAGTAGGCCATTCGGCCCTTCGAGCCTGCACCGCCATTCAATGTGATCATGGCTGATCATCCAACTCAGTATCCTGTACCTGCCTTCTCTCCATACCCCCTGATCCCTTTAGCCACAAGGGCCACATCTAACTCCCTCTTAAATATAGCTAATGAACTGGCCTCAACTACCTTCTGTGGCAGAGAGTTCCAGAGATTCACCACTGTGTGAAAAAAAAAATTCTCATCTTGGTCCTAAAATACTTCCCCCTTATCCTTAAACTGTGACCCCTTGTTCTGGACTTCCCCAACATCAGGAACAATCTTCCTGCTAGCCTGTTCAACCCCTTAAGAATTTTGCACATTTCTATAAGAATGGCCTCCCCTTTATTCTAAGACTGTGGCCCCTGGTTCTGGACTCGCCCAACATTGGGAACATCTTTCCTGCATCTAGCTTGTCCAGTCCTTTTATAAGTTTCTATAAAAACCCCCTCATCCTTCTAAACTCCAGTGAATACAAGCCTAGTCTTTTCAATCTTTCCTCATATGACAGTCCTGCCATCCCAGGGATCAATCTTGTGAACCTACGTTTCCTCCCACATTCCCAGAGAAATGGAGGTATGGAAGAAATGGTTTGGATGCAGGAAAAATGTTCCCAATGTTGGGCGAGTCCAGAACCAGGGGCCACAGTCTTAGAATAAAGGGGAGGTCATTTAAGACTGAGGTGAGAAAAAACGTTTTCTCCCAGAGAGTTGTGAATTTATGGAATTCCCTGTCACAGAGGGCAGTGGAGGCCAAGTCACTGGATGGATTTAAGAGAGAGTTAGATAGAGCTAGTGGAATCAAGGGGTATGTGGAGAAGGCAGGCACGGGTTATTGATTGGGGATGATCAGCCATGATCACAATGAATGGCGGTGCTGGCTCGAAGGGCCGAATGGCCTCCTCCTGCACCTATTTTCTAGGTTTCTATGTTAGTTGGCACTCAGTCAATTGTCATCAGTGTGTGAGGAGTGAATGCAAACGTGGGATGGCGTGGAATGAGTGTGAACGGGTGGATCGATGGTCGGCGTGGGCTCGGTGGGCCGAAGAGCTTGTTTTCCTGCTCTGAAACTAAACATGAACGACTGCAGATGCTGGAATCTCGAACGAGAAAAACATTAAAGCGCTGGAAGGAGTTGCAAGATGCTGATTTATACAAACAAAGCACACAAAATGTTGGAGGAACTCAGTGGGTGGAGGCAGCATTTGTGGAGGGGATGAACAGCTAACTGGTTGGATGGAGTAGGGATGGTGGGAGGAAGCTGGAAAAGATAGGTGGGGGGGGGGAGAAATACCTGGCAAGTGATAGGTGGATACAGGCGAGGGGGCGGGGGGTGATTGGTAGAGGGTGGGGGTGATTGGTAGAACCAAGGCTAGAGGAGACAATCTATCTATCTAATCCCACACTTTATCCACATTCAGAGGGAAAAAAAACTTATAGTCGCAATCGGTTCGTGCAATCCAAAGCATGCACAGAGGCATTTCTCTGCATTCTTCTGGCCAACATTCGCCCATTAATCAATGCCACAAAAACCGGATTAGCGGGCTGCTGTAAACGTCCTGCCACATTCTCCGAGTTACAAAACTGTCAGCACTTTAAGACGAGCTCCACTGCCTGACAAGCAGGAATCTGGGATGTCCTTGGCCATTGAAACGTCCCACTGGCTTTGCTTTGACGAGGCAGGGACCACTGGGTTAAGCTACACGGTGGTCAAGATCGTCAAAGATTTTAATGCTAACTCGAATCCAAAAACTATCAGCTCCTTCACGTGCTATTTCCCCAGTCTGTTGTCCACAAGGCACGAGTCAGGAATGCGATGGAATGTGCTGTACTTGCCTGGGCGAGTACAGCTCCAATAACACCCACAAGTTAGACATTATCCAAGGCCTTATTCAAGGTACCCCAATCATGGGTCTGAAGGAGGGTCTTGACCCGAAACGTCACCCATTCCTTTAACTCCAGAGATGCTGCCTGTCCTGCTGAGTTACTCCAGCATTTTGGGTCTAACCCCAATCATTCCCTTCACTGAGCTACAGGTTTTGCAAATGATAAAAGGCACCGCAGTTATTACGATGCAAGGAACTACAGATGCTGCTATACAGAAAAAAAAGTCAAAGTGCTGGAGTTACTCACGTGGGAAAGAACTGCAGATGCTGGTTTACACCGAAGATAGACAGATAGATGTCTGAAGAAGGGTCCCGACCCGAAACGTCACCTATTCCTTTTTCTCCAGCGATGCTGCCTGACCCGCTGAGTTACTCCTGCGCTGTGTCTTTTCTTAACCACGGTTATTGATCACCTTATTCTGACGGAACCTCCCAAATATTTAATCTCAACTCACCAAGGACGAAGAACTAAAGGGCCTGTCCCACTTATGCGATTATTTTCGGCGACCTCTGGCGACTGTCACAGTCGTAGCAGGTAGCTGATAAAACCGGTGACTGGGCCACCCCCTACGACAATGTCTACAACAAGCTACGACAACCTACCACCTAGTCGACGCAAGCTACCGACAACCGGCGACCCATTAGCACGTCCACCTACAACCACACCTACCACCACACCTACAATCACACCTACAATCACACCTACCACCACACCTACAACCACACCTACAACCACACCTACCACCACACCTACAACCACACCTACAACCACACCTACAACCACACCTACCACCACACCTACAACCACACCTACAACCACACCTACCACCACACCTACAACCACACCTACAACCACACCTACAACCACACCTACCACACACACCACCACCACACCGACAACCACACAGACACCACCACCGACACCACACCGACAACCACACCGACCAACACACCGAAAACAACCACACCGACAACCACACAGACAAGCACACCGACCACCACACCGACAACCACACCTACAACCACACCGACAACCACACCGACAACCACACCGAACCACACCGTACCACCACAACGACAACCACACCGACCACCACACGACAAGCACACCGACCACCACCACACACAAACCCACGACACACAACCACACGACCACCACACCGACCACCACACCGACAACCAACCTACCGCCACCCTCCACATACCCTACACTCACGACCTACACCACACCTACAATCACACCTACCCTACCCCACCTACCACCACACCTACACTCACGACATACCACCACACCTAAAAACCACACCTACCACCACACCTACCACCACACCTACAACCACACCTCACTCACCACCTACCCCACCTACCACCAACACACACCTACACCACAACCTACAACCACACCTACTACGCACACCTACATCCCACACAATCACACATACAATCAAACACCTACAATCACGAACTACCAACCTCATCATACCCCAACTCCTACACCCACCTACATTCCACACCTACCACCTCATCTACCACCACACCTACCACCACAACCTACATCCCACCTACAACCGCACCTACAACCACACAGGTGACAACCAAAGTCAACCTACACCCACCCGCAACAAGCTACAACAAGCAACGACCCTGTCGGCGACAACTGAAGACAATTCAGGGCCGGTACCTGTTGCCGGTTGACGTAGGTAGTCACCAATGGAATTCACCGAAGTCAGCATCTGGCGACAACCAACGAGACCCGGCGACAACCGGCAACAGCACCTACGACAGGGGAAGACAAGCTTTGTGTCATCCGCAAACCTGGAGATGGTTGCGGAGATGTTCCCAGCGAGTGCGGGCCCAGTGCCAACAAGTTTTGAAGCCCACAGTCGCCGAAAGGTTTCGAACATTTCAATATCCAGCACGGCGACCAGAAAACGTTACCACCCTTTAGGCGACTTGAGGAGACTACTCAGGACCATACAGGCGTCACCCCGTGACCATGTGGCGACAGCTTAGTCGCATGTAGTCGCCGAAAAAATCGCCTAAGTGGGACAGGGGCTTAAAGAACATAGGCTAAAGGCGAGATTTATGAGGAAGCTGAGGGGCAACCCGGGCAGTCGTCTGTATCTGGAACGAGCTGCAACCAAAGTATAGATAACATGTTCAAGAAGGAACTGCAGATGCTGGAAAATCGAAGGTAGACAAAAATGCTGGAGAAACTCAGCGGGAGCGGCAGCATCTATGGAGCGAAGGAAATAGGCAACGTTTCGGCACGATGCACCCGCTGAGTTTCTCCAGCATTTATGTCTATCTACAAAAGTATAGAAATCGATACACTTATTACTATTTGGATGAATATATGGCTAGGAAAAGTTTGGGATATGGCCAAATGGGATGAGCTCAGTGTGTCAACTAGGTTGGCATTAACAAGATGGGCTGAAGGGCCTTTTCCCCATGCTTTATAGCTCTATGACTATGCACACGGTGGATTATGCATTTGCACAACAGACTGGTTATCTGGCATCAAGGTTATTCATTTATTATATTTTTGGTTTTTACATATTAACTGTGTTACCGTGTTTATGGACCTGTTAGGCTGCACCACGCGAGCATTTCATTGTCCCAGTGTCGGTACATGGGACAATTAAATGCCCGCGACCCTCCTGAACGGCTCTGTAACACAGGACTGTGCTGGGCATCATCAGATTGGAAGGATGTGCTGGCTCTGGAGTGGGCTCAGAGGAGGTCTACAAGAACGATCCCAGGAATGAGTGGGTCAAACTCTGATCAGCGTTTGTCGGCACTGGGCCTGCACTCGCTGGAAACATCTGCGCAAACATCTCCAAGTTTGCGGATGACACAAAGCTGGGTGGCGGTGTGAGCTGCGAGGAGGATGCTATGTGGCTGGGGAGGGTTGTGGAGCAGAGGGATTGGAGAGCACTGGGACACAGTTCCCTGAATGTAGAGTCACAGGTCTATACAGTGCTATATATAACAATGCTATGAGGCTGCAGGGTGACTTAGACAGGTTGGGTGAGTGGGCAGATGTATGGCAGATGTAGTTTAATGGGGATAAATGTGAGGTTATCCACTTTGGTGGGAACAACAGGAAGGCAGATTATTATCTGAATTGTGTCAGATTAGGAAAATGGGATGGTCACAGATTAAGAATAAGGGGTAGGCCATTTGGGACTGAGATGAGGAAAAACGTTTTCACCCAGAGAGTTGTGAATCTGTGGAATTCTCTGCCACAGAAGGCAGTGGAGGCCAAATCACTGGTTGTTTTCAAGAGAGTTAAAGCCCTGTCCCACGGTACGAGTTCATTCCAAGAACTCTCCCGCGTTTGCCCTGATTCGAACTCTGAGATTTACGGTAATGGCCACTCGTCGGTACTCGGGGCTCTCATGGACATTTTTCAACATGTTGAAAAATCTTCATGAGTCTTGCCGAGCTTACCTGCCATTAGCGAGTCTTCCCGAGTACCTGCCGTTAGCGTTACGAGCCGCTAAGAGACGTCTCCGAGCTCCGACGTACCCGCTACATTCATTTTCCGTGCTTACCACGAGTTTGATTTTTTTTAAACTCGGGAGTCCTCTTGGAATGAACTCATACCGTGGAACAGGGCTAATCGATTTTAGCTCTTAAGGCTAAAGGAATCAAGGGATATGGGGAAAAACAGGAACTGATTTTAGATGATCAGCCATGATCATATTGAATGGCGGTGCTGGCTGGAAGGACTGAACAGCCTACTCATGCACCTAATTTTCTTTGTTCTATGTTTCTATGTTTAGAAGATTGAGGGGGGACCTCATTAAAACATACAGAATAGTGAAAGGTTTGGATAGAGTGGATGTGGAGAGGATGTTTCCACTAGTGGGAGAGTCTAGAACTAGAGCTTCAGAATTAAAGGACGTTCTTTTAAGGAGATGAGGAGAAATGTATTTAGTCAGAGGGTGGTGAATCTGTGGAATTATTTGCCACAGACGGCTGTAGAGGCCAAGTTAGTGCATATTTTTAAGGCAAAGATAGATAGATTCTTGATTAGTACGGGTGTCAGAGGTAATGGGGAGAAGGCAGGAGAATGGGGTTAGGAGGGAGAGATAGATCAGCCATGATTGAATTGCGGGGTAGACTTGATGGGTCGAATGGCCTAATTCTACTCCTATCACTTATGAGCTTATGATCTCCTCTCACCTTAAACCTATGTCCCCTGGTTCTTTAATAACCTACTCTGATTATTAACACGGTGCATTCAGTCTAACTATTCACTTCATGGTCTTATGCACCTCTATAAGATCACCCCCGGCCTCCTGAGCTTCAAGAAATAAGGTCCTAGTCTGCCCAACATCTCTCTATAGCACAGGTCCTTGGGTGCTGGGAACATCCTCACTGTATCCTTTCCAGCGTAATTATAAGGTGTCCAAAACTGAAACACAATACTCCGAATGCAGCCACACCAACATCTTGTACAACTTCTATACTCAATACTCTGACTGATGAAGGGCAATGAGCTAAAAGCCTTCGTTACCACCGTATATACTTGCGGCAGTACGTTCAGGGAACTATGTCCTTGTACTCTTCGATCCCTCTGCTCCGTGAGCCTCCACAGGGCCCTGCCTTTCACTGTGAAGGTCGTGCCCCGACTCGAGACATGATAGATGAAGGTTTCACTGGAACATTGCCACTCCTTCAGAGAGCTGCCCCAGAAGAGAAAATAGACAATAGACAATAGGTGCAGGAGTAGGCCATTCGACCCTTGGAGCCAGCACCGCCATTCAATGTGATCTTGGCTGATCATCCACAATCAGTACCCCGTTCCTGCCTTCTACCCATATCCCCTAACTCCGCTAGTTAACTCTATCTAGCTCTCATTTGAAAGCACCCAGTGAATTGGCCTCCACTGCCTTCTGAGGCACAGATTCACAACTTTCTGTGTGAAAAAGTTTTACCTCGTCTCCGTTCTAAATGGCTTACTCCTTATTCTTAAACTGTGGCCCCTGCCAACATTGGGAACATGGTTCCTCCCACTAGCGTGTCCAATCCCTTAATAATCTTATACGTTTCAATAAGGAATCACTGCGATTAATCCTCTCTTTTACTTTGGTCGGATTATACATATTATGATTTCAATAAGGCGGCAAGGTGTTGCAGCAGTAGAGTTTCAAAGACCCGGGTTCGATCCCGACTACGGGTGCTGTGTGTAGAGTTTGTACGTTCACCCCGTGACCTGCGTGGGTTTTCTCCAGGTTCTCCAGTTTCCTCCCACACTCCAAAGACGTAAAGGTGTGTTGCTTAATTAGCTTGTATAAATGTAAATTGTCGCTAGTGTGTAGGACAGTGCGAGTGTGCGTGGATCGCTGGTCGGCGTGGGCACGGTGGGCCTGTTTCCACGCTGCATCTCTAAATTAAAACTAAGTTAATCGAACATTTGACTGGATAGCATACAAAACAAAGCTTTTCACTGTATCTCAGTGAACGTGATAATCGGGTTTTTAATTTTAGAGATACAGTGCGGAAACAAGCCCTTCGGCCCAGCGAGTCCGTACCGACCAGCGATCCCCGCACATTAACACTATCCTACACACACTAGGGACAATTTACACATACACCAAGCCAATTAACCTACATACCTGCACGTCTTTGGAGTGTGGGAGGAAACCCACGCGGTCACGGGGAGACTCCGCACAGACAGCACGCGTAGTCGTCGGGATCGTACCCGGGTCTCCGGTGCTGCAAGCGCTGGAAGGCAGCAACTCTACCGCTGCGCCACCCAAATTAAACTAAACTGATGGATTTAAACGTTGAATCTTTATCTGGTATTGGTAACATGGTGAGGTTACTCTTTCTGAAAATGCAAACTGTAACTGCAAGATTCAATGGGAAAGCTTTGCCGACCAAAAGAATCTGCAGTAAAAGGCCATTTGGCCCTTCGATTCCATTCATTCTGATCTTCTACCGCGGTGGGATTTTTGAGCATAATTCGAATACCGTTTGCTCCCTCTACATCCAAACATTTAGTTTAGTTTAGTTTAGAGATACAGCATGGAACCAGGCCCTTTGGCCCACTGTGTGTACACCACCCATCCATTGCCCATTCACACTTGTTCTATGTAATATAAAGGAACTGCAGATGCTGGCTCACACCAAAGCTGGACACAAAGTGCCGGAGTAACTCGAGGGTCAGGCAGCATCGCTGGAGAACATGGATAGGTGACGTTTCAGGTGGGATGAAGAAGAGTCACCTATCCATTTTCTCCAGAGATGTTGCCTGACCCGCTGAGTCACACTTGTTCCATGCAAGCCCATTTTCTCATCAACTTCCTGCACACCAGGGGCATTTTACCACAAGGCCAAAGTAACGGACAAACGCGCACGTCTTTGGGGTGTAGGAGGGAACCAGAGCACAGAGAGAGAACACGCAAACTCCACACAGACAGCAGCCGAGGTCAGGATCGAACACGGATGTCTGGCGCTGCGAGGCAGCTGCGTCACCGTGCCGCCCACTAAACCGAGGAGAGAGTTATTTCACGTCAATGTGGACACATTATATATATATATCTGTACGGGTTTACACAAGCAGTTTGGGGCTAAACAGCTGGAAAACCGCAGAGTTGCAGACAACTAGTCGTGTGAACTTTTTAGCCTCTCCCACAATAGACTCAGTCCAGATGGTTCCTGTGTGTTGAACCTACCAGGGACACTAGATAAATACACAAACACAACTCGAAGAAATCATTTCCTCAAGACAAACCGTGAGCTCATGGGATGAGGTGTGGCCATCCTGAGAACACAGTACAACAGCTAAAGGAAGATTGCCGTGGTAAAAGCTTTCAGCTTCGGACGATAGCTAAAATAAAACAATTCCTCCAGTTTGATGACCTGGAAAAGATCATCCACACATTGATCTCCTCCCGCCTAGATTACTGCAACTCCCTTTACACTGGCATCAGCCAATCATCCCTGTCCCGCCTGCAACTGGTCCAAAACGCCGCAGCGAGACTCCTGACGGGCACCCGGAAAAGGGACCACATCACCCTGATTCTCCACCGGCTCCCTGTGCGGTTCCGAATACATTTCAAGACCCTCCTCTATGTCTACAAAGCCCTCAATGGGCTTGCCCCCTCCTACATTAAAAGTCTTCTCACCCACCACTCCACCTCCAGCTCCCTCAGATCGGCCGACTTGGGGTTGCTGAATATCCCACGGTCTAGGCATAAGCTCAGGGGCGACCGCGCCTTTGCGGTTGCAGCCCCTAGACTGTGGAACAGCATCCCCTTTCCCATCAGAACTGCCCCCTCCATCGACTCTTTTAAGTCAAGACTAAAGACTTATCTATACTCCCAAGCCTTTCCTGACGTCCACTATAGCGAGGGCTACATGTATATATGTATGTAGTTTGTTTTGTTGTGCTATTCTTATAACAAATGTAAACACTTTGGCCAACGAGAGTTGTTTTTTTAAATGTGCTATAGAAATAAATGTGACTTGTCTTGCTTACTAGAACGGTGCAAGCAGAATATCATAGACAGAGTCTCTTGCCCACGATAGGGGAATCGAGAACAAGAGGACATAGGAACTTTATGGTGAGGGGGGAAAATATTTACTAGGAACCTGAGGGGCCACCCATACACATGGGTGTATGGAAAGAGCAGCTGGAAGAGGTAGTTGAGGCAGGTACTATCTCAACGTAACAGAAACATTTAGACAGGTACATGGATGGAGGGATATGGGTCAATTGGTAGATGGGACAGGTTGGGCTGAAGGGCCTGTTTCTACGCTGTAAGATTTTATGGATCTTGTGATTTGAATATTCCCTTGTTTATTTATCTATAAGGTATTTATCGATGGGAGGCACTGTCTCAGAAAGGTAGCCAGCATCGTCAAGGACCCACACCACCCTGACCACGTTCTCATTTCACTCCTGCCTTCTGGAAGGTGGTACAGGAGTGAAAACTGTGAGGTCCAGATTCAGGAACAGCTTCTTCCCAACAAGGCTCTGGAACACTAGGAACTCCAACTAAACTCCAAACTCCAAGTCGCACGAGAGACTTTGGGCTTTGTTTTGTTTTCTTACGATATCGTTTATTGAACTTTTATTTTTGTTAGTTTCCTATGTTATCTGTGGAGATACTGTGTTCACAAACCTGCCGTGCTGCTGCAAGTACGGAGATCATCGTTGCGTTTTGGGAGATATATGACAATGAATCCCTTGGCTCTTGATGTCTCTACAAAAACTCAGTAAACTCTCCAACCTGAGAGTCCATACTCTACAGGTCAAAACTGGTTGAGAATCCTCAGTGAGGCAGGCGATCTTAGTTTGGCAACAGCTCTGCCAAAGACCGCAGGGAATTACAGAGAGTTGTGGATGTCGCCCGTTCCATCACACAGACCATTGACTCCATCTACACTTCACGCTGCCTGGGAAAAGACTTGTCCCACCCCATTCATTCCCTTTTCTCCCCTCCCCGCTGGGCGTTTGGCAGCCCTTTATCACCAGATTCAGAAACAACATCTAGTGAACGGTCCGCTCATAAGCTAGGGTGCAGCCCCCATCTCCCAAACTGCCTCATTGCGGACATTGGAGTTTGATCCTGTAATTGTAAGGTTATAACGCTGTAACACTAGATACTACACGCTGGTACTTTTCTCTTTGTAGTAGTGTACGGCTTGATTGTACTCAAGGCTGGATGGCACGCAAGCAAAGTGTTTCACTGTATGGGTACACATAATAAACCAGCATCAATGCCAATGAGGGAATAAAATCACCACACCACACCCTCACAATACACGCACACACACACAGACAGACAGACAGACACACACACACACGGACAGACAGACAGACAGACACACACGGACAGACAGACAGACACACACGCACACACACATGGACAGACAGACAGACAGACACACACACGGGGACACACACACACACACACACACACACACACACACACACACACACACACACACACACACACACGGGGACACACACACACACACGGACACACACACACACACCTCATTACCACTTGTTTTATCTTTGCATATTAAACACCAATAAACTTTCCCAAACCACAAAATATGTGAATAATACATTTGAGATCATGAAGGTTAGAACAATATTCCCTGCTCATAGGGACTGAGAGAGGGAAAGAGGTACAGAGAGAAAGAGGGAAAGAGGGGGAGAAGGAGGGAAAGAGAGGGGGAGAGAGAGAAGGAAAGAGAGAGAGAAGGAAAGAGATAGAGAGGGGGAAGAGAGAGGGAGCGAGAGGGAAAGAGAGAAAGAGAGTAGAGGGAGAAGAGGAAAGAGAGAGGGGAGAGAGAGGGGTAAAGAGAGGAGGAAAGAGAGAGAGGGAGAGAGGGAAAGAGAGCGGGAAAGAGAGGGCAAGAGAGAGGGCAAGTAAACAAAGGGAGGGGAAGGAATGGGTGAAGGGAAGGAGAGGGAGGGAGAATTTAAAAAGAGCTATAAATCTGATCATTAGTCACACGAGTCCAACTGGAAATTCTGACTGATCATTTTGTGGAACTTGAAGCCATGAGAATAAGGGAAGTAATCAAGAGTACATCTGTGTGAGCAAGGCACCCCTGCACCGAGCCACCCACTCACACTGCTGATCGATTCCCAGGAGTATCGTTGGCAACAAATCAGAACCATTAGATGCCCCTGTTTAATTCCGGCCGCATGTGTCCAGTCAACAAGCTTTGTGTGATTCGTGGAAATAAATATAGTACTTTCTCCAAGGGTGAGGTTATCAAATTAAATCCCAATCCATCCCTCGCTGGCCAGTTGCTGTGTAACCTGCTGAGTATTGCCAGTGTTTACTGATTGTATTCTCAACACCTTGTATTCTGCAAGCATCCGGCGTCATTGTCCACCTTTACAACGCATGCTGTCTCATATTTCCCAAACTGCCCCGTATCCTCATTATGCTCTCGCTTCCCTGAAATAATCGCTCTAACAAACGCAGTTCCTGCACTGGCAGAACAAGACAGGGCAAAGTCTCAATGACACGCTGTGTGACTATCTCAGGGTGGGTTCCTGCCACTCCTCAACGCCTTCAAACAGCTTGACCTTGACTCCTCCGCTCCACTGTCATAGAGTGATACAGTGTTGGAACCGGCCCATCGGCCCAACTTGCCCACACCGCCCAACATGTCCCAGCTACACTAGTCCCCACCTGCCAGCGTTTGGTCCATATCCCACCAACCCTGTCCTATCCATGTACCTGTCTAACTGCTTCTTAAATGTTGGGATAGTCCCTGCCTCCGGTACCTCCTCTGGCAGCTTGGTCCATACATCCACCACCCTTTGTGTGAAAAAGATACCCCTATTAAATCGTTTCCCCTTCACCTTAAACCCATGTCCTCTGGTCCTTGATTCCCCTACTCTGGACAAGAGACATAGAAACATAGAAAGACAGACAATAGGTGCAGGAGTAGGCCATTCGGCCCTTCGAGCCATTCAATATGATCATGGCTGATCATCCCCAATCAGTACCCCGTTCCGGCTTTTTCCCCATATCCCTTGCCCTAACAGCTAAATCTAACTCTCTCTTGAAAATATCCAGTGAATTGGCCTCCATTGCCTTATGTGGCAGAGAATTCCACAGATTCACAACGCTCTGGGTGAAAAAGTTTTTCTTCATCTCATGACTTTACACACTTTTATAAGATCACCCCTCATCCTCCTGGCTCCATGGAATAGAGTCCCAGCCTACTCAACCTCTCCCTATAGCTCACACCCTCTAGTCCTGGCAACATCCTCGTAAATCTGCTCTGTACCCTTTCAAGCTTGACAACATCTTTCCTATAACATGGTGCCCAGAACTGAACACAATACTCTAAATATGGCCTCGCCAACGTCTTATACAACTGCAACACTAAAAGCCCTGTCCCACGGTACGAGTTCATTCCAAGAGCTCTCCCCGAGTTTGCCCTGATTCGAACTCGGAGATTTACGGTAATGGCCGCTCGTCGGTACTCGGGGCTCTCGTGGACATCTTTCAACATGTTGAAAAATCTTCACGAGTCTTCCCGTGCTTACCTGCCATTAGCGAGTCTTCCAGAGTACCTGCCGTTAGCGTTACGAGCCGCTAAGAGACGTCCCCGAGCTCCGACGTACCCGCTACGTTCATTCTCCGCGCTTACCACGAGTTTGGGACAGGGCTTTAAGCAAATGGCCTACACCTGCACATATGTCTCAATGTTTGCGCTCCTAGATCCCTCTGCTGCACAATACAACACCCCACATCACACTGTACTAAATCCCATCCACCACTCCTCAGTCCACCTTCGCATCAACCTCTTGCTCCGCGCTGGTCCGCAGCGGGTAGAACCGCTGCCTCACAGCGCCAGAGACCCGGGTTCTACCCTGTCCTCTGGTGCTGTCTGTGTGTGGAGTTTAGTTTAGGTAACACAGCGCGGAAACAGGCCCTTCGGCCCATTTACAGGAGCCACAAACCTGCGCCTCCTCTTCGGGCTCCCTGCATGCAGAATGTCCTTTGCGGGAGGTGAGTCTCCTCTCAGACGCATGGGGCGGCTGGATTTATCGAGGAGCACACACGAGGCACGGAGTGTTGTAGACAGTAGTTTCAGGGAGGTGGTCATGTAGACAAGATATGTGCAAGACCACACAGAGGGGAAGGCAATCAGTGCAGGAGATCCCAAAGGCTATTGCCCTCAGACAAGTGTATCGTTTTGGGCTCAGGTGAAGGTAATTGCAGCATTGGTAGAGAAGGTCAAATCTAGAGTAACATTTTGTTTTTTGTATAAAATAACAATTTTGATTTATTTATTGTCACGTGTACCAAACGACAGTGAACAGCTTTTTTGTTGCGTTCTAACCACAACGGAAAGACTACACATGATTACAATCAAGCAGACTACAACGTACAGATACATGAGAAAGGGAATCATCTTTAATGGGAGCTAGGTAGAGTGCAGTAAAGTCCGATTAAAGATAGTCCCAGGGTTTCATAGAAACATAGACAATAGGTGCAGGAGGAGGCCATTCAGCCCTTCGAGCCAGCACCGCCATTCATTGTGATCATGGCTGATCGTCCCCAATCAATAACCCGTGCCTGCCTTCTCCCCATATCCCTTGATTCCACTAGCCCCTAGAGCTCTATCTAACTCTCTCTTAAATCCATCCAGTGATTTGGCCTCCACTGCCCTCTGTGGCAGCGAATTCCACAAATTCACAACTTTCTGGGTGAAAACGTTTTTTCTCACCTCGGTCTTAAATGACCTCCCCTTTATTCTTAGACTGTGGCCCCTGGTTCTGGACTCGCCCAACATTTTTCCTGCATCTAGCTTGTCCAGTCCTTTTATAATTGTATATGTTTCTATAAGAGCCCCCTCATCCTTCTAAACTCCAGTGAATACAAGCCTAGTTTTCAGTGAGGGAGACACTCAAGACCAAGTAGGCCCAGGACCTTCTGAAAGGTGAGGACGAGCAGCCAGAGATACCAATGGCAGCAAGACAGATGAAGACAGATGAAGTCCTACAGAGAGATGAGGTCCTAGGAATGGGAGGGTAGTGCAAATGAATGCATGGCTGAAGTGGGTGGGCGAGTTCAAGTCCCATCCAAGACCGCAAGATATTGCAGAGAATTATAGATGCAGCCCAGACCATCACACAAACCAGCCTCCCTTCCATTGACTCCATCTACACTTCACGCTGCCTCGGCAGGGCCAGCAGCATGATCAAGGACCAGTCTCACCCCCCAGTCACTCCGTCTTCACCCTCTCCCATCAGGTAAGAGGTACAGAAGTGTGAAAACGCACACCTCCAGATTCAGGGACAGTTTCTTCCCAGCTGTTATCAGGCAACTGAACCATCCTATCACCAGCTAGAGAGTGGTCCTGAGCTAATATCTACCTCACTGGAGAACTTGAAACCATCTTTAACTGGACTTTACCTTGCACTAAACGCTATACCCTTCATCATGTATCTGTACACTGTTCACGGCTCGATTGTAACCATGTATAGTCATTGCGCTGACTGGTTAGCACGCAACATAAAAGCTTTTCCCTGTACCTCGGTACATGTGACAGCAATAATCTAATCCACTGCTTGAACCAGTGGGATCTCCTCTGGGGCAGAGGTGACAGGGGAACCAATACTGTTACGGGGAGGTTTGCTGGTGCTAATCAGAAGGATACAAACTAGTCTGGTAGAAGACGGAGGGATGCAAAATAGTAGCGGATCAGATGGGAAGGTTCAAGCAACTACAGAGGTCAGAGCGTGGGATTTGTATCAACAGGCACTACGATTGGCATGGAAACAAGGGGCCGAACGGCCTCTTTCTACTTTTTTTTTAAAGCTGGTGTAACTCAGTGGCTCAGAGGGGGGGTTTGGGGAGGGGGGTTTGGGGAGGGGGGGTTTGGGGAGAGGGAGAGAGGGGGAGAGGAGGGAGGGGAGTGGAGAGAAGGGGAGAAAGGAGAGGAGGGAGAGGAAAGATGGTGGGAGGAAGGGAGAGAGGAGGGATGGGGGTAGAGGGGAGAGGGTGGGAGCGAGGGGGAGAGGAGGGGAGAGGGGTTGGGGAGAGGAGATCAGGATGGCAACAACACGTCCCAGTGAGGATAGGTGTCAGCCCCACAGTGCCGGGAGCGGTTGCTTACCGATGCGGGCGAGGTTGGCGTGAGTCTGTCTCCGGGACGCCTCTCTAAATTGCTCTTCCTCTTGCTCCGTGCGGCGGGGCTTGCGGATGCACTGCATGGTGTAATGAGTGTTTTAACACTGCTTGAGCACGGGGTGCAGGGCAGGCAGCGGGCAGGCAGCAGGCGGGCAGCAGGCTGGCGAGGAGTGTCGGCAGGGGGGTGAAGAACAGCAGCAGCAGCAGCAGCAGCAGCAGCAACTTGAGCGAACTTCGCTCGCCCTGCGCCTTCCCATTAGCAGTGACGTGGAGGAAATATCTCCCTCCTTGGCCGCTCCTCAAGGGCGGGTTTCAAACTTTACACTCGCGTCCCAAACGCCCCCGCTCGCTGCCGAGGAGGGAGCTGGCAGCTCCTGCACTCATCCTCGGCTGGGCTGGGTTGGGCTAGGATGACCTGAGCTGGGCTGGGCTACACTAGGCTTGGGCTGGACTAGGCTGAGCTGAGCTGGGCTGGGATAAGCTAAACTGGGCTACACTAGGCTTGGGCTGGACTTGGGTTGGGCTGGGCTGGACGGCTAGGCTAGGCTAGGCTGTGCTAGGCTGGGTTGGGCTGGGCTGGACTAGGCTGGACTGGACTAGGCTGGGCTGGGCTGGGCTGGACTAGGCTGGGCTGGGCTGGACTAGGCTGGGCTGGGCTGGACTAGGCTGGTCTAGGCTAGGCTGGACTAGGCTGGGCTGGGCTTAGGTTGGGCGGGGTTGGGCTTGAGCTGGGCTGGACTAGGCTGTGCTGGGCTGGGCTGGACTGGACTGGGCTGGGCTGGGCTGGACTAGGCTGGGCTGGGCTGGGCTGGGCTGGACTAGGCTGGGCTGGGCTGGGCTGGACTAGGCTGGGCTGGACTGGGCTAGGCTGGGCTGGGCTGGACTGGGCTAGGCTGGGCTGGACTGGTTTAGGCTGGGCTGGGCTGGTTTAGGCTGGGCTGGGCTGGGCTTTGGCTGGAATAGGCTGGGCTGGGCTTGGACTAGGCTTGGGCTGGGCTTAGGTTGGGTGGGGTTGGGCTTGGGCTGGGCTGGGCTAGGCTAGGCTGTGCTGGGCTGGGCTGGACTAGGCTGGGCTTGGACTAGGCTTGGGCTGGACTAGGCTTGGGCTGGACTAGTCTTGGGCGGGGTTGGGCTTGAGCTGGGCTGGACTAGGCTGTGCTGGGCTGGGCTGGACTGGACTAGGCTGGGCTGGACTAGGCTGGGCTGGGCTGGACTAGGCTGGGCTGGACTGGGCTGGACTGGACTAGGCTGGGCTGGACTAGGCTGGGCTGGGCTGGGCTGGACTAGGCTGGGCTGGACTGGGCTGGGCTGGGCTTGGACTGGGCTAGGGCTGGACTAGGCTTGGGCTGGGCTTGGGTTGGGCGGGGTTGGGCTTGAGCTGGGCTGGACTAGGCTGTGCTGGGCTGGACTAGGCTGGGCTGGACTAGGCTGGGCTGGGCTGGACTAGGCTGGGCTGGGCTGGACTGGGCTGGACTGGACTAGGCTGGGCTGGACTAGGCTGGGCTGCGCTGGGCTGGACTAGGCTGGGCTGCACTGGACTGGGCTGGGCTGGGCTAGGCTAGGCTGGGCTGGGCTGGGCTGGGCTGGGCTGGGCTGGGCTGGACTGGGCTGGGCTTTGGCTGGAATAGGCTAGGCTGGGCTGGACTGGACTGGGCTGGGCTAGGCTGGGCTTGGGCTGGGCCCGGGTTTCTGGCTTGAGGGTGTTTCAACCTCTCAAAGCCAGATCTCCCAAGGTCCCGACCACTCATCTGAGTTACCCCAGCTTTTTCTGCCTCCACAGATGCTGCCTGTCCCGCTGAGTTACTCCAGCTTTTTGTGTCTATCTTCAATACCTTTAGTTTCGTTTAAGATAGGCATAAAATGCTGGAGTAACTCAGCGGGACAGGCAGCATCTCTGGAGAGAAGGAATGGATGATGTTTCAGGTCGAGACCCTTCTTCAGACAGTGTCGTTTCTTCAGTTTACTTTGGTTTGGATGCAGCACGGAAACAGGCCCTTCGGCCCACTGAGTCCGTGCCGACCAGCGCACCGGTTCTATCACTATCTGTTGTCGCACTACCCTACACACACTAGGGATAATTTGAAGAATTGGGTCTGAAGAAGGGTCTCGACCCGAAACGTCACCATTCCTTCTCTCCAGAGATGCTGCCTGTCCCGCTGAGTTACTCCAGCATTTTGTGTCTACCTTCAGGGACAATTTAAAATCATACCTAGCCGATTAGCTTACAAAAGCTGCACGTCTTTGGGATGTGGGAGGAAACCGGAGCTTCCCGGAGAAAACCCACGCGGTCACAGAAAGAAAGTACAATCTCCGTACAGACAGCGCCCGTAGTCGGGATGGAACCCGGGTCTCCGGTGCTATGAGGCAGCCAACTAAGGAATAAAGCCCTGCCTCTGATTTACTGAATTCCTTCAACGAAATGGGGCTATATCTGGCTTTTAGGGAGGTGGGATGAGAAGGGTGTGTTGGGGAAAGGATTGGGAGTGGTATGGAAGGGATTGGGGGTGTTAAGGAAGGGAGGCAGCGAGGGAAAGGGAGTTTTGGACACTGGGATGTCACAATAGGGGCTAACGTCTGATAGCAGGAAGTGCAGAGTGTGGACAGGGAGGGAGGTTTTCCAAATTTACTCCCTCACCCACCTGAAAGAGTCAGCGTGCAAACAGACCCTTCGGCCCACTGATTCCATGCTAACCAGTTAACGGTATGCTAATCCCATTTTATTCTTGCCCAATTCAACTCCTGGACATTGGCCCTGAAGAAGGGTCCCAACCCAAAACGTGGCCTATCCATGTCCTTCAGGGTTGCTGCCTGAACCGCTGAGTTGCTCCAGCACTAATCAAGGACCAGTCTCACCCCCTGGCCACTCCCGCTTTCTCCCCTCTCCCATCAGGCAAGAGGTACAGAAGTAGGAGAATACACACCTCCAGATTCAGGGACAATTTCTTCCCAGCTGTAATCGGGCAACTGAACCATCCTATCAACAACTAGAGAGTGGTCCATCTACATCCCTGGGGACCCTCGGAGTACCTTTAATCAGACTTTACTGGCCTCTCTTGCACTAAACGTAATTCCCTTTATCCTGTATCTGTACACTGTGGACGGCTCGATTGTAATCATGTATACTCACTGTGCACACATTGTGTGCAGTTTTGGTCCCCTAATTTGAGGAAGGACATTCTTGCTATTGAGGGAGTGCAGCGTTGGTTTACAAGGTTAATTCCCGGGATGGCGGGACTGTCATATGCTGAGAGAATGGAGCAACTGGGCTTGTATACTCTGGAGTTTAGAAGGATGAGAGGTTATCTTATGGAAACATATAAGATTGTTAAGGGCTTGGGCACGCTAGAGGCAGGAAACATGTTCCCGATGTTGGGGGAGTCCAGAACCAGGGGCCACAGTTTAAGAATAAGGAGTAAGCCATTTAGAACGGAGACGAGGAAACGCTTTTTCTCAAAGAGAGTGGTGAGTCTGTGGAATTCTCTGCCTCAGAGGGCGGTGGAGGCCAGTTCTCTGGATGCTTTCAAGAGAGAGCTAGATAGGGTTCTTAAAAATAGCGGAGTCAGGGGATATGGGGAGAAGGCAGGAACGGGTACTGATTGGGGATGATCAGCCATGATCACATTGAATGGCGGTGCTGGCTCAAAGGGCCGAATGGCCTCCTCCTACACCTATTGTCTATTGTCTGTTGTCTACTCTGTCCGCTGAATGGACAACTACTCAGCTACACATGGGCGGCAATTTCCGGAGGTTAATTAACTTACTGTGTTGCATTCCTTTAGAATGTGGGAGGAAACCACAACATGGAGTTGTACAGCACGGAGACAGGCCCTTCGGCCCACCACGCCCGTGCCGTCCATTGCCCCATCTCCACACAAATCCCCTTTCGGTCCACATTACAATCCACATTAGGTCCACAAGGCTTCTGTGCCTTGTCGATACTTGTACACGTGCTGTACAGACCATGCCAGGTTAAAATGGTTGTGGGTTCCACACCTACGCCAGGCAGGTATGTAAGGACTCGCAGCTAAAGGTCTCACACACCAGAGGAGGTAGTTGAGGCAGGTGCAATAACAACATTGAAAAGACATTTGGTCAGGTACATGGATAGGAAAGGTTCGGAAGGATTTTGACTAAACATGGGCGAATCAGATTAGCGTAGATGGGGTATCTTGGACGCATGGTCAAATTGGGCCAAAGCGCCAGTTCCCATGCTGTTTCAATGCGGAAACAGGCCATTCGGCCCACCGAGTCCATGCCGACCTGCGATCACCCTGTAAACTAGCACTATCCCTCACACTAGAGACAATTTACATACAAACCCGCACGTCTTTGGAATGTGGGAGGAAACCGCAACACCCGGAGAAAACCCACTCAGTCACAGGGAGAGCGTGCAAACTCTGTACAGGCAGCACCCGTGGTCAGGGTTGAACCCGGGTCTCTGGCGCTGTGAGGCACAACTCTACCTCTGCGCCACCGAGCCGCTCAGGCAGCACGTGTGGAGGGACACTGCTGGCGAGTGATAGGTGGTTACACAAGTGTATGAGGGTTGGCCCACCCATCTGCCAATGCCCACCCTCCTTGCCTGTATCCACCTATCACTTGCCAAGTTTAGCTCCACACTCTTCTCTCTTTTCTAGCTTACCCCCACCCCCCCCCCCTACAATCAGTTTGAAGAAGGGTCGCGACCCGAAGCGTTGCCTATCCTTCCCCTCGACCGATGCTGCCTGAAGCACTGGTTTACTCCAGTATTAAAGAAAATGGGTGATGTTCTTAATAAAGATGAAGTCAATGCAATAGAAAGGATCCAACTTCAGAAAATGATTCCACAGTGAAGATGTGGATCACAGAAATGACCGAAACACTACATTTTGAAAAAAATAAGGCTTGTTTTGTCTGACAAACCAGACCAATTCTCCTAAATATGGTCTCCTTCATTGAATTTCTTCAACAACAGAATGGTCGAACACAAATTCAAAACCGACGCTAGGGTCGGGTGAGCGGGCGTAGGGAAGGGCAGTGGGATATATCTCCGCTTCTTTTTTAAATTCACTTCTTTGTTAGTTCAGGGGTTTTTGCTTCTTTCTTTTTCGTATCTTTCTTCATCCTTTCCCTTCTTTCCTTTTTACTTTTTTCCGATTCACTTATTAGTTTATAAAATGTTAAAACTGAAGCTGTACGAAAATTGTATAATTGTTATGTCGATTACTTTCTCCTTGTACAATTGCTTCTAATAAAATTAATGTATTTTATAAAAAAAGAAAATGAATTTGAAAAATTGCCCCATGGCAATGCCATTCACGGTGAACAAGATGACCATAACATTGTACAATTCTTCATTACGTTCAAGCAAGCTAATTCAGTTTGAAACAAGGATGTTAAACTTAAGCAAAGGTAACTACAAAGGACTTGGCAATGGTAGATCTGGGTGCTTCAGTAAAATACACGGGTGACTGATAACATTCAAGGAATAAATGCGGTAATTACAACTTTCCTGTTTGGCATACAAATACCAAATAGGACCATATCCTACATAGGTTCAAAACAAATATAGAGAATGATTAACAAGTTTGCAGATGGCAATAAGGTGGGTGGTGCTGTAGTTAGTGAAGATGGTTGACAAAAATCACTGCATGTTCTGGATCGGTTGGGCAGGTGGGCTGAAGAATGGTTGATGGAATTTAATACTGAGAAGTGTACCACACTTCTATGACTCGATGAGATTCCACACTCTATGACTCGATAAGATTAAACAAGGGGGGGAGCATAAGAGTGGACTACAAAGTTTCTCCCAACATTTAATAAGACAATGATTGCATTTGATAATTCCTCACAGTCCCATAATTTGCATCCTGGAGTACTATGAGAAGTTGCTGTGGAACTAATGGTAGTTGGTACATTATTGTCAGGTATACTGAGATACAGTGGCAAACTTTGTATTACATACGATCCCAGAGCATCACACCACACCTTGAGTGCAATGGGATGTTCAAGAGTCAATGGGACAGGAGGGCATAGCTTTTAAATGTCAAGGACTTGAGGGCATGGCTTTAAGGTGAGAGGGGCAAAGTTTAAAGGAGGTCTTATTCACGCAGATGGTGGTGGGGTGGAGACAGATATGAGGGTGGTGTTTAAGAGACGCTTGGATAGGCACATGGATATAATGGAGGGGTATGGATCATATTCAGGCAGAAACATAGAAACATAGAAAATAGGTGCAGGAGGAGGCCATTCGGCCCTTCGAGCCAGCACCGCCATTCATTGCGATCATGGCTGATTGTCCCCAATCAATAACCCGTGCCTGCCTTCTCCCCATATCCCTTGATTCCACTAGCCCCGGGAGCTCTATCTAACTCTCTCTTAAATCCATCCAGTGACTCGGCCTCCACTGCCCTCTGTGGCAGGGAACTCCATAAATTCACAACTCTCTGGATGAAAAAGTTTTTTTCTCACCTCAGTCTTAAATGGCCTCCCCTTTATTCTAAGACTGTGGCCCCTGGTTCTGGACTCGCCCAACATTGGGAACATTTATCCTGCATCTAGCTTGTCCAGTCCTTTTATAATTTTATATGTTTCTATAAGGACCCCCCCCATCCTTCTAAACTCCAGGGAATACAAGCCTAGTCTTTTCAATCTTTCCACATATGACAGTCCCACCATCCAAGGGATCAATCTCGTGAACCTACGCTGCACTGCCTCAATCACAAGGATGTCCTTCCTCAAATTAGGAGACCAAAACTGTACACAATACTCCAGATGTGGTCTCACCAGAGCCCTAAACAACTGCAAAAGAACCTCTTTACTTCTATACTGAAATCCTCTTGTTATGAAGGCCAACATTCCATTAGCTTTCTTCACCGCCTGCTGTACCTGCACGCCAACTTTCAGTGACCGGTGTACAAGGACACCCAGGTCTCGCTGTACCTCCCCCTTACCTAACCTAAACTAAGAAATTAGTTTAACTTGGCATTATGTTTGGCATGGTCTGTGGTCAGTTCCTGTGCTGTACTGTTCAATACTTTGTGCTCCAATAGAGAAAATAAACAGAGTGCGGAATATCGTGTTAGAAATTGCAATTTAATAAAAAAGTGCAAGCCTCACAACGAGGTAGATTGGCAGATCACAGATTCATCCTTTAATGCATTGGTTTCATTTTCCAGAATTCTCTAGATTATGGAATAGTCAATAGAGCTTGAAAACTATTCCCTCTGCCCAACTTCTCCATGCCAAACAAGGTGCAACATCGAAGTTAAAGACAGACACTAAATGCTGGAGTAACTCAGCGGGACAGGCAGCATCTCTGGAGAGAAGGAATGGGTGATGTTTCGGGTCGAGACGCTTCTTCACACCCAGTCTCGACCCGAAACGCCACCCATTCCCTCTCCCAAGAGATGCTGTCTGTTCCGCTGAGTTATTGACCAGTCATTGAAAGTAGGCACGCAGGTGCAGCAGGCAGTGAAGAAAGCGAATGATATGTTAGCATTCATATAAAAAGGATTTGAGTATAGGAGCAGGGAGGTTCTACTGCAGTTGTACAGGGTCTTGGTGAGACCACACCTGGAGTATTGCGTACAGTTTTGGTCTCCTAATCTGAGGAAAGAGATTCTTGCCATAGAGGGAGTACAGAGATGGTTCACCAGACTGATTCCTGGGATGTCAGGACTTTCATATGAAGAAAGACTGGATAGACTCGGCTTGTACTCGCTAGAATTTAGAAGATTGAGGGGGGATCTTATAGAAACTTACAAAATTCTTAAGGGGTTGGACAGGCTAGATGCAGGTAGATTGTTCCCAATGTTGGGGAAGTCCAGGACAAGGGGTCACAGTTTAAGGATAAGGGGGAAATCTTTTAGGACCAAGATGAGAAAAACATTTTTCACAAAGAGAGTGGTGAATCTGTGGAATTCTCTTCCACAGAAGGTAGTTGAGGCCAGTTCATTGGCTATATTTAAGAGGGAGTTAGATGTGGCCCTTGTGGCTAAAGGGATCAGGGGGTATGGAGAGAAGGCAGGTACAGGATACTGAGTTGGATGATCAGCCATGATCGTAGTGAATGGCGGTGCAGGCTCGAAGGGCTGAATGGCCTACTCCTGCACCTATTTTCTATGTTTCTATGTTACTCCAGCATTTGGTGTCTATCTTCGATTTAAATCAGCATCTGGAGTTCTTTCCTACTCAACATCTAAGTTAGTCCCATTTGGCTCATATCCCTCTAAAAACTTTCCCAATGCATGCACTTATCCAAGTGTTCTTTAAATACTGATATAGCACTTAGCTCAGCTACCTCCTCTGGCAGCTCATTCCATTTACCCACCACACTCTGAGCAAAAAAGTTGCCTCACAGGTTCGTATTGTTCCCCTCTCGCCTTTACACACTTCCTGGAGATTACATGACGGCAAATATAACACTACAATTAAAAAGAAAAAGGAGACAAAACAAGGAGGGTGTGTGTGGGCTTGGGAGAGGAGTGGTTGGCATGGAAACGAGGGCCTGGATAGACTGGCTCAGTTAGGGCCGACTGGGGCAGATGGATTAGGACAGAATACATCCGTATGGTGTTACCCACGACTGTATTCTGTAATTCTTGGACTCGATTACCCAGCAAGGTACAATTAAAATATCACATGATTGTGATCGTTCTTGAGTGCAACTTGACCCTGGAGACTGAATGCATGTTTTTTAAAATTTGTTTTACTTCTGTTGCTGCCTGGATGAGGCTCATGTTGCCTTCGCACCAGGAGCTCATGTGCTATGTATACAAGTGCACTGTGTGATAACTGTGGGACAGGGGTGGGACACAGTAGCATAGCAGTAGTGTTGCTGCCTCACAGCGCCAGAGGCCCAGGTTCAATCCTCCATGCGGGTGCTGTCTGTATGGAGTTTGTACGTTGTCCCCCTGGCTTTTCTCCGGATGCTCCCATTTCCTCCCACATCCCAAAGACGTGCATGCTTGTAGATTAATTGCCCTCTGTAAAATACCACCAATAGAAACATAGAAACATAGAAAATAGGTGCAGGAGGAGGCCATTCGGACCTTCGAGCCAGCACTGCCATTCATTGTGATCATGGCTGATCGTCCCCAATCAATAACCCGTGCCTGCTTTCTCCCCATATCCCTTGATTCCACTAGCCCCTAGAGCTCTATCTAACTCTCTCTTAAATCCATCCAGTGATTTGGCCTCCACTGCCCTCTGTGGAAGGGAATTCCACAAATTCACAACTCTCTGGGTGGAAAAGTTTTTTCTCACCTCAGTCTTAAATGGCCTCCCCTTTATTCTAAGACTGTGACTAGTGCGTATGATGTGACAGTAGGATGGCCATCTGTTATAGGAGCAGAATTGGGCCATTCGGCCCATCAAGTCTACTCTGCCACTCAATCATGGCTGACCTATCTTTCCCTCTCAACCCCGTTCTCCTGCCTTCTCCCCTTAACCACCGACACCCGTACTAATCAAGAATCTAGCAATCTCCTTCAATCTAAGATAGAACTAGTGCATATGATCGTTGGTCGGCACGGACTCAGTGGGGCCGAAGGTCCCGTTTCCACACTGTATCACTAAACTAAGCTAAACTAGTTTAGGGCAGCACGGAGGAGCAGTGCCAGAGACCCGGGTTCGATCCCGACTACGGGTGCTGTCTGTATGGAGTCCCCGTGACCTGCGTGGGTTTTCTCCGAGATCTTCGGTTTCCTGTACGTTTCCTCCAAAGACGTACAGGTTTGTAGGTTAATGGGCTTGGGTTTGTATACTTGGTATCAGTGCAAATTGGAGTGTAGGCTTGTGTTAGTGTGCGGGGATCGCTGGTCGGCACAGACTCGATGGGCCGAAGGGCCTGTTTCCATGCTGTATCTCTAAACTAAACTAAACTAAGAAGCTGCCACAGGGGGGCAACACTGATCACAGTCTAAGATGTTACACAAAAATGCTGGAGAAACTCAGCGGCTGCACCCGCTGAGTTTCTCCAGCATTTTTGTGTACCTTCGATTTTCCAGCATCTGCAGTTCCTTCTTAAACACAGTCTAAGATGTTGTTCACTCTCCCGCCGAACCAAACCAACCAGGTTTACCCCTCATCATCCCGTCTCCTACCTGCCCAAACACATACTGGATGTTGACATCGTTCCTGCCTTAACCATTAAATGAGTCAAACCACCCCCCAGGTGCCATTTTAATCTGCATTGCTCGGGTTAAAACAGGGAACCTTTCAAGTTTGTATGTTGGTATTTCCTGCCTTTGCAATCTGGAGCCTGCGACCTCTACCTCTGGTTTAGATTAGTATATTATTGTCACGTGTACGGAGATACAATGGAAAGCTTGTTGTTGCCTGCTATCCAGTCGGCTACAAGATGATGTATGATCACAGTCGATCATGGCTGACCTATCTTTCCCTCTCAACCCCATTCTCATGCTTTCTCCCCATCACCCCTGACACCCCTCATCAAACACAGTTTAGTTTATTATGGTCATGTGTACCGAGGTACAATGAAAAGCTTTTTGTCGTGCGTTATCCAGTCAGCATGAAAGACCATACATGATCTTACACAGTTTAGTTCACGTGGTCGTGTGTAGCAAATTTTGATTAAAAAAAAAATTGTTGTGGTTTTTATCAAAAAAAAGACTGTACATGATTACGATCAAACCATCCAGTGTACAGATACAGGATAATGGGTATAATGTTTTGTGCAAGATAAAGTCCAGTAAAGTCCGATTAAAGATAGTCCGAGGGCCTCCAACGAGGTAGATGGGAGGTCAGGACCGCTCTCGAGCTGGTGATAGGATGGTTCAGTTGCCTGATAACAGCTGGGATGAAACTGTCCCTGAATCTGGAGGTGTGTGCGTTTTCACACTTCTGTACCTCTTGCCTGATGGGAGAGGGGAGAAGAGGGAGTGACCGGGGGGGGTGAGACTGGTCCTTGATTATGCTGCTGGCCTTGCCGAGGCAGCGTGAAGTATAGATGGAGTCAATGAAGTGTAGATGGAGGTTGGTACACACCAAAGATCCTCTAGCGAGAAAGATGGCCCACTCGATGAAAAAGACGTAGTACGGTCACGGGCAGATTCATGGGTAATTTTCGGCCCCATTTCCGTAACCGGTTTCCGTCTCCGCACCAAAGATCCCATCATAGCGGAGCAAAGATACTAGTGCGGAGACGGAAGCCGGTTACGGAAACATCCACGTAAAAATAAAAGTTATTTGGTAAAAATCTTCTCCTCATTTTCAGAATTATAATTTATTAACACAAACTGTTCCCCCGCAACGTTGATTACACTGCGGGTCGGGTCGGGTCAGGTCCGGTTACGGAAATGGATGAAAAAAAGGCCCAAGTTCCGCTCCGTTGCGTACTACATGTCAGCCCATTGCATTTAGCAGGAGTGGTCTATCTTGCTCCGCTATAGGATCTTTGTCTGGAGGTGTGCGTTTTCACACTTCTGTGCCTGACGGGAGTGACCGGGGATGAGACTGGTCCTTGATGATGCTGCTGGCCTTGCCGAGGCAGCGTGAAGTGTAGATGGTCAATGGAAGGGAGGCTGGTCCACACTGTTCCGAACATTTAACTAAAAGTTCTATAAGATATTTAATGACAATCCCTCTTGGAGTTTACACACTCTGCTGGAGGTGGTACCTTTAAATCTTTTGATCCTGATCTACAAATTCCTTCACAGAGCTGAGCCTTCTGCTGTTTCAGTGTTTAGAATCAAAACATGGTCACCTCCCATTTGTTGACACATTCTTTCACCCACTGCCATTTCAGCCCATCCCCAATGTCGTATGATGAAAGGTCATTAGCTGGAAGCATTTACTGGAAAACCTTTCTACACAGACACTGCCTGACCTGCCAAGAATTATCTGTTTTCATTTCAAGTTTGATGCCCTGAGGTTTAGAAGATCGAGTGGTATTTTCTGGAGACTAAAGAAACTGCAGATTGCTTTTGGACTTTGGTTTAGAGAGACAGCACGGAAAGGGGATCTTCGGCCCACCCAGTCCGTGCCAACCAGCGATCACTAATAATAATAATAATAATAATAATAATAATAATAATAATAATAATAATAATAATAATAATAATAATAATAATAATAATAATAATAATAATACATTTTATTTAATGGCACCTTTCAAGACACTCAAGGTCACCTTACCTAGCACTACCCTACACACTAAAGACAATTTCCAATTTCACTGAAGCCAATTAACCTGTAAACCTGTACATCTTTGAAGTGTGGGGGGAAACTGGCGATCCCATGCAGGTCACAGGGGGGAACGTACAAACTCCGCACAGATCAATGTGTAAATTGTCCCTAGTGTGTGTAGGATAGTGTTAATGTGCAGGGATCGCTGGTCGGCATGGACCCGGTGGGCCGAAAGAGGCCTGTTTCCACGCTGTATCTCTAAAGTTAACTAAACTAAAGTACTATACCATGTTTGGTGAATGGCATTGTATAACTTTGTCAGGATGTATGTGAGGGTCAGCATGCATTGGCATGTCAGCCATGTCAATCCTTATCCTTATGAGCTGCGCCTCAATCTGATCTGGTTTCTGCATCAACAGTTGCATTTTTCGACTTCAACCCTAAACTTACCCAGAGTTTTGTTTTGTACCCGTGGGCACAATGAATAAACATTTGTGCCACCTGGCCAGAAGATTAAACAGCGATAATTAACTGTTTAGAGGCCCAGTTACCGGCGTGCACCATCGCACACCGCAACGCACCAGGGTGGCACAGTGGCGCAGCGGGTAGAGCTGCTGCTTCACAGCGCCGGGGACCGGGGTTGCATCCTGACCTCGGGGTGCTGCCAGTTTTTAAAGGTGAATCTTTTGCTTTCAACGCTGCGTTATTTATGCTGCCCGTCCTTCATCAGCTCCTCCAGCCCGATATCTCCCCGAGATCCTTTGCTTTCCACAAATTGCATTCCTCTTTTTGAGGCACTGGGGCCACAGACCCAGGTTCGATCCTGACCTAGGGCGCTGCTTGTGTGGAGTTTGTACATACTCCCCAGCCACCACGTGGGTTTCCTCCGGGTGATCCGGTTTCCTCCCACATTCCAAAGACGTGCTGGTTTGTAGGTTAATCGGCCCTCTGTAAATTGCCCCCCAGTGTGTAGGGAGTGGGATAACATGGAACTAGTGTGAACGGGTGATGAGGGGTCAGCGTGGACTCGGTGGGCCGAAGCATGTTTCAATATTGTACCTCTAAACTAAACTAAACCAAAC
Source organism: Amblyraja radiata (assembly GCF_010909765.2). Lineage (NCBI taxonomy): Eukaryota > Metazoa > Chordata > Chondrichthyes > Rajiformes > Rajidae > Amblyraja > Amblyraja radiata. Next base: position 4,211,234 of record NC_045957.1, on the reverse strand, counting down.
TAAAAAAAGCAGTGAGCTTAATGATATTGTGGTCACTAGTTCCAAACTGAGAACTTGTGCTTAGTTCAAATATCGGACCCATCACATAATTCTCTGGCAACACTCTGTCCCCATGGGTTTGCTATGAACGCTGAAAAAGATTCTAAGAAACCTTGTCCTTTTCTTTGGATTGCGATCAATAAGTAATTGTAGAAGTCGCCCGCAACAAATAATAATATAGTTATTTCTGTACCTCTCCCTTTTCTGGAAACAGATTTAGTTTACAAAGTTGAGGCAGCACATCCATTCCCACTAACACAGCGCGGTAATTACCGAGTCATAGATCGGCCCAACTTGCCCACACCAATAATAGACAATAGACAATAGACAATAGGTGCAGGAGTAGGCCATTCGGCCCTTCGAGCCAGCACCGCCATTCAATGTGACCATGGCTGATCAACCCCAATCAGTACCCCGTTCCTGCCTTCACCCCATATCCCCTGACTTCGCTATCTTTAAGAGTCATTTCTAGCTCTCTCTTGAAAGTATCCAGAGAACCTGCCTCCACCGCCCCCTGAGGCAGAGAATTCCACAGACTCACCACTCTCTGTGAGAAAAAGTGTTTCCTTGTTTCCGTTCTAAATGGCTTACCCCTTATTCTTAAACTGTGGCCCCTGGTTCTGGACTCCCCCAACATCGGGAACATGATTCCTGTCTCTAGTGTGTCCAAAACATTAACAATCATATGTTTCAAAGATATCCTCTCATCCTTCTAAACTCCAGAGTGTACAAGCCCAGCTGCTCCATTCTCTCAGCATATGACAGTCCCGCCATCCCGGGAATTAACCTTGTAAACCTACGCTGCACTCCCTCAATAGCAAGAATGTCCTTCCTCAAATTAGGTGACCAAAACTGCACACAATACTCCAGGTGAGGTCTCACTAGGACCCTGTACAACTGCAGAAGGACCTCTTTGCTCCTATACTCAACTCCTCTTGTTATAAAGGCCAACATGCCATTTGCTTTCTTCACTGCCTGCTGTACCTGCATGCTTACTTTCATAGACTGATGTACAAGGACCCCCAGATCCCCTTTTCTCAACTTGACGCCATTTAGATAGTAATCTGCCTTCCTGTTTTTGATACCAAAGTGAATAACCTCACATTTATCCACATTAAACTTCCATCTGCCATGCATCTGCCCACTCACCCAACCTGTCCAAGTCACCATGCATTCTCACAGCATCCTCCTCACAGTTCACACTGCCACCCAACCAACGATGGAGGGATATGCATGCACAAGTCCCCCCTGCCTGCATTTGGCCCATACCCATTTAAACCTCTCCCACCCATGGAATGTAATGATGTTTAATGTGAGATACACAAAAATGCTGGAGAAACTCAGCGGGTGCAGCAGCATCTATGGAGCGAAGGAAATAGGCGACGTTTCGGGCCGAAACCCTTCTTCAGACTGATGGGGGGTGGGAGAAGGAAGCAAAAAGGAGGAGGTGGAGCCCGAGGGCTGGGGGATGGGAGGAGGAGGAGCCCGAGTGCTGAGTAAGGGATGGAGACAGCAAGGGCTAACAAAATTGGGAGAATTCAATGTTCATGCCCGCAGGATGCAGACTCCCCAAGCGGAATATGAGGTGCTGTTCCTCCAATTTCCGGTGTTGCTCACTCTGGCCATGGAGGAGACCCAGGACAGAGAGGTCGGATTGGGAATGGGAGGGGGAGTTGAAGTGCTGAGCCACCGGTAGGTCAGGTAGGTTCTTGCGGACCGAGCGGAGGTGTTCGGCGAAACGATCGCCCAACCTCCGCTTAGTCTAACTGATGTAAATCAGCTGACATCTAGAGCAGCGGATGCAGTAGATGAGGTTGGAGGAGATACAGGTGAACCTTTGTCGCACCTGGAACGACTGCTTGGGTCCTTGAATGGAGTCGAGGAGGGAGGTGAAGGGACAGGTGTTGTGGGGGTGGTGCGGGAGGGAAGGGCTTGCGGTTGCAACGGAAAGTGCCCGGGGAGGGGGTGGTACGGGAGGGAAGGGAAGAATTGACAAGGGAGTTGCGGAGGGAGCGGTCTTTGCGGAAGGCAGACATGGGGGGAGATGGGAAGATGTGGCGAGTGGTGGGGTCACGTTGGAGGTGGCGGAAATGTCGGAGGACTATTTGTTGTATTTTCCGGCTGGTGGGGTGAAAGGTTAGGACTAGGGAGACTCTGCCCTTGTTGCGAGTGCGGGGATGGGGAGAGAGAGCAGTGTTGCGGGGTATGGATGAGACCCTGGTGCGAGCCTCATATATGGTGGAGGGGAACCCCCGTTTCCTGAAGAATGAGGACATTTCAGATGCCCTGGTGTGGAAGTCTCATCCTGGGAACAGATGCGGCGTATGCGGAGGAATTGGGAGTAGGGGATGGAGTCCTTACAGGAAGCAGGGTGGGAAGAAGTGTAGTCCAGATAGCCATGGGTGTCAGTGGGTTTATAGTGGATGTCGGTCAGAAGTCTGTCCCCTGCGATGGAGATGGTGAGGTCAAGGAATGGTAGGGAAGTGTCGGAAATGGTCCAGGTGTATATGTTTAATGTGAACATATGTTTAATGTGAACACTGTTTCTCTCTCTCCACAGATGCTGTGAAGTTTCATTTTGCCAGTCTTTAAATCCCTGAGCACTTTCCATGTTGACTATCTGTCCCTGTCCTTGTCAATGAGAGGGGTGTTTACAAGGCTTTCCGATAGGCATATGGATATGCAGAGACTGCAGGGATATGGATTGCGTGCAGGAGGATGAGATTAGATAGAATAGCGTAATTTAAGATGCTTGTAGATAGGCACATGGACATGCCGTGAATGGAGGGATATGGATCACATGCACGCAGATGAGGTTAGGTTATCTTGGCATCATGTTCGGCATGGACATTGTGGGCCGAAGGGCCTGTTCCTGTGCTTTACTCTTCTATGTTCTAACGATAATCCTTTCCCCAACATTGAATCCCTCCAGTAATGTCATATGTTTTACCGATCTTGCCACACCGCATCCTTCCTCATTTTTATAACTGCACCTCAAATTGCGATCTTGATCTTTGAATCTTCCATTCATCTTCACTCTGCAGCTGGGTATACAGGCACCGTGCGTGGAAACTCTCGGCAAGGCAACAATTTGCTGCAGGCCCCCAACAGTCCGGCCTGCCCAGCTTTCCCAGAGAGACGTTCAGAGCCAACTTCACTATCTGTGGAACCACAACGCTGAGAACTATATCCTGCACTCTGTAATCAAAGACTTGTTCCACTCCGGGCATTCCTTTTTCTCCCTGATCCTGGTGGGCAGAAGGTACAGAAGCTTGAAAGTGTGCGCCACCAGGCTCAGGAACAGCTAATTCCCTTCAAACCTCAGGCTTCTGAACGGTCCTTCCATTAGCTAGGGTGCTGTCCGATTCACCTCTACCCCATTGTGGGCATTGGGCTTTATCTCTGGAACTGGTGCGCTACAATGCTGACAACTGTAATCTAAGTAAGTAAGTAAAGGGCCTGTCCCACCAGCATGCGTTTGCATGCGTCTAGCGCGACCAAACGTGGTTGCTTGAGGCGTACGGCCACGCGGGGCCGGGCCCACTTCGATCGGCGGAGGCGTATGGAGTTGTGCGGGGCTGGTCCCGTCCGCGCGGGGCTCCAAAAATCTTGCACTGTCTGAAAATTCCGCGCGCCAATGGCCTATCGGCCCGCAGGCGCATTGAGGGTGTACGCAGCGCCTCGACGGCGTACGCAGCGTCTTGACGGCTTACGCCTAGCGCGTGGCGTTGCGCGATGACGTCACCGCCTGGCGTGCCGTTGCATGATGACGTCACCGCCCGACGCCGTGCGACGTCCAAATTCAGTCGGCCCGCCTCCTGCCCAGCTGATTGGTGAGTATGATGTAAATTACGTCATGCGCGAACTTAGCGGGAACTCCGCTTCCATGTTGCGCTAGACGCATGCAATCGCATGCTGGTGGGACAGGCCCTTAAGTTTATTGGCCAAGTATTCACATACAAGGAATTTGCCTTGGTGCTCTGCCCACAAGTAACAACATGACATACAGTGACAGTTACGAATGACTCTGAAAACACTAAGCATTAATAATAATAAAACATTAATGATAAAACATCATTGATCAAGCATGTGAACCAACAAAATACCAGATCAAAGGGAGGCTTGAGATATCTCCCCCTTTGCTCTACCTGCTGTACTTGAGATCGACTCGATTGTATTTATGAGTGGTTTTATCTGATCTCTTTGGATCGCATGCAAAACAAAGATTTCCATTGCACCAGTGCACGGGACAGTAATAAGCTACTGAAGTCGCAGAGAGGCCAGGTTCAGCAAGAATGGCTGAAGGGCATTTAGTGAACCAGATATCTTTTCAAATTCAAATTCAAACTCACATTTATTGTCACATGCACCAATTAAGGCACAGCGATGTTTGAGTTACCATGCAGCCACACAATTAAAAGAACACAACACAATTAAACCAACGATAGAACTTAACATAAACATCCACCACAGTGATCACAAAAGCAATAAAGCTCAGTCAGTCTTCCTCCTTTTCAATTTGAATTTGAATTTGAATTTGAAAACACGGATAGCTTGTTGGTTAAGTTATCATCTCTTATTGATTTTGTTTACTTTTCTAGCAGTTCGTTAAATAATTGAATTTCAATTCCCCAGGTGACATTTCAGGGTTTAAAGAGCGTGCTGGTTTTTTTAAGTTTCATCTTTTGTTTTCAACCCTTCATCAGCTGCTCCAATGTAATATCTCTCCAAGACCTTTGCAATGCCACTAATTACATTCCTCTGCCTGTGTGCGGAGTTTGTACGTTCTCCCTGTGACCGCGTGGGTTTCCTCCGGGTGCTCCGGTTTCTTCCCACACCCCAAAGACGTACAAGTTTGCTGATGACACTGTGGTGGTGGGCCTGATCTCAGACAGCGATGAGAAGGCCTACCGGGAGGAGGTGGCTGATCTGGCACTCTGGTGTCAGGACAACAGCCTCCTGTTGAACATCAAAAAAACGAAAGAGCTGATCGTGGACTTTAGGAGGGCACATCATCTGAGGAAGTACACACCATTGAGGATAAATGGGGATATTGTGGATAGGGTGAGCTGTTTTAAATATCTGGGAGTCCACATCTCCGAGGATATGACATGGACATCACACGCCGCAGCACTCGTGCGTAAGGCAAGGCAGCGCCTTTACCACCTCAGGCAATTGAGGAAATTCAGAGTGTCTCCGAGGATCCTCCAGTGCTTCTACTCAGCGGCTGTTGAAAGCATCTTGTCCGGAAATATTACCATCTGTTTTGGGAATTGCTCTGCCCAGGACAAGAAGGCTCTGCAGAGAGTAGTGCGTTCGGCCGAACACACTATGGGAACTACACTCGCCTCTCTGCAGGAACTATATATCAGGAGGTGCAACTCCAGAGCCTATAAAATCATGGGAGACCCCTTCCACCCCTGCAACGGACTGTTCCAGCTGCTACGGTCAGGCAAACGCCTCCGTTGCCATGCGGTGAGAACGGAGAGGTTGAGAAGGAGTTTCTTCCCAGAGACCATTCGGACTGTAAACTCCTATCTCACCAGGGACTAACTTTTAATGTACCACTCTACTGCTTTTTAAAAAGCGCTGTTTTTTTCCCTTTTTCCTTCCGCCCACAATATTTAATATGTAAAATAATATGTGATTCTGTTCCATTCTGTTTGTAGTTTGTAGTTTGTTTGTCTTTTTGCACAAAGTCCGCGAGCATTGCCACTTTTCATTTCACTGCACATCTCGTATGTGTATGTGACGAATAAACTTGACTTGACTTGAAGTTTGTAGGTTAATTGGTTACTGTAAATTGCCCCCAAGTGTGTAGGGAGTGGATGAGAAAGTGGGATAACATGGAACTAGTGTGAAAGGATGTCTATGGAACTGATGCACTGCAACGCTGAGAACTATATTTTGTACTCTGTAGCATCCCCTTTGTTCTATCTATTGTACGAGTTGCACCTGAATGTATTCATGTATAAGAATATAAACACAAAAAGCTGGAGTAATTCAGCAGCATCTCTGGAGAGAAGGAATGGGTGACGTTTCGGGTCGAGACCCTTCTTCGTGTATGTATTGTGTGTCCGATCTGTTTGGACAGCATGGAAAACAAGGCTTTTCACTGTACCTCGGTACACGTGGCGGGAATAAACCTAAACCTTCATGGAGTCGGAGTCGCAGTCACAGAGTCCAACAGCCAGCAAACACACCCTTCGGCCCATCGAGTCTGTACCGGCCGTCAAGCATCCATTACACTGGTGCCATTTTATTCTCATCAACTCACCCAAGCTTGCTCCACTTGCCCACGAACCAGGGGCAAGTTACAGCAACCAGTTAACCTGCCAACACTGACATTTTGGGGGGTTTGGGAGGAAACCGGAGCACCTGGAGAAAACCCACTTGGTCACAGTGAGAACGTGCAAACTCCGCGCGCAGACAGCACCCGAGGTCAGGATTGAACACAGGCCTCTGGCGCTGTGAGGCAGCGGATCTACCAGCTGCGCAGCCCATTGGATCCCTCAATGAGGCTAGCCCACTAATAATGTGGAGACAGAAGGGACTACAGATGCAACATTGCTGTGGCTGTTTTTGGAATATTGTGTTCGGTTATGGTCACCCTGCTATAGGAAGGATGTAATTAAGTTGGAAAGAGTGCAGAGAGGATTTACAAGCATGTTGCCAGGACTCGAGGGCCTGAGCTACAGGGAGAGGTTAGGCAGGTTAGACAATAAACAATAGACAATAGGTGCAGGAGTAGGCCATTCGGCCCTTCGAGCCAGCACCGCCATTCACTGTGATCATGGCTGATCATCCCCAATCAGTACCCCATTCCTGCCTTCTCCCCATATCCCCTGACTCCGCTATTTTTAAGAGCCCTATCTAGCTCCCTCTTGAAATCATCCAGAGAATCGGCCTCCACCGCCCTCTGAGGCAGACAATTCCACAGACTCACCACTCTCTGGGTGAAAAAGTGTTTCCTCATCTCCATTTTAAATGGCTTACCCTTCATTCTTAAACTGTGGCCCCTGGTTCTGGACTCCCCCAATATCGGGAACATGTTTCCTGCCTCTAGCGTGTCCAATCCCTTAATAATCTTATATGTTTCAATAAGATACCCTCTCATCCTTCTAAATTCCAGAGTGTACAAGCCCAGCTGCTCCATTCTATCAGCATATGACAGTCCCGCCATCCCGGGAATTAACCTGGTAAACCTACGCTGCACCCCCTCAATAGCAAGAATGTCCTTCCTCAAATTTGGAGACCAAAACTGCACACAATACTCCAGGTGTGGTCTCACCAGGGCCCTGTACAACTGCAGTAGGACCTCTTTGCTCCTAAACTCAACTGCTCTTGTTAGGTTGGGAGTTTATTCCTGAGAGGTGATCTTATAAAATCATGAGAGGGATAGATACAGTTAACGCACAGAGACCTTTCCCCAGGGTCAGGGAATGAAGAACCAGAGGACATGGGTCTCATGTGAAAAGGGGAATGATCTGACAAGAACCCGAGGGGTAACTTTTTCACTCAGAGGGTGGTGGAGTATGGAACAAGCCGCCAGAGGAGGTAGTTGAGGCAGGTACAATAGCAACATTTAAAAGACACTTGGACAGGTGGACACAAAATGCTGGTGTAACTCAGCGGGACAGGCAGCATCTCTGGAGAGAAGGAATGGGTGACGTTTCGGGTCGAGACCCTTCTTCAGACAGGTACATGAATAGGAAAGGTTCAGAGAGAGATGGGCCAAGTGAGACTAGCTTAGATGGGGCATCTGGGTCAGCATGGACTTGTTGGGCTGAAGGGCCCATTTCCACGCTGTATGACTCTTATGCCCCTGTCCCACTTAGGAAACCTGAACGGAAACCTCTGGAGACTTTGCACCCCACCCAAGGTTTCCGTGCGGTTCCTGGAGGTTTTTGTCAGTCTCCCTACCTGCTTCCACAACCTGCAACCTCCGGCAACCACCTGCAACCTCCGGGAACCGCACGGAAACCTTGGGTGGGACGCAAAGTCTCCAGAGATTTCCGTTCAGGTTTCCTAAGTGGGACAGGGGCATAAGAATGGCAACATGTCTCTGGCAGGCTCAGATGACTATGGAGCGCTTCAATTTTACCCATTGCTGCCACCTACAGTACAGTCGTGTATTAGCAGACTCTGCTATTTCCAATAGCCTTCACATTACACCTATTAGAAACATAGAAACATAGAAAATAGGTGCAGGAGGAGGCCTTCGAGCCAGCACCGCCATTTATTGTGATCATGGCTGATCGTCCCCAATCAATAACCCGTGCCTGCCTTCTCCCCATATCCCTTGATTCCACTAGCCCAGCCCCTAGAGCTCTATCTAACTCTCTCTTAAATCCATCCAGTGATTTGGCCTCCACTGCCCTCTGTGGCAGGGAATTCCACAAATTCACAACTCTCTGGGTGAAAAAGTTTTTTCTCAACTCAGTTTAAATGGCCTCCCCTTTATTCTAAGACTGTGGCCCCTGGTTCTGGACTCGCCCAACATTGGGAACATTTTTCCTGCATCTAGCTTGTCCAGTCCTTTTATAATTTTATATGTTTCTATAAGATATCCCCTCATCCTTGTAAACTCCAGTGAATACAAGCCTAGTCTTTTCAATCTTTCCTCATATGACAGTCCCGCCATCCCAGGGATCAATCACGTGAAACTACGCTGCACTGCCTCAATCACAAGGATGTCCTTCCTCAAATTAGGAGCCCAAAACTGTACACAATACTCCAGATGTGGTCTCACCAGAGCCCTATACAACTGCAGAAGAACCTCTTTACTCCGATACTGAAATCCTCTTGTTATGAAGGTCAACATTCCATTAGCTTTCTTCCCTGCCTGCTGTACCTGCACGCCAACTTTCAGTGACTGGTGTACAAGGACGCCCAGGTCTCGCTGCACCTCCCCTTTACCGCTAAAGATTGGTAGCTGCTAAAGATTTGCTCGTATTTTGTGGGAGATACGGTGTGAATATTGATTTCTCTAATTTCAAGTACCTATTGCATTCCTTCCTCCCCCCCCCCCCCCCCCCCCCATTCCCGTTCCCCAACCCTAGTCATCCTACGAGGTCCACTATATGCATTCTGGTATCCCTGTCATTAGGGATCTTCCCAGCCAACCATGGTTCATTATAGACACCACCCTTCCTGACGTCACCACCCTTCCTGACGTCATCTGTTGCCCTAGGTAGGCAAAAGTGCTGGAGGAACTCAGCGGGTGCGGCAGCATCTATGGAGTGAAGGAAATAGGCAACATTTCGGCCCGAAACGTTGCCTATTTCCTTCGCTCCATAGATGCTGCCGCTCTCGCTGATTTTCTCCAGCACTTTTGTCTACCTTCGATTTTCCAGCATCTGCAGTTCCTTCTTAAACAACATGTCATCTGTTGCTGTCCCTGTTTTGCTCTGGCCTTCTCCATCTTTCAGTCTAAAGAAGGGTTCTGACCTGAAACGTCACCCATTCCTTTTCTCCAGGAATGCTGCCTGACTTGCTGAGTTACTCCAGCATTTTGTTGCTATCTTTGGTGTAAACCAGCATCTGGAGTTCCTTCCTGGAAGATCAGAATGGCTTCCTGCTACGCCAGCTCCAGCAGGGCTGACGAGACTAGATATGGGCCATGCCTGTTTTGCAGGAACTGTGACAGGAAACGCTTGGTGGGTTAGCTGGGGACGAAAAGAAAGAGATACAAGGAACTGCAGATGCTGGAATCTTGAACAAAACACAAGGCGTGTTAAGGGCCTGTCCCACTTACGTGTCCTTGGCACGCAAATTTCGCGACCTCGTGGTCGCGTTGAGGCGCACGGGCATTGTATGGCCGCGCGGGGGCCGGTCCCACTGAGAAACGTGGAGGGGTATGTAGTTGTGCGCGTCATTTTTGTAGCGAACGAAATCTTCGCACGCCAACGGCCTGTCGCGGAACTGATGGCCAAAGTGGGACAGGCCCAAGACCCTGACATGATGCAACATCTCAACTCCAACAGCAGCAGAAGCAGGCAAACGATCGCCGAACTCAGCCTGGGGCTCACGGCCGTTGCGGTCCGGATCCGCCCCCACTTCTACTCCCAGAGCGGGGCCAAGAAAATTGAAGTTAGACACAAAATGCTGGAGTAACTCAGCGGGACCGGCACCATCTCTGGAGAGAAGCAATGGGTGACGTTTCGGGTCAAGACCCTTCTTTTCAGAATGAAGAAGAGTCTCGACACGAAACCTCACCCATTCCTTCTCTCCAAAGATGCTGCCGGTCCCGCTGAGTTACTCCAGCTTTGTGTCCATCTTCAGATGACGTCACGGGCTCCAGACGGCTGTGCGGGCGCATGAAGTCGCGCGGGACCGTCGCGGACCACGAGGTCACATAATATCCGTGCCAAGGACACGTAAATGGGACAAGCCCTTTAGGCAGCACATTCATCAGTCAGGGTATTGAGTATAGAAGTTGGGAGGTCATGTTGCTGTCATATCAAACGTTGGCGAGTATTGTGTCAGTTCTAGGCACCATGTTTACAATGATGGGGAAAATAAGAACCTGAGGGGTAACTTTTTCACACAAAGGATGGTGGGTGTAATGAACGAGCTGCCTGAGCACCTGGTCGAGGCAGGGAGTATAGAAGTTGGGAGGTCATGTTGCAGTTGTATAAGACGCTGGTGAGACCGCATTTAGAGTCTTGTGTTCAGTTCTGGGCACCAAGTTATAGGAAAGATGTTGTCAAGCTGGAAAGGGTCCAGAAAAGATTTACGAGGATGTTGCCAGGACTAGAGGGTGTGAGCTATAGGGAGAGGTTGAGTAGGCTGGGTCTCTATTCCATGGAGCATAGGAGGATGAGGGGTGATCTTATAGAGGTGTATAAAATCATGAGAGGAATAGATTGGGTAGATGCACAGTCATATATAAAATTATTATATATCCTGCACATATAAGATTGTTAAGGGCTTGGACACGCTAGAGGCAGGAAACATGTTCCTGATGTTGGGGGAATCCAGAACCAGAGGCCACAGTAAGTGGTAAGCCATTTAGAACGGAGATGAGGAAAAACTTTTTCACACAGAGAGTTGTGAGTCTGTGGAATTCTCTGCCTCAGAAGGCAGTGGAGGCCGGTTCTCTGAATGCTTTCAAGGGAGAGTTAGATGGAGCTCTTAAAGATAGCGGAGTCAAGGGATATGGTGAGATGGCAGGAATGGGGTACTGATTGTGGATGATCAGCCATGATCACATTAAATGGAGGTGCTGGCTCGAAGGGCCCATTGGCCTACCCCTGCACCTATTGTCTATTGTCTTTTACCCAGAGTAGGGGAATCGAGGACCAGAGGACATAGGTTCAAGGTGAAGGGGAAAAGATTGAATAGGAATCCGAGGGGTAACTTTTTCACACAAAGGGTGGTGGGTGTATGGAACAAGCTGCCAGAGGAGGTAGTTGAGGCTGGGACTGTCCCATTGTTTAAGAAACAGTTGGACAGGTACATGGATAGGACAGATTTAGAGGGATATGGACCAAGCGCAGGCAGGTGGGACTAGTGTAGCTGGGACATTGTGGGCCGGTGTGGGCGAGTTGGGCCGAAGGGCCTGTTTCCACACTGCATTACACTATGACTCTATGACTATGACTCTATAACTGTCACAATGTTTAAGAAACATTTCGACAGGTACATGGATAGGACAGGTTCAGAGGAATATGTGTCAAATGCAGGCAGGTAGGACTTATGCAGTTGGGACATGTTGGTCGGTGTGGGCAAGTTGGGATGAAGGGCTTTCTTCCACGCTGTATGACTCTATAGATTAATACAGTACCGAAACAGGCCCTTCGGCCCAACTAAGCTAGTCCTATTTACCCACGTTTGGTCCATATCCCTCTCAACGTTTGCTATCCTATCCGTGTGGAGGGATGGGCAGAGGGCTTCTTGGATTCGGACCTTTTTTCAAATTGGAGAATTCAATGTTCATACTGTTGGGGTGGAAGCTACCAAAACAGAATATGAGGTGCTGTTTCTCCAGTTTGTGTGTGGCCTTACTCCGGCAATGTTGGAGGCCCAGGACAGAAACGTCAGTGTGGGGACACAAGAAGCTCAGAAACCAATTCTGGCTGAAAAATGCAAAGGAAAAAAGCCATCTGATGTTTGGAGCAGGTCACACATGTGCTGAAACATATGAAACATGTTTGAAACATGTTTGAAATTATTTGAAACTTATAAGATTGTTAAGGGTTTGGACATGCTAGAGGCAGGAAACATGTTCCCGATGTTGGGGGAGTCCAGAACCAGGGGCCACAGTTTAAGAATAAGGGGTAAGCTATTTAAAACAGAGACGAGGAAACACTTTTTCTCACAGAGAGTGGTGAGTCTGTGGAATTCTCTGTCCCAGAGGGCGGTGGAGGCAGGTTCTCTGGATGCTTTTAAGAGAGAGCTAGATAGGGCTCTTAAAAATAGCGGAGTCAGGGGATATGGGGAGATCAGCTGATTGGGGATGATCAGCCATGATCACATTGAATATGGCCAAATGGCCTCCTCCTGCACCTATTGTCTAGTGTCTATTGGCGGGGACGACAGATGGCACAATGGGCTAAGTGTTCAGCTGGCAACCGGAAGGTAGCCGGTTCGAATCCCGCTTGGAGTGCATACTGTCGTTGTGTCCTTGGGCAAGACACCTCACCCACCTTTGCCTGTGTGTGAATGTGTGTGAATGTGTGTGAGTGATTGGTGGTGGTCGGAGGGGCCGTAGGCGCAGATTGGCAGCCACGCTTCCGTCAGTCTGCCCCGGGGCAGCTGTGGCTACAGAAGTAGCTTACCACCACCGAGTGTGACTGAGGAGTGAATGAATAATGCGATGTAAAGCGCCTTGAGTATTAGAAAGGCGCTATATAAATCCCATCCATTATTATTATTATTATTGTAAAATGGGGAGCAACTGGGAGGTCCCACAAGCTTTGGCGGAGATAGCATTGGGGTTTGGTGAAATGGATTGCCCTGCTATAGATGTTTAAGGATGTTTAGTATGTCTGAGGAAAGGTCCTGACCCGAAACGTCACCTATCCATTTTTATCAGAGATGCTGCCTAACCCGCTCAGTTACTCCAGCATTCTGTGTCTATCTTTAGGATGTATCAGAGTCTTTTTAAAAACTGATTTTTTAGAGATGTAGCATGGAAACAGGCCCTTCGGCCCACCGAGCCTATACAGACACTAGTTCCATGTTATCCCACTTCACATCCTACACTAGAGGCAATTTACAGAAGCCAATTAACCTGCAAACCTGCACGTCTTTGGGAGTGTGGGAGGAAACCGGAGCACCCGGAGAAAACCCACGTGGTCACGGGGGGAACATGCAAACTGCACACACACACACAGACAGTGCCCTAGATCGGGATTGAGGAATCTGAGGAAAGACATTCTTGCCATAGAGGGAGTACAGAGAAGGTTCACCAGACTGATTCCTGGGATGTCAGGACTTTCATATGAAGAAAGACTGGATAGACTCGGCTTGTACTCGCTAGAATTTAGAAGATTGAGGGGGGATCTTATAGAAGTTTACAAAATTCTTAAGGAGTTGGACAGGCTAGATGCAGGAAGATTGTTCCCGATGTTGGGGAAGTCCAGAACAAGGAGTCACTGTTTAAGGATAAAGGGGAAATCTTTTAGGACTGAGATGAGAAAAACATTTTTTACACAGAGAGTGGTGAATCTGTGGAATTCTCTGCCACAGAAGGTAGTTGAGGCCAGTTCATTGGCTATATTTAAGAGGGAGTTAGATGTGGCCCTTGTGGCTAAAGGTATCAGGGGGTATGGAGAGAAGGCAGGTACGGGATACTGTGTTCAAGAAGGAACTGCAGATGCTGGAAGATCGAAGGTACACAAAAATGCTGGAGAAACTCAGCGGGTGCAGGATACTGAGTTGGATGATCAGCCATGATCACATTGAATGGCGGTGCAGGCTCGAAGGGCCGAATGGCCTACTCCTGCACCTATTGTCTATGTTTCTATGTCTGGTGGGGGTGTGTGGTGGGGGTGGGAGGGGGGTGAGAGGTAGCTGCTCTGCCAGCTGCCCCACTGTGCGTGACTTTGCCCGGTCTTGTCACAGAGACACACAGGGCGCTGTCAACTCTAGCTCCACTCTGACAAGGTAATGAGGCGACGACTGAGAGAGCCACGGCAGAGTGGACACACCCAGGCAACCCGCTGAACCGGTTGCATCTTGGAGCATCTCACAACCTGTCCGTCCACCCGGCCAGGCCAGTCGAGACTGTAGCAGTTCGTTTGTTTAAAAATAAACAAATGCCTAACTAAGAAGGTCTGTGGGAAGGAATGCACGCTGGTGATGCTAGCCTAGAGTTCGTGGAGAAAGGAGGGGGGGAGCTTCTCCGTTGAGAAGCCGTGTCTCTCTGCGTATTCATTAAAAGCACATTTCCAAATTGGTGATTAAACTGGAGGCACTGGGAGATTTAAAGAGGCCGCCTCCCACACACGTGAACGCAGGCTCACCACACTTGCAGCCACAAGAGATTGCTGGTGCTGGCTCACAGGAACAAAGACACAAGATACTGGAGGACATCGCCAAGCCAGAAAGGACGGGGAGTAGATTTACGAGGATGTTGCCAGGAGTCGCGGGTCTGAGCTGTAGGGAAAGGTTGAGCCGCCTAGGACTTTGTTCCTTGGAGTGCAGGAGGGATGAGGGGTGATTGTCATCATAATGATAAAATCATGAGGGGACTAGATCAGGCACAATGGGCTAAGTGTTCGGCTGGCGACCGGAAGGTAGCCGGTTCGAATCCCGCTTGGAGTGCATTCTGTCGTTGTGTCCTTGGGCAAGACACTTCACCCACCTTTGCCTGTGTGTGAATGTGTGTGAGTGATTGGTGGTGGTCGGAGGGGCCGTAGGCGCAGAATGGCAGCCACGCTTCCGTCAGTCTGCCCCAGGGCAGCTGTGGCTACAGAAGTAGCTTACCACCACCGAGTGTGACTGAGGAGTGAATGAATAATGCGATGTAAAGCGCCTTGAGTATTAGAAAGGCGCTATATAAATCCCATCCATTATTATTATTATTAGAGTCTCTTGCCCAGAGTAGGTTCACGAGATTGATCCCTGGGATGGCGGGACTGTCATATGAGGAAAGATTGAAAAGACTAGGCTTGTATTCACTGGAGTTTAGAAGGATGAGGGGGTATCTTATAGAAACATATAAAATTATAACAGGACTGGACAAGCTAGATGCAGGAAAATGTTCCCAATGTTGGGCGAGTCCAGAACCAGGGGCCACAGTCTTAGAATAAAGGGGAGGCCATTTAAGACTGAGGTGAGAAAAAACTTTTTCACCCAGAGAGTTGTGAATTTATGGAATTCCCTGCCACAGAGGGCAGTGGAGGCCAAATCACTGGATGGATTTAAGAGAGAGTTAGCTAAAGCTCTAGGGGCTAGTGGAATCAAGGGATATGGGGAGAAGGCAGGCACGGGTTATTGATAGGGGACGATCAGCCATGATCACAATGAATGGCTGTGATGGCTTGAAGGGCCGAATGGCCTCCTCCTGCACCTATTTTCTATGTTTCTAGTAGTGGAATCGAGAACCAAGGGACACAAGTTTAAGGGTAAAAGATTAATACGAATCTGAAGGTTAGCTTTTTTTTCGACTCAAAGGGCAGTGGGTGTATGGAATGAACTGCCGGAGGCGGTAGTTGAGGCAGGTACCATCACAACATGCAAGAAACATTTAGACAGTTACATGGATAGGATACGTTTATGTTCATAAGTTCACAAGATGGGTTTGGAGAGATATGGGATAAACACAGGCAGGTGGAACTAGAGTAAATGGGACATGTAGGTTGGTGTGGGCAAGTTGGGCCGAAGGGCCTGTTTCCACGATGTATATACTGTATAACTCAGCGGGTCATACAACATCTGTGGAGGGAACAGGAATCAATATTTTGGTCAGATTTCTGAAGAAGGGGCCACACTTAGAATAAAGGGGAAGCCATTAAGGTGAGAAAAAACTTTTCACCCAGAGAGTTGTGAATTTGTGGAATTCCCAGCCACAGAGGGCAGTGGAGGCCAAGTCACTGGATGGATTTAAGAGAGAGTTAGATAGAGCTCTAGGGGCTAGTGGAATCAAGGGATATGGGGAGAAGGCAGGCACGGGTTATTGATTGAGGACGATCAGCCATGATCACAATGAATGGCGGTGCTGGCTCGAGGGCCGAATGGCCTCCTCCTGCACCTATTGTCTATGTAAGTGTCCCAACCTGTAACGTCAACTGTCCATTTCCCTCCACAGATGCCGCCTGGCCTGCTGAGTTCCAACAGCAAGACCAGACTCCGCTCCCATTGACTCCATCTACACTTCACGATGCATTGCTGAAGCAGCCATCATAATCAGCTTGTCCAACCGGCCATTCTTTCTCTTCCCTAATCCCACTGGGCAGTGAGTACAGAAGATTGAAGGCGCGCACCACCACACTCAGGAACAGCTTTAGACTTTAGAGATGCAGCGAGGAACAGGCCATTCGGCCCGCCGAGTCCGCCCCGACCCTTACACTAGCACTATGCTACACCCTACGGACAATTTATGATTTTACCAAATCCTATTTAGGACGAGGGATCCAGAACAAGGGGTCACAGTTTAAGGATAAGGGGGAAGTCTTTTAGGACTGAGATGAGAAAAACATTTTTCACACAGAGAGTGGTGAATCTCTGGAATTCTCTGCCACAGAAGGTAGTTGAGGCCAGTTCATTGGCTATATTTAAGAGGGAGTTAGATGTGGCCCGTGTGGCTAAAGGGATCAGGGGGTATGGAGAGAAGGCAGGTACAGGATACCGAGTTGGATGATCATATTGAATGGCGGTGCAGGTTACTCCTGCACCTATTTTCTATGTTTCTATGTCTCTATTAACCTGCAAACCCTTCCATCTTTGAAGTGTGGGAGGAAACCGGAGCACCTGGCGAAAACCCACGCAGTCACGGGAAGAATGTACAAACACCCTACAGACAACACCTGTAGTCAGGTTGGAACCCGTGGTTCTGGCACTGTGAGGCAGCATCTCTACAGCTGTGCCACTGTGCTGCCCCTAGAGCTACTTCCCCTTTGAACTGTCGACCAATAAGCCGGGGCACCGTCCGATTCACCTCTACCCCATTGCGGACATTGGACCTTGCCAATGGAACTGATGCGCCACAATGCTGAGACCTATATTCCGCACTCTGTATCCTCCCCTGTTGCTCCACGCATTCTGCCTCAGTAGCCCCCTCTCCATTCTGAGGCTGTGACCCAGTTCCAAAGACCTCTGGCAGGGAAAATGTCCTTGCGTCCCTCTTATTTAGAGAGCACAACCATAGCAGGTGCAGCAGGTGCAGCAGGCAGTGAAGAAAGCGAATGGTATGTTAGCTTTCATAGCAAAAGGATTTCAGTATAGGAGCAGGGAGGTTCTACTGCAGTTGTACAGGGTCTTGGTGAGACCACACCTGGAGTATTGCGTACAGTTTTGGTCTCCAAATCTGAGGAAGGACATTATTGCCATAGAGGGAGTGCAGAGAAGGTTCACCAGACTGATTCCTGGGATGTCAGGACTGTCTTAGGAAGAAAGACTGGATAGACTTGGTTTATACTCTCTAGAATTTAGGAGATTGAGAGGGGATCTTATAGAAACTTACAAAATTCTTAAGGGGTTGGACAGGCTAGATGCAGGAAGATTGCTCCCGATGTTGGGGAAGTCCAGGACAAGGGGTCACAGCTTAAGGATAAGGGGGAAATCCTTTAAAACCGAGATGAGAAGAACTTTTTTCACACAGAGAATGGTGAATCTCTGGAACTCCCTGCCACAGAGGGTAGTTGAGGCCAGTTCATTAGCTATATTTAAGAGGGAGTTAGATGTGGCCCTTGTGGCTAAGGGGATCAGAGGGTATGGAGAGAAGGCAGGTACAGGATACTGAGTTGGATGATCAGCCATGATCATATTGAATGGCGGTGCAGACTCGAAGGGCCGAATGGCCTACTCCTGCACCTAATTTCTATGTTTCTATAGAGATGTACAGCATGGCCGCAGGCCCTGTGACCCAACTTGTCCACGTTGACCCTGCAGAAGGAACTCCCTGATCTGCAACAGTTTGAATGCATTTTTGTAAATCAGCATCTGCATTTCCCTGCCTCTACTTCCTTATACCCACTACCCTCTCTTGAGCTGAGTTTAGCTTACTGTCACGTGTACCGAGGTACGGTGAAAATCTTATGTTGCGTGCAAACCAGTCTGCGGAAAGACAATACAGGATTACAATCGAGCCGCCCACACTGTACAGATATATGATAAGGGAATGACGTGAAGGATGTTTAGTGCACGATCAAGTCTAGTAAAGTCTAATCAACGATAGGCATAAGAAAGAACTGCAGAGGCTGGTTTAAATCCAAGGTAGGCACAAAATGCTGGAGTAACTCAGCGGGTGTGAGGCAGCATCTATGGAGAGAAGGAATGGGCAACGTTCCGGGTCGGGTCTGAAGAAGGGAGTCGACTCGAAGCGTCGCCCATTCCTTCCATTTTCCATTCCAAACCTATTTTCTATGTTTCTATATACGGGGAGAAGGCAGGCACGGGTTATTGATAGGGGACGATCAGCCATGATCACAATGAATGGCGGGGCTGGTTCGAAGGGCCGAATGGCCTCCTCCTGCACCTATTTTCTATGTTTCTATGTTTCTCTCCAGAGATGCTGCCCCACCCGTTGAGTTACTCTGATCAAAGATAGTTGGAGGGTCTCCAATGAGGTAGATAGTCGCTCAGTACTGCTCTCTAGTTGTTGGTAGGATGGCTCAGTTGCCTGCCCATAGGTTCTTATTACATTTTCCCCTCTTGCCTTCAACCTGTGCCCTTTAGTTCTTGATTCAATTCAATCATTTAATACTTTATTATCACGTGTACCTAGGTAGAGTGTCATTCTTTGTTTTTTTGCATACAATACACAAAGTATGCAAAGAGTATCTGGCACCGACAAAGTTATAGAAGTTCTCATGAGAGTATTTTACTTATCTCCACTAGGGGAAAAAGACTGTGCTATCTGTGCTATCTTATTACCCCTCCCGATTTTATACACCTCTATACTTGGCTCAATCTGTCCCCCATGGTAAACCCACCACACCTGGAACCAGCCAACCTTTGTGTAGGAAGGAACTGCAGATGCTGGTTTATACTGAAGATAGACACAAAAGGCTGGAACAACTCGGTGGAGTATGTCGAGATTACAGACCAGTTAGCCTGACTTCGGTGGTGGGAAAGATGCTGGAGTCAATTATTAAAGAGGTAATAATGGGGCATTTGGATAGTAATAAAAGGATTAGTCCAAGTCAACATGGATTTATGAAAGGGAAATCATGCTTGACTAATCTTCTGGAATCTGAGGATGTGACAAGTAAAATGGATGAAGGGGTGCCAGTGGATGTAGTGGATCCAGACTTTCAAAAAGCCTTTGATAAGGTCCCGCCCGGGAGACTGGTGACTAAAGTTAGAGCACATGGTATTGGGGGTAGGGTGTCGACGTGGATAGAAAATTGGTTGGCAGACAGGAAGCAAAGAGTGGGAGTGAACGGGTCCTTTTCAGAATGGCAGGTAGTGGCGAGTGGAGTGCCGCAAGGCTCGGAGTTGGGGCCGCAACTGTTTACTAAGAGGGAATTAGGAGCAACACTAGCAAGTTTGCGGATGACACAAAGCTGGGTGGCAGTGTGAACTGTGAAGAGGATGTTAGGAGGTTGCAGGGTGACCTGGACAGGTTGAATGAGTGGGCAGATGCGTGGCAGATGCAGTATAATATAGATAAATGTGAGGTTATCCACTTTGGCGGCAAAAACAAGGGGGCAGATTATTATCTGAATGGGGTCAGGTTAGGTAAGGAGGAGGTACAGCGAGACCTGGGTGTCCTTGTACACCAGTTACTGAAAGTTGGCGTGCAGGTACAGCAGGCGGTGAAGAAAGCTAATGGAATGTTGGCTTTCATAACAAGAGGATTTCAGTATTGGAGTAGAGAGGTTCTTCTGCAGTTGTATAGGGATCTGGTGATACCACATCTGGAGTATTGCGTACAGTTTTGGTCTCCTAATTTAAGGAAGGACATCCTTGTGATTGAGGCAGTGCAGTGTAGGTTCACGAGATTGATCCGTGGGATGGCGGGACTGTCATATGAGGAAAGATTGAAAAGACGAGGCTTGTATTCACTGGAGTTTAGAAGGATGAGGGGGTATCTTATAGAAACATATAAAATTATAAAAGGACTGGACAAGCTAGATGCAGGAAAAATGTTCCCAATGTTGGGCGAGTCCAGAACCAGGGGCCACAGTCTTAGAATAAAGGGGAGGTCATTTAAGTCTGAGGTGAGAAAAAACGTTTTCACCCAGAGAGTTGTGAATTTGTGGAATTCCCTGCCACAGAGGGCAGTGGAGGCCAAATCACTGGATGGATTTAAGAGAGCGTTAGATAGAGCTCTAAGGGCTAGTGGAATCAAGGTGTATGGGGAGAAGGCAGGCACGAGTTATTGATAGGGGGCGATCAGCCATGATCACAATGAATGGCAGTGCTGGCTCGAAGGGCTGAATGGCCTCCTCCTGCACCTATTTTCTATGTTTCTATGTTTCTATGAGATCCTTCTTCAGACTGAGAAGCCATGATGATCAGATGATCAGCCATGATCACATTGAATGGCGGTGCTGGCACGGAGGGCCGAATGGCCTACCCCAGCACCTACTGTCTATTATTGAGAGTCAGGGGAAAGGGAAATGAGAGACATAGGCAGTGCCCATCTTGATCATCCTTTATCATCATTACTTTTTGCATATCTTTCATTCATTTCATCCATCAGAACTGCCCCCTCCATCGACTCAAAACTTCAAACTCATCTTTACTCTCAAGCTTTTCTTGACGTCCTCTGAGCGAGGGCTACATGTATGTATTTATGTATGTACTTAATCTATGAACCACTGTTGTGTAACGTTAGTACCTCCACCAATGTAAAGCACTCTGGTCAACGAAAGTTGTTTTTTAAATGTGCTATAGAAATAAAAGTGACTTGCCTTGTTCTTTATCTCTCCACATCACCGTCTATATCTCTCGTTTCCCTTATCCCTAACCAGTCTGAAGAAGGGTCTCGACCCGAAACGTCACCCATTCCTTCTCTCCAGAGATGCTGCCCTGTCCCGCTGAGTTACTCCAGTATTTTGTGTCTATCTAGTACTCTAATAGTCGTGAAGGTACAGTCTCATCAAGGCCTGTGTTATTACAGTGAGACACGTCACTAACTTAAGCAATTTGCATGAAATTACGGTGCATAAATGTCGATTGCATGTAAGCATTCCTCAAACTTTTGATGTGGGACATGGTTAAATGCAGTCTGCAGTAATTACTTTTGTCTCCCCAAGATGTGCGTGAGTGTGTGAGAGAGTGTGAGAGTGAGTGTGTGTGTGAGTGAGAGAGAGAGAGAGTGTATGAGTGTGTGAGAGAGAAACAGTGAGAGAGAATGTGTGTGTATGGGAGTGTGTGTGAGAGAGAGAGAGAGAGGGAGAGGGAGGGGGAGAAAGAGTGGGAGAGAGGGTGTGGGAGAGAGGGTGTGAGAGAGAGGGTGTGGGAGAGAGGGTGTGGGAGAGAGGGTGTGGGAGAGAGGGTGTGGGAGAGAGGGTGTGGGAGAGAGGGTGTGGGAGAGAGGGTGTGGGAGAGAGGGGTGGGAGAGAGGGTGTGTGATAGAGTGTGTGTGAGAGAGAGAGTGTCTGTGATGAGAGGGTGTGTGGTAGAGAGGGTGTGGGGATGAGAGGGTGTGGGAGAGAGAGGGTGTGGGGAGATGAGGGTGTGGGATGAGAGGGTGTGGGAGAGAGGGTGTGGGAGAGAGGGTGTGTGAGAGAGGGTGTGTGGGAGAGAGGGTGTGGGAGAGAGGGTGTGGGAGAGAGGGTGTGGGAGAGAGGGTGTGGGAGAGAGGGTGTGGGAGAGAGGGTGTGAGAGAGAGGGTGTGGGAGAGAGGGGGTGGGAGAGAGGGGGTGGGAGAGAGGGTGTGTGATAGAGTGTGTGTGAGACAGAGTGTGTGATAGAGAGGGTGTGTGGGGGGATGGGGCGTGGGTCAAGCTAACAATCCGGGCAGGGGTGGGGACGTGCTGAGAAAGGGCGTGGGGCATTTGGAAGCGGGTGATGGAAGGGGCAGGGAGAAGCGACGTGGGCCGAACTACCCGGAAGAGCGGCGAGTCGGAGGCGGGGCACAAGGAGGGCGGTGGCGGGGAACTTGTGGCAGGGTCACTGGGGAGGGGAGGGTTGCCTTTCCCAGCTGAAGGTCCCTCTAACACAAATATTTCCCCAGATTTGTTTTGCTTTTGTTTTTACTGGGAGCTTTTCAATTCCCCCCCCGAAGAAAGGCACCTGGGAGCACATGTGAACACCATCTCACCCCGGAGTGTCACGTCGGGGCAGGACTGGGCAAGACAGGGCTGCGGTGTGTAGGAAGGAACTACACATGCTGGTGTACACCGAAGATAGATAGACACAGAAATGCTGGAGTACCTCAGCGGGAACAAGCAGGAGAAGGGTCTCGACCCGAAACGTCGCCCGTTCCTTCTCTCCAGAGATGCTGCCTGTCCCGCTGAGTTACTCCAGCGTTTAGTGTCTATCTTGCCAGCACAGGCAGAGCGAAACCCTCATCGCTGCCACACTTCCCAGGACTCTGAAATTGTCCAGGCAAAAAACAACCAAACCATCAAAAACCCGGTTCGATCTGTTTAAACAACAGCATGTGTTATAGTTTAGCTTATAGAAGACAGACACAGAGTGCTGGAGTAACTCAGCGGGTCAGGCAGCATCTCTAGAGAAAAAAAGGGATGGGTGACATTTCGCGTTGAGACCCTTCTTCAGGCTGAAAGCAAATGGGAAGGAACTGGAGGTAAAAAAACGGGCCAGAAAACAGGCCCTTCACCCCACCGAGTTCACGACATCACACCAGCTCTCTGGTTATCAGTCTGAAGAAGGTTCCCAGCACGAAACGTCACCTATCCATGTTCTCCACAGATGCTGCCTGACCCGCTGAGTTACTCCAACACTCTGTGAAACGTCACCTATCCATGTTCTCCACAGATGCTGCCTGACCCGCTGAGTTACTCCAACACTCTGTGAAACGTCACCTATCCACATTCTCCACAGATGCTGCCCGACCCGCTGAGTTACTCCAGCACTCTGTGAAACATCACCTATCCATGTTCTCCACAGATGCTGCCTGACCCGCTGAGTTACTCCAGCACTCTGTGTCTATCTATGCCATCTCATTTTCGCAACCACCCCCAACACACGTTTACATGAAATTTTGCAGAGGGCCAATTAATCTCCAAACCCGCTCGTTTTTGGAGTGTGTGGGAGGAAACCGGGGCACCCGGGGGAAACCCACACGGTCACAGCGAGAACGTGCAAACTCCACACACAGACAGCGCCAACGGTCAGGGTCGAACCCAGGTCGATACGTTTACACTTTAGCGATGCAGCGTGCAATCTTCGGCCCTTCGAGTCAGCGACCGCCCCATACTATCCTACACACATACACAGCACCCGAGGTCAGGATCCAACCCTGCTCTCCGGCAGCGGTGCTATCACTGTCCCCCCCTCCACCTCTGTAGCTGGGATGAAGTGAGTTGCCTCAATCAATTGCCTACCTCCATTACACTCCATCCTCCCGGCGCCGTGTGTGTGTGTGTGTGGTGTCCAGGTCCCCTCTCCACCTTGACCAGGCTATCAACAGGGTCTCCACGGGGCGGGGGAACGGAGCACTCCCCCGGGACGGTCGCTCTGAAGGCAGGGCGAGGGAGGGATAGGGAGACAGTCTCTCTCAGAGAGACACAGACAGAGAGACAGAGAGAGAGGGGTGGGGGCGGCGTGAAGGCTGCACCGTGCGCCGGACAATCTCACACACGCTGGGGAGGGGAAAGGGGCGGTATTTTCATTCAGATCCTCCCTCCCACAAGCTCGTCCCTCCCGTCTCATTAGCAAATCCTTCCCCTCCCTCCCTCCCTCCTTCCACGAGTAAAGACTCCACCAAGCAGAGTCCAAATGGTGCTCTCCTCTCCCTCTCTCTCTACCCGCGCGAACCCACCCACCCACCGCCCTCCCAAACCCTTCAAAGAACGCTTCTGCTTTATAAGAACCAATGTCATCCAATATATTTACTGTGCCAGCCAAAAGTCTCTCCTTTCGCCCAGAGGCGGACGCGCTGAGCTGCGAAGTGAGATCTCATCCTCAATACACCCACATCGGCTGCTTTCTCTGCCTGTCCGGTGACTGCTGTCCGCAGCTGCATGAGCAGACAAAGTGGGAGAGTTAGCCGAGAGTCACGGCGAGACAGGTTGATGTGCAAAGGCACAAAGTGCCGGAGTAACTCCGCGAGTTACCCAGGCAGCATCTCCACCGAACGTGAATATGAGGTTGTCCACTTTGGTAGCAAAAACAAGACGGCAGATTACTATCTAAATGGCGTCAAGTTGGGAAAAGGGGAAGTACAACGGGATCTGGGGGGTCCTTGTACATCAGTCTATGAAAGTAAGCATGCAGGTACAGCAGGCAGTGAAGAAGGCGAATGGCATGTTGGCCTTTATAACAAGAGGAATCGAATATAGGAGCAAAGAGGTCCTTCTGCAGTTGTACAGAGCCCTAGTGAGACCACACCTGGAGTATTGTGTGCAGTTTTGGTCCCCTAATTTGAGGAAGGACATTCTTGCTATTGAGGGAGTGCAGCGTAGGTTCACAAGGTTAATTCCCGGGATGGTGGGACTGTCATATGCTGAGAGAATGGAGCGGCTGGGCTTGTACACTCTGGAGTTTAGAAGGATGAGAGGATATCTCATTGAAACATATAAGATTGTTAAGGGTTTGGACACGCTATAGGCAAGAAACATGTTCCCGATGTTGGGGGAGTCCAGAACCAGGGGCCACAGTTTATGAATAAGGAGTAAGCCATTTAGAACGGAGATGAGGAAACACTTTTTCTCACAGAGAGTGGTGAGTCTGTGGAATTCTCTGCCTCAGAGGCGGTGGAGGCAGGTTCTCTGGATGCTTTCAAGAGAGAGCTAGATAGGGCTCTTAAAGATAGCGGAGTCAGGGGATATGGGGAGAAGGCAGGAACGGGGTACTGATTGGGGATGATCAGCCATGATCACATTGAATGGTGGTGCTGGCTCGAAGGGCCGAATGGCCTACTCCTGCACCTATTGTCTATTTTCTATTCCTTCGCTCCATAGATGCTGCCTCACCCGCTGAGTTTCTCCAGCATTTTTGTCTACCTTCATGAAGCATGGAGGAGTGGAAATGGTTCAGAGCTTCCAGCTCCTTGGCATAAATATGACAAAGATGTGCAGTGGACTAACTACATTGAAGCACCAGCCTAGAAGGCACATCAATGCTCTGTTTGAGGACTGATGAGGACTGAGGACATTTGGTAGGCCTCCAATGGCTCTTACAAACTTCTACAGATGTCCACTTCTATTGGACAGAAGGTACAGAAGCTTGAAAGCGCGCACCACCACACTCAGGAACAGCTTCTTCCCCTCTGTCATCGTGCTTCTGCACGGCCCTTCCATAAGCTAGGGCACTGTCCGATTCACCTCTACCCCATTGCGGACATTGGACATTGTCTCTGGACCTTATGCGCTACAATGCTGAGAACTATACTCTGCACTCTGTATCTTCCCCTTTGGAGTGTGGGAGGAAACCGGAGCACCTGGAGGAAACCCACGCGGTCCCAGGGAGAACGTGCAAACTCCACACACAGGCAGCCACTGAGGTCAGGATTGAACCCGGGTCTCTATGTTTAGAGTTTAGAGATACAGCGTGCAAACAGGCCCTTCGGCCCACCTGGGTCAGCGATCGCTCCGTACACTGCATGCAAAACCAAGCTTTTCACTGTACCTCAGTACACGTGCCAATAAGGAACCAAAATCTATACGATGTATCTAAATGAGTAGTTATTGTTCATGATTCCACCCACGTCTCTGGCAGACTGTTATAGAGGCAGCACGGTTGACACAACTGCTCGATCTGCTACACCACAGCACTAAAGGCCTGGGTTCAATCCTGACCAAAGATGCTGTATGTGTGGGGGGGGGGGAGTTTGCATGTTCTTCCTGTGATATGTGGGTTTCCTCCGGGTGCTCCGGTTTGCTCCCACATGCCAAAGACGTGCGGGTTTGTAGGTTGATTGGCCCTCTGTAAACCCCCCCCCCCCCGTGTGTTGGGAGCGGATGGGAAAGTGGGAAAACATCGAACTAGTGTGAACGGGAGGTCAATGGTCGGTGTGGACTCGGTGGGCCGAAGGGTCTGTTTCCATGCTCGGACAACTCTGTAAAATAAATCTATCCCTGAAATCTTCTTTAAAATTTGTTGCTGTCACCTTTAACCTGTGCAAACAGGATTCATGTCGATGGGCAAACATTTTGACACGGGAATGGTGGGCTTTAGACTTCAGAGATACAGCGCGGAAACAGGCCCTTCGGCCCACCGGGTCTGTGCCGACCAGCGATCGCCCCTTACACTCCCACACACTAGGGGAAATTGACAATTTTACCGAAGCCAATGAACCGACAAACCTGTACGTATTTGGAGTGAGGGAGGAAACAGGAACGCCCGGTGAAAACCCACACGTGGTCACAGGGAAAACATACAAAGTCCATACAGACAGCACCCGTTGTCAGGATCGAAACCGCTGTAAGGCAGCAACTCTGCCGCTGGTTGTATTAGCTCCAAGGAGAAGTAGGGCAAACCTGGAATGTTTGCTCCAGAACTTGGAATGTTTCCTATACATTGCCAGAGGTTGGGGGGAGATCTGATAGAAGGCTTGAAAATTATGAGAGGCATTAGATAGGGTAGACACATAGAACTCGTTTTCCCAGGATGCAAATATTAAAGACTAGAGGAGATAGCTACATGGTGCGATGGGAAAAGTTTCACGAGGGTGTACGGGGCAAGTTATTTACACTGCGAGTGGTGGGGCCTGGAATGTCCTGCTAGGGGTGGAGGGGGAGGCTGCTATGAGAGGGACATTTAAGATGCAATTAGATATTCACAAGCATAGAAAGCAGGTGCAGGAGTAGGCCATTCAGTCGTTTGAGCCAGCACCACCATTCAATATGATCATGGCTGATCATCCACAATCAGTACCCCGTTCCTGCCTTCTCCCCATATTACTTGATTCCTTTAGCCCCAAGAGCTCTATCTAACTCTCTCTTGAAAACATCCAGCGAATTGGCTTCCACTGCCTTTTGCGGCAGGGAATTCCACAGATTCACAACTCTCTGGGTGAAAAGGATTTGCAGAGAATGGAGGGATATGGACCATCTGCAGGCAGGGGAGATTAGTTGAGCCTGCAAACATGTTTGGTCCAGCCATTGTGGGCCGAAGGACCTGCTCCTGTGCTCTACTATGTTCCTATGTTCTTCTAAAAAGATGTCCCATACTAGGTAATTTTGTTATCCTAAACATGACCATTAATCCTAACGCCTTAATCCCAATTTTTGAAAATGTGACATCCTTCATTATAGACCAGGGGAAGAGCTGTATAAAATCATAAGAGGAATAGATCAGGTAGATGCACAGAATTTCTTGCCCAGAGTAGGTAAATTGAGGACCAGAGGACATAGGTTTAAGGTGAAGGGGGAAAGATTTAATAGGAATCTGAGGGGTAAGTTTTTCACACAGAGGGTGGTAGGTGTATGGAACAAGGTGTCAGATGAGGTAGCTGAGGCTGGGACTATCCCAACATTTAAGAAGCAGTTAGACAGGTACATGGATAGGACAAGTTTGGAGGGATATGGACCAAACGCAAGCAGGTGGGACTAGTGTAGCTGGGACATGTTGGCCGGTGTGGGCAAGTTAGGCCAAAGGGCCTGTGGCTATGTCTAAGACAGGAAATGGGAGCAGGAACAAGCCGTTGTGGATATCAAAGGTTACGGGGAGAAGGCTGGAGAATGGGGTTGAGAGGGAAAAGTAGATCGACCGTGATGGAATGGTGAGGTAGACTCGATGGGCTGAATGGCCTAATTCCGCACCTATGTCATGGTCTTATCTCAGGCCTTTACCTGATGTTTTTCACAGCACACACGACAATAGTAACTGCCAATAACTAAGAACAGTCTCGACCTGAAACGTCACCTATTCCTGAAATGTCAAGAAGGGTCTCTACCTGAAACATCACCTATTCCTTCTCTCCAGAGATTCTGTCTGGCCCGCTGAGTTACTCCAGCATTCTGTGTCTATAACCATTACCTCCGTTCAGCAACTCTTAACAAACTCAAATCCTGGCCAGCCACAGGTAATCTAAGATGGACGCAAAGTGCTGGAGTAACTCAGTAGGTCAGGTAGCATCTCTGAAGAAAAAGGATGGGTGATGTTTTGGGTTGGGACCATTCTTCAGACTGAAATTAGAGGGGAGGGAACTGGTGGTGAGAAAAGGCCAGAACAAAACCGGGCCTGCAACAGATGACCAAGGAAGGCTCTAGAGCCTTTAGAGCCTCTACAGCCCTTCATCAGTCACTGAAAGTAAGCATGCAGGTAGTGAAGAAAGCAAATGGCATGTTGGCCTTCATAACAAGAGGAGTCGAGTATAGGAACAAAGAGGTCCTTCTGCACTTGTACAGGGCCCTAGTGAGACCACACCTGGAGTATTGTGTGCAGTTTTGGTCTCCAAATTTGAGGAAGGACATTCTTGCTATTGAGGGAGTGCAGCGTAGGTTCACAAGGTTAATTCCCGGGATGGCGGGACTGTCATATGTTGATGGAATGGAGCGGCTGGGCTTGTATATTCTGGAATTTTGAAGGATGAGAGGGAATCTTATGGAAACATGTAAGATCATTAAGGGTTTGGACACGCTAGAGGCAGGAAACATGTTCCTGATGATGGGATAGTCCAGGGGGCGGGAGATTGCAACCTACACGCTAGAGGCAGGAAACATGTTCCTGATGTTGGGATAGTCCAGGGGGCGGGAGATTGCAACCTACACGTGGTCCGCCCTGTTTCGACGAATGCACAATCAAATAAGATCAAATAGAACAAGTTGTCCTACAACTTTAGGCTGTGCACGACATATGCAAGAAGCAGAAGAACGGTAGTCCAGAACCAGGGGCCACAGTTTAAGAATAAGGAGTAAGCCATTTACAACGGAGACGAGGAAATACTTTTTCACACAGAGAGTTGTGAATCTGTGGAATTCTCTGTCTCAGAAGGCAGTGGAGGCAAGTTCTCTGGATGTTTTCAAGGGAGAGTTAGATAGAGCTCTTAAAGATAGTGGAGTCAGGGGATATGGGGAGAAGGCAGTAACGGGGTACTGATTGGGGATGATCAGCCATGATCACAGTGAATGCTGGCTCAAAGGGCTGAATGGCCTACCCCTGCACCTATTGTCTATTGAAGGGTGGAGCCCATAATGGTCCATCATTGCTGGCTAGGGAAGAGGTGATAAAAAAAAAGTTCTACAAGGATGTGAACAGTGGAACTGGTGGGACGTCCAGGGTATGGGGTGGGGGGTAGAGGGGGATTGCTGGGGTAACTTGAAATGAGAGAAATGAAGGTTGATACCGCTGGGACTACTCCTGGTGCATTGTCAGTGGGCCATGCTGATGGAGCAGACTGCATGTGGTCTCACACATAGTGGAAGCTGTCCAGTAATACTGGATCAAGGGGGGTAAAAGACAGAGTGCTGGAGTAACTCGGCAGCAGCAGCATCTGTGGAGAACATGGACGGGTGATACATGGTCGGGGCGGGATACATCTGATGGGGGACAGGAGTTTTGTGAACAGCGAAAACTCGACAATCACGCCGGAACAATTCGGCACTTATTTAACAAAACATTAGTGTGGAAGCAACGACCACGGCCCCGGCCCCACAGTGACTTCTCCGCCAACTAATCGCACAGTCGGCCGGCAGCTTCACCGCACACGCCGTTGCTCACCCGAGTTATTGCTTCTCCTGTGGTTTCCACATCTCCAACCGCCATGGAACCTGTTCAAAAAAGAACCAAATGCTCAGAATCATCCACGCTCACACATTCACACTGTGACCCGGGCTGTAGCGGGTGTGTAGATGGACACATTCACACTGTGACCCGGGCTGTAGCGGGTGTGTAGATGGACACATTCACACTGTGACCCGGGCTGTAACGGGTGTGTAAATGCACACATCCACACTGTGACCCGGGCTGTAACGGGTGTGTAGATGCACACATCCACACTGTGACCCGGGCTGTAGCAGGTGTGTAGATGCACACATCCACACTGTGACCCGGGCTGTAGCGGGTGTGTAGATGGATGCACACATCCACACTGTGACCCGGGCTGTAGCGGGTGTGTAGATGGATGCACACATCCACACTGTGACCCGGGCTGTAACAGGTGTAGATGCACACATCCACACTGTGACCCGGGCTGTAGCGGGTGTAGATGCACACATCCACACTGTGACCCGGGCTGTAGCGGGTGTAGATGCACACATCCACACTGTGACCCGGGCTGTAGCGGGTGTAGATGCACACATCCACACTGTGACCCGGGCTGTAGCGGGTGTAGATGCACACATCCACACTGTGACCCGGGCTGTAACAGGTGTAGATGCACACATCCACACTGTGACCCGGGCTGTAGCGGGTGTAGATGCACACATCCACACTGTGACCCGGGCTGTAGCGGGTGTAGATGCACACATTTACACTGTGACCCGGGCTGTAGCGGGTGTAGATGCACACATCCACACTGTGACCCGGGCTGTAACGGGTGTGTAGATGATGCACACATTTACACTGTGACCCGGGCTGTAACGGGTGTGTAGATGATGCACACATTTACACTGTGACCCGGGCTGTAACGGGTGTGTAGATGGATGCACACATCCACACTGTGACCCGGGCTGTAGCGGGTGTAGATGGTCAGATGCACATTCTTTTTAGACTTTAGATACACAGCACGGAAACAGGCCCTTCGGCCAACCAAGTCCGCACCGACCAGCGATCTCCCGGTACACAAGTTCTATCCCTACACACACACTAGGGTCAATTTACAATTTTACCGAAGCCAATCTACCTACAAACCTGTACGTCTTTGGTGATGGACACGAAAAACTGCAGTAACTCGGTGGGTCAGGCAGTTTCTCTGGAGCAAAGGAATGGGTGATGTTTAGGATCGAGTTCTTTCTTCATACAGGTGTGTGTGTGGACTACTTCACATTCTGACCCTGACTATAACTGTTCAAAAGGGAACTGCAGATGCTGGAATATCGAAGGTACACAAAATTGCTGGGGAAACTCAGCGGGTGCAGCAGCATCTATGAAGCGAAGGAAATAGGTGACGTTTCAGGCCGAAACCCTTCTTCAGACTGATGGGGGGTGGGGAAGAAAGAAGGAAAAGGGGAGGAGGAGGAGGAGGAGCCCGAGGGCGGGCGGATGGGAGGGTGGGAGGAGACAGCTAGAGGGTTAAGGAAGGGGAGGAGACAGCAAGGGCTAGCCAAATTGGGAGAATTCAATGTTAATGCCATAAGGACGCAAGGTCCCCAGACGGAATATGAGGTGCTGTTCCTCCAATTTCCGCTGTTGCTCACTCTGGCAATGGAGGAGACCCAGGACAGAGAGGTCGGATTGGGAATGGGAGGGGGAGTTGAAGTGCTGAGCCACCGGGAGGTCAGGTAGGTTATTGCGGACTGAGCGGAGGTGTTCGGCGAAACGATCGCCCAACCTACGCTTGGTCTCACCGATGTAAATCAGCTGACATCTAGAGCAGCGGATGCAGTAGATGAGGTTGGAGGAGATACAGGTGAACCTTTGTCGCACCTGGAACGACTGCTTGGGACCTTGAATGGAGTCGAGGGGGGAGGTGAAGGGACAGGTGTTGCATTTCTTGCGGTTGCAACGGAAAGTGCCCGGGGAGGGGGTGGTGCGGGAGGGAAGGGAAGAATTGACGAGGGAGTTGCGGAGGGAGCGGTCTTTGCGGAAGGCAGACATGGGGGGAGATGGGAAGATGTGGCGAGTGGTGGGGTCACGTTGGAGGTGGCGGAAATGGCGGAGGATTATGTGTTGTATTTGTCGGCTGGTGGGGTGAAAGGTGAGGATCAGAGGGACTCTGCCCTTGTTGCGTGTGCGGGGATGGGGAGAGAGAGCAGTGTTACGGGGTATGGATGAGACCCTGGTGTGAACCTCATCTATGGTGGCGGAGGGGAATCCCCGTTCCCTGAAGAACGAGGACATTTCCGATGCCCTGGTATGAAATGTCTCATCCTGGGAACAGATGCGGCGTAGGCGGAGGAATTGGGAGTAGGGGATGGAGTCTTTACAGGGGGCAGGGTGGGAAGACGTGTAGTCCAGATAGCCATGTGAGTCAGTGGGTTTGTAATGTATGTCGGTCAGGAGTCTGTCCCCTGCGATGGAGATGGTGAGGTCAAGGAATGGTAGGGAAGTGTCGGAAATCGTCCAGGTGTATTGGAGTGCCGGATGGAAGTTGGTGGTGAAGTAACTCCTGACTATAACTACTGGCTTTGAAGAGATAAAATCCCTCTTTTAAGGCAGAGATAAATAGATTCTTGATTAGTCCGGGTGTCAGAGATTATGGGGAGAAGGCAGGAGAATGGGGTTAGGAGGGGGAGATAGATCAGCCACGATTGAATGGTGGAGTAGACTTGATGGGCTGAATGGCCTAATTCTACTCCTTTCACTTATGATCTTAACCCCATTCTCCTGTCTTCTCCCCATAACTCCTGACACCTGTACTAATCAGGAATCTACCTATCTCTGCCTTAAATATATCCAATAACAGCGTCCACAGCCTCCTGTGGTAAAGAATTCTACAGATTCATAAGGTCATAAGGAATTTAGAGATACAACACGGTAGGCTGCATTACAAACTGCTCTAAGAATCCATCTCAGAGGCATTCTACAAATTCCCTTTCATGAGGTCCAGTACCATCCTGATTTTCCCAGTCTACCTGCAAATTGCAATCTCCCATAACCTCCGTTTTACATGCCAATTTTATCTCCTGATGTAACTTGTACCCAATATCCTGGCTACTGTTTGGGAGCCTGTAAATAACTCCAATTATGGTGTTTTGACCCTTGTAACTTCTCAGACTCCACCTGCTCTGATCCTATGTCATCCCTTACTAAGGACTGAATTTCATTCCTAACCAACAGAGCTACCCCACCCCCTCTGCCCACCCTCCTGTCATTCCGATATTACGTGTAACCTTGAATATTTAGCTCCCAGCTCCAATCCTCTTGCAGCCACGTCTCTGTAATTCCCACAACATCATACCTACCAATCTCTAACTGTGCTACAATCTCAATCCACTTTATTTCTTATACTATACGCATTCAAATACAACACCTTCAATTTAGCATTCACCTCCCTTCTCACACCCATCCTGATTTTACCCGACCATAGTTTCTTACCCCTTCTTGAACTTCCCGTCCCATTAATTTGGGAGAGTTCTGCAACATTTCCTGCACTCTCTTTCCCTTTAACTTCACCCTTACACTTCCAATTTGCTGACCCCCCCCGGCACTATTTAGTTTAAAGTTCTATCTACTGCCCTGGTTAAACAGTTCGAGGTCTGAGTGACCTGGACGATGACACGTTGGCCTGGCTTGCCTCAACGGAGCTGCAGGTCTAAAAGACATACGACAGAAGTTAAACGGTTTGCCAGGGGTCTGGTTCCAGTCGGGTTCAAGTGGAGTCCGTCCCGTCGGAACAGTTGCCTCCTTCCACAATACTGGTGCCAATGTCCCACAAACTCAAACCCACTTCATCCACACAAGTCTTTGAGCCGCGTGTTCAAATCTCTAATCTTCTCAACCCTATGCCAATTTGCACGTGGCTCAGGTGGCAATCCAGAGATTATTACCTCCTTGGTTCTGCTTTTCAATTCAAGTTCAATTTCAAGTGAGTTATGTGTCCCTGATAGGACAATGAAATTCTTGCTTTGCTTCAGCACACAGGACATAGTAGGCATTGACTACAAAACAAATCAGTGTGTCCATATACCATTATATAAATATATACATACATGAATAAATAAACTGATAAAGTGCAAATAACAGATAATGGGTTATTAATAATCAGAATTTTGTCCGAGCCAAGTTTAATAGCCTGATGGCTGTGGGGAAGTAGCTATTCCTGAATCTGGTTGTTGCAGTCTTCAGGCTCTTGTACCTTCTACCTGAAGGTAGCAGTGAGATGTGTGTGTGGCCAGGATGGTGTGGGTCTTTGATGATGCTGCCAGCCTTTTTGAGGCAGCGACTGCGATAAATCCCCTCGATGGTAGGGAGGTCAGAGCCGATGATGGACTGGGCAGTGTTTACTACTTTTTGTAGTCTTTTCCTCTCCAGGGCCCAGTTTTGGTGCCCAGTTGTTCAAATTCCCTTAGATGAACCTCTTTCCTCGTTCTACCTACATCATTGGTATCCACATGGGCCACCACGACCAGATCTATCCCCTCACACTCCAAGTTCCTTTGCAGGTCAGACTTGATGTCCTGAACCCGGGCACCAGGTAGACAACCAGGAACTCTCGATCCTCATGACAGAGAACAGTGTCAATGCCCCTAACTATACTATCCCCAATGGCAACTACATTGCTCATTCCTGTCCCATCTCGAATGGCCCCACGGTGCCCTGGTCAGGTTGCTCATCCTTCTACAGTCACCACCCTCTGATAAAAAAATTGCTCCTCATCTCCATCCTAGAGTGGAGATAAAGAACAATGAATGAAAGATATGCAAAAAGTAACGATGATGAATGAAACAAACCATTGTTAGCTGTTTGTGGGGTGAAAATTAGAAGCTGGTGCGACTTGGGTGGGGGAGGGATAGAGAGAGAGGGAATGCCGGGGCTACCTGAAGTGAGAGAAATCAATATTCACACCACTGGGATGTAAGCTGCCCAAGCGAAATATGAGATGCTGTTCCTCCAATTTGCGTTTAGCCTCACTCTGACAATGGAGGAGACCCAGGACAGAAAGGTCTGTGTGGGAATGGGAAGGAGAATTAAAGTGTCCAGCAACCGGGAGATCAGTTTGGTTCACGCGGGCTGAGCGAAGGTGTTCCGTGAAACGATCGTCCAGTCTGCGTTTGGTCTCGCCGATGTATAAGACTCCACATCTTGAACAACGGATACAGTAGATGAGGTTGGAGGAGGTGCAAGCCTAACCTGAAAGGATTGTCGGGGTCCCTGGACAGAGTCGAGGGAGGAGGTATAGGGACAGGTGTTGCATCTTCTGTGGTTGCAGGGGAAGGTACCTGGGGAGGGGGTGGTTTGGGTGGGAAGGGATGAGTTAATCAGGGAGTTGTGGAGAGAACGGAAAGGGGTCACCCATTCCTTCTCTCCAGAGATGCTGCCTGCCCCACTGAGTTACTCCAGCTTTTTGTGTCTACGGTTTAAACCAGCATCTGCAGTTCCTTCTTACACACCCTGCCTGGGTCATCTGTTGCCAGGTCTGTTTTCTCCCCCCCGCCCTCGCCCCCCACCCCCAGTCTGAAGAAGGGTCCCAACCCGAAATGTCACCTATCCATGTTCTCCAGAGATGCTGCCTGATCCGCTGAGTTACTCCAGCACTTTGTGTCTATTGTTGGTATAAAGCAGCATCTGCAGTTCTTTCATATTACATTAAAGCACGCCTTAGGCCTGCCTGCCTTGTTCAGGAATCTTTAGCAACACCTATGCCATCAACAAAGGGCAAGGTGGTTAAGAAATCCTCTCTACTCCATGGACTTGCAACTTGTCCCAACCAAATCTTGCCATCTGTAACTTCCCTCCCTGAGCGTAAAATACATCTGAAGTCATTTATACCCCCATTGCCAGTTTACATCATTGAGGTCCAAGGTTTTGGAAAATGTCCTGTTGCCCTATAATTTGTGATTATCATTGCAGGTTCCACATTATTCAGTGTTCAATCACACTCCCTTGGAATGAGTCAGAGATGTAGAGGCTGCTGTTTCATAAGACCAGTATGTCGTTACGGAGCTGCTCATTGAGTCATACGGCACGGAAACAGGCCCTTCGGCCCAACTCGTCCATGCTGACCAAGGTGCACAACAGCATCTCATGGTTTTCTTGAGCAGCTTACACCCAGTGCTATGAATATTGATTTCTATAACTTCAAGTAACCCCTTCTTCTTCTTCTTCTTCTTCTTGCGTATGGCGTGCACAGCCTAAAGTTGTAGGACAACTAGTTCTATTTGATCTTTCTTGATTGTGCACGCCAGGTTGATTGCATTCGTCGAAACAGGGCGGACCACGTGAAGGTTGCAATCTCCCCCCCCAAGTAACCCCCGACATTTCCTCTATCTCCATCGCTCCATCACACAAGTCGCACCAGCTTCTCGTTCTCACCCAGCAAACAGCTAACAATGGCCTGTTTCCTGCATCATCGTTACTTTTTTGCATATCTTTCATTCGTTTGTTCTATATCTCTCTATGTCATCGTCTATTTCTCTCGTTTCCCTTTCCCGTGACTTTCAGTCTGAAGAAAGGTCTCGACCCAAAACGTCGCCCATTCCTTCTCTCCGGAGATGCTGCCTGTCCCGTTGAGTTACTCCAGCTTTGTGTGCCTCATCTAAGCGAGTCCCAATTGATGAGAGTTCAAACTGAAGGACACAGAGTGCTGGAGCAACTCAGCAGGTCAAGCAGCCTCTCTGGAGAACATGGATCGGTGACGTTTCAGGTCGGGGCGCTCCCTCAGACTGATGTTCACACCGTTGGGTTTTAACCGGAATATGAAGAGCGCTTCCTCCAGTTTTGTGTGTGTGGCCTCACAGCAATGGACAGGCCCAGGACTATGAGGTCAGTATGGAAATGCGAAATGCTATGAGAATGCAGTGTGACTTGGACAGGTTGGGGGAGTAGGCAGGTGCATGGCAGATGAAGTTTAATGCGGATAAATGTGAGGTTATCCACTTTGGTAGCAAAAACAGGAAGGCAGATTACTATCTAAATGGCATCAAGTTGGGAAAAGGGGATGTACAACGGGATCTGGGGGTCCTTGTACATCAGTCTATGAAAGTACGCATGCAGGTACAGCAGGCAGTGAAGAAAGTGAATGGCATGTTGGCCTTTATGCCACGAGGAATCGAATATAGGAGCAAAGAGGTCCTTCTGCAGTTGTACAGAGCCCTAGTGAGACCACACCTGGAGTTGCCTGGACCACACTTGGAGTGTGCAGTTTTGGTCTCCTAATTTGAGGAAGGACATTCTTGCTATTGAGGGAGTGCAGCGTAGGTTTACAAGGTTAATTCCCGGGATGGCGGGACTGTCATATGCTGAGAGAATGGAGCAGCTGGGCTTGTACACTCTGGAGTTTAGAAGGATGAGAGGAGATCTCATTGAAACATATAAGATTGTTAAGGGTTTGGACACGCTAGAGACAGGAAACATGTTCCCGATGTTGGGGGAGTCCAGAACCAGAGGCCACAGTTTAAGAATAAGGAGTAAGCCATTTAGAATGGAGACGAGGAAACACTTTTTCTCACAGAGAGTGGTAAGTCTGTGGAATTCTCTGCCTCACAGGGCGGTGGAGGCAGGTTCTCTGGATGCTTTCAAGAGAGAGCTAGATAGGGCTCTTAAAAATAGTGGAGTCAGGGGATATGGGGAGAAGGCAGGAACGGGGTACTGATTGGGGATGATCAGCCATGATCACATTGAATGGCGGTGCTGGCTCGAAGGGCCGAATGGCCTACTCCTGCCCCTATTGTCTATTGAAAGGGGAGTCCATCACGGGTACTGACCTCCTTACCCATCAAAGGAATCCATAGGAGGCACTACCTCAAAAAAGCAGCCAGCATCATCAAGGACCCACACCACCCTGGCAACGCTCCCAATTCATCCTGCCATCGGGAAGCGGGTATAAGAGTCTGAAAACTGTGACTCTGGCTAGAAACGGCAACCAAACTACAAGCTCCAAACTGCCGGTTACATTAGGGACTGTCGGGGTATTGTTCTGGACTAATATTGTTATTTTAAATTTATTGAAGTGTTTTTGCTTGTTTATGATGTTATCTATTGTGCGCGGTGTTTGAAGACCTATTATGCTGCAAGTAAGAATGTCATTGTTTCATTTTGGTACCCTTGACAATTAAACTCTCTTGACTCTCTCGATCATGGTTCACAACCGAGAGATCCAGCAGACTCACTCCCCAGCAACCGATAGAAAGAGTGTTCTCACCATTGGACACAACTCCGCAAAATATTTACCTACTTATTCATTCACACAATATGGACGTTGTTGGAACTTGTATTAATCACCCATCCTTTAATCGGATGCCGCGGTGAGATTTTAACTCCTGTCTCTGAATCAATGGTGTGGAACACTGGCTCCCAATCCTGTAATCTAACCACCATGCTACCGGAGTCCCGGAGTTTGTGTGGTTTATCACCACAGTTGATTCATGACTCATGACAGTGAAACGGTTATTCGTTTTCCTAAAATGGTGGTTTCAATGTGAAATTGGGTGTAACTGCACTGGGTTCTGCAAATGATTTATAGATTGTGAAACACATGATTCACATGGAACAAGGTGTGGGAGACTATCTCTAGTAAAACGTGCAGTGCTGGAGGCAGATATGGTAGTGGTATTTAAATGGCACATGCATA
Source organism: Amblyraja radiata (assembly GCF_010909765.2). NCBI lineage: Eukaryota > Metazoa > Chordata > Chondrichthyes > Rajiformes > Rajidae > Amblyraja > Amblyraja radiata. Next base: position 4,172,611 of record NC_045957.1, on the reverse strand, counting down.
TGAAGGAATACAGTGGAGCAATATGGAGCATGAACAGGTAGATGAGAATAGTTTCACTTGACGTCATGTTCAGCACAGACATTGTGGGCCAACGCACCTGCTCTTACGGTGTACTGTTCTATGTTCTCTCGATGCTTTGCCGTGGGTACAGAAGAAGTTTACCTGAATGCTGTCTGGATTAGGGGGTGTCGACTATAAGGAGAGGTTTTTCTCTGGAGCGTCGGAGATGAAGGGGAAATCTGACATCACATTATTCGTGGCCCAGATAGGGTAGACATTCAGAACCTTATTCCCAGGGTGGAAATGTCAGAGACATTGCGGGCATAGCTTAAAGGGCCTGCCCCACGAGCATGCGACTCCATGCGACAAGCGCGACCTAATGTGGTCGCTTGAGCCGTGCGGTCCTACTTCGATCGCCGGAGCTGTATGGAGTTGTACGCAGGCCCTTCAGTGTCAGATTAAAAGCGATGTTTAGCACAGACATAGAGGGAAGAAGGGCCTGTTCCTGTACCGTATTGTTCTGTGTTCCATGTAATCCCAGAGCTTCTCTGGGCAACTACACTCAACCAATAATTGATGACTTAGCGAGCTGTGCCCGCGTTAATCACAGGGATGAATTAAATAGAAAGATCTTTACCTTTGGTTGCCGATCCCTTCCTGTCTAGCACGGGAGTGACTCTTACATTACTCATGCAAGGCAGAGTGTGTGGTTGGGAGCAGTGAGTCCCAATGATTCAAGCTCTTTTCTTTGACTGATATGCTTCTTTTGTTTGCTTCTGGTGGCATGACCTGCTTGTCTGCATTGTCCCTGTGGGCATGTGGCCTGTGTCCAACCAGGGGTCAGTTCTGTGTCATGGTTCCACACTATAAGTGCCGCAGGTGCACAAGATGTCGTTAATCTTTGTCGGGACAGGAACGCAGGTGATCGAAGAGTTGGAGTGGATCGTTGATGATGACTTCCGAGTTTTTGTGATCGGGCTGCTTTTGGGTTGGGAGGATTGGGAGCGACCAACTCGCAGAAACCCAAAGAACCGGGCAGAAGAGAACTGAAGCGCCATTGTAACTCAAGCCTCTCAAGGGCCGGTGGTGGTGGTGGAGGTGTGATGGCAGAACCAGGCAGGAGAAGAGAAGGCATGGATGCATCACGATGGAAACACTCGGCTCGTCGGGCAGCCTCTGTGAGGAGAGGAAGACAACGTTAACATTTCAGCTGGAGATACAAGAAGTTGCAAATATTGGAATCCTTGAGCAAAGCACAAAGTGCCGGAAAAACTCAGCAGGTCGGCCAACATGTACAGAGGGAATGGACAGGTGACGTTTGAGGTCAGGGCCCTTCTTCAGACTGATTGTAGTAGATTGGAGAATTGTGCAAAAGAGAGGTGGGGTAGCACATAGCCTGGCAAGTGATAGGTGGAAACTGCAGATGCTGGTTAATACACAAAGGGCAGTCACGGTGGCGCAGCGGTTGAGTTGTGGATGTTGTCTCTACGGAGTTTGTACGTTCTCCCCGTGACCTGCGTGGGTTTTCTCCGAGATCTTGGGTTTCCTCCAACACTCTAAAGACGCACATGTCTGTAGGTTAATTGCCTTGGTAAAATGTACAATTTGTTCCTAGTGGGTGTAGGATAGTTTTAATATGCGGGGATTACTGGTCGGCACGGAGCCGGTGGGCCGAAGGGCCTGTTTCCGCGCTGTGTCTCCAAACTAAACTAAACACAAAAGGCAGGAGCAGGTCAGGCTGCATCTCTGGAGAACATGGATAGGTGACGTTTCGGTTTGAGAAAGAAGGGTCTCAACCCAAAACGTCACCTCTGTTTTTTTCTCCAGAGATGCTGCCCGAACTGTTGAGTTACTCGAGCATTTTGTGTTTGTGATAGATGAGTACTGGTGAGGATGGGATGACAGGCAAATGGGTAGAGCAAGTGTCAAAGGCCGGAGGTGAAAAGGAGACAAAGGGTGAAAGATAATGAGAGACGAGGGATAAAATGCAAAGCCAGAGAGAGGGTTATACGTGGAAGGGGACCAAGGGAAGGGGAAAGAGGGACAATGAAAGGAAAATGTGGGAGTCATGGATGGGAGATGAGTGCTCAAAGGCAGAGAAAGGAGCAGGGTGACTGGGAGTGTGGAGGTAAGGGGAGAGATGTGTGTGCACTGGAGTTGAGGAGGTGCATAGGGGAGGGAGGGGAGAGGTGGATATTACTTGGTTGGATCTAAAGGATAAATCAATAAGAGACGTTACAAATTATAACAGTTAACTTTTCCAGGGTGTGTAGGCACAAGTAATATTTTTCATTTTACAATAGTTATTATGCTACTTGACAAATTACGATACTTAATACTAAAGGGCCTGTCCCACTTTAACGACCTCTGCCGAGTTTGCCCTTGACTCATACTCGCAGCATGGTCGTCACGAGGTCGTAGGAGGTCGTAGTTAGGCCGTAGGTAGGTCGTGATGCTAGTCGTAGGTACTCGTGGCATCAAGTAGGTCGGGGCGATTTTTCAACATGATGAAAAATGTCCACGAGTAAAAAAGGTCGTGAATTAGGTCCTGAATGTGGGACAGGCCCTTAGAAATAATCGATTAGCATGTTCAGGAAAATAGAGGATTTCATGGCAGCTTGCTTCCAGCAGGATTTGGTTTCCCATACAGTAAAATACTCTTTCTTGAGCACATGAAATTGGAATTGGCTGGGTGCAACCTCACCAATGTGCAGGAAGAAAGCAGGCCCTTCAGCCCACTGTGAACATGTTGACCATCAAGCACCCATCTGGAGATTCTGCCTGACCCGCTGAGTACTCCAGCACCTTGTCTCCTTGTGGGTAAACGAGTATTTACAGTTCCTTGTTTCTACAAAACGATCAGATTGTTTTGAAGGCCGTGATGTCTTCCACTATCTTTAGGGACAGAAATCTCTTGTCTGTGGAGGAAAGAACTGCAGATGCTGGTTTAAATCGAAGGTAGACACAAAACGCTGGAGTAACCCCTCACTGCTGCTGCCTGACCCAGTGAGGTACTCCAGCAGTTTGTGTTCAACAGTGTGGATTTTGCTTTCTACAGGTATGTCTGGCTTGGCTGCATTTCAAAACCCCACCTAACAGCAAACTGCTTGAGAGACGGTTTCTACCTCTCCCGCGAACACAAGGCAGAGACCAAAATCAAAGCCACCTCTCCTACGTGGTATTGGGAAAGTCAAGTCAAGTCAAGTTTATTCGTCACATACACATACAAGATGTGCAGTGAAATGAAAAGTGGCAATGTTCGCGGACTTTGTGCAAGAAACAAACAAACAAACAAACAAACAAACAAACAAACTACAGACAGAATGGAACAGAATCACATATCACATATTGTGGGAGAAAAGAAAAAGGATAAAAAATTAAAATTAAAAAAACCAGCAATTTAAAAAAACAGTAACTTGGTACAGTAAGGTTAGTCCCTGGTGAGGTAGGAGTTTACAGTCCGAATGGCCTCTGGGAAGAAACTCCTTCTCAACCTCTCCGTTCTCACAGCATGGCAACGGAGGCATTTGCCTGACCGTAGCACCTGGAACAGTCCGTAAAGGGATCTTCAACTTCAAGTAAGTGACAAGGAGCATCTTGTTCACCGTTCAGGCAGTATCTCTGGAGAGAAGGAATGGGTGAAGTTTCGGGTTGAGGCCCTTCTTCAGACTGATGTCAGGGGAATGGGCGGTACAGAGATAAAATATCTTGTCTGATGTCTCTTGTCTGTTCTTTGAATTAGTTAACATGTAACTTCAGAACTGCACCTGTGTTTGACTGTTAACTGCAATGCATTTTATGGTGCAACTGAAATGCACCGCATTCAATGATATCTAAACAACACTGATGTGGTTGAAGGTAGGTAGCCCAGGCAACGGCAGAATAAATATTGTCCTCATCAACTTCCTCCTCATACTCAAGGCAAATTTTCAATAATTCTTCAAATGCTTTCCCTCGTTCAAATTCTTGACATTCCTCAGCAGCATGACCGGAAAGGACAAACTCAGAGAGATACGAGGAAGTAGCAAAACTGACACCTCGATAAAAATCAACAAAACTCTGAATGCGGGAAATAAGACCAGAAAATGTTGGGAACATTCAACGGGTCAGGCAGAGCCAGTGGAGAATGAAATAGTTATTGTTTAATAGTTATGAGAGGAATAGATTGGGTAGATGTACAGAGTCTCTTGCCCAGAGTAGGTGAATCGAGGACCAGAGGACATAGGTTCAAGGTGAAGGGAAAAATATTTAATAGGAATCCGAGGGGTAACTTTTTCACACAAAGGGTGGTGGGTGCATGGAACAGGCTGCCAGAGGAGGTGGTTGAGGCTGGGACTATCCCAATGTTGGGCTTGTACACTCTGGAGTTTAGAAGGATGAGAGGGTATCTCATTGAAACATATAAGATTGTTAAGGGTTTGGACACGTTAGAGGCAGGAAACATGTTCTCGATGTTGGGGGAGTCCAGAACTAGGGGCCACAGTTTAAGAATAATGAGTAATTCATTTAGAACGGAGACGAGGAAACACTTTTTCTCACAGAGAGTGGTGAGTCTGTGGAATTCTCTGCCTCAGAGGGCGGTGGAGGCAGGTTCTCTGGATGCTTTCAAGAGAGAGCTAGATAGGGTTCTTAAAAATAGCGGTGTCAGGGGATATGGGGAGAAGGCAGGAACGGGGGTGGGGGGGGGGGGGTACTGATTGGGGATGATCATCCATGATCACATTGAATGGCCTCCTCCTGCACCTATTGTCTGTTGTCTATAAGAGAAACAGTTAGACAGGTACATGGATAGGACCAGTTTGGAGGGATATGGACCAAGCGCAGGCTGGTGGGACTAGTGTAGCTGGGACATGTTGGCCGGTGTGGGCGAGTTGGGCCGAAGGGCCTGTTTCCACGCTATATCACTCTGTGACTGGATAACAATTGTGGACCTTTTATTGCAGTTTCAGGTCTGAAATGGTAACTGCTCCTCTCACCACAGGTGAGGTTCGTAGTTCCCGACCCAAAACACGAGTAGTGGTGAGTGTGAAGAATGTAATCTACACGCAGTACTGGATTGTGGAAGGTAGAGTCATAGAGACAAGAGTCAAGAGTGTTTTATTGTCATGTGTCCCAGATAGAACAATGACATTCTTACTTGCTGCAGCACAACACAATGTGTAAACATAGTACACTGTAAACAATATGATAAACGAGAGAGAAAAAGGTTCAGTGTGTATATATATATATACACACACTTACCCACAAGTACACAATATCCACATACATATACACACACACATACACACACATACACACATGCGCGCTCACACGCACACACACGCACGCACGCACGCACGCACGCACACACACACACACACACACACACACACACACACACACACACACACACACACACACACACACACACACACATATATATGTACAGTGCATTCAGAAAGTATTCAAACCCCTTCACTTTTTCCACATTTTGTTACATTACAACCTTTTTCTAAAAATGATTAAATTCATTTTTGTTTATCATCAATCTACACACAATACCACATAGTAAAAAAGGGAAAACAAGTGTTTAGAAATTTTTGCAAATTGAAAAGAAATAACTGAAATATCACATTTACATAAGTATTCAAACCCTTTGCTATGACACTCAAAATTGTGCATCCTGTTTCCATCGATTATCCTTGAGATGTTTCTACAACTTGATTGTAGTCCACCAGTGGTAAATTAAATTGATTGGACATGATTTGGAAAGGCACACACCTGTCTATATAAGGTCCTGCAGTTGACAGTGCATGTCAGAGCAAAAACAAAGCCATGAAGACAAAGGAATTGTCCGTAGACCTCCGAGATTGGATTGTGTTGAGACACAGATCTGGGGAAGGGTATAAAACAATTTCTGCAGCATTGCAGGTCCCAAAGAGCACAGTGGCGTCCATCATTCTTAAATGGAAGACCTTTGGAACCACCAGGACTCTTCATAGAGCTGGCCGCCCGGCCAAACTGAGCAATCGGGGGAGAAGGGCCTTGGTCAGGGAGATCACTCAGACAGAGCTCCAGAGTTCCTCTGTGGAGATGGGAGAACCTTCCAGAAGTACAACTATATATGCAGCACTCCACCAATCAGGCCTTTATGGTAGCGTGGCCGGACGGAAGCCACTCCTCAGTAAAAGGCACATGACAGCCCGCTTGGAGTTTGCCAAAAGGCACCTAAACAAGATTCTCTGGTCTGATGAAACCAAGATTGAACTGTTTGGCCTGAATGCCAAGTGTCACATCTGGAGAAAACCAGGCACCAATCATCACCTGGCCAATACCATACCTACGGTGAAGCATGGTGGTGGCAGCATCATGCTGTGGGGATGTTTTTCAGCGGCAGGAACTGGGAGACTAGTCAGGATCGAGGGAAAGATAAACGGAGCAAAGTTCAGAGAGATCCTTGATGAAAACCTGCTCCAGAGCGTTCTGGACCACAGACTGGGGCGGAGGTTCATCTTCCAACAGGACAATGACCCTAATCACAGCCAAGACAACACAGGAGTGACTTCGTGACAAGTCTGTGAATGTCCTTGAGTGGCCCAGCCAGAGCCCGGACTTGAACCCGATCGAATATCTCTGGAGGGACCTGAAAATAGCTGTGCATCGACGCTCCCATCCAACCTGACAGAGCTTGAGAGGATCTGCAGAGAAGAATGGGAGAAATTACCCAAATACAGGTGTGCCAAGCTTGTAGCGGCATACCCAAGAAGACTTGAGGCTGTAATCACTGCCAAAGGTGCCGCAACAAATTACTGAGTAAAGGGTCTGAATAGTTATGTAAATGTGATATTTCAGTTATGTCTTTTTAATTACTTTGCAAAAATTTCTAAGCACCTGTTTTCACTTTTATTATGGGGTATTGTGTGTAGATTGATGGTAAAAAAAAGTGAATTTAATCAATTTTAGAATAAGGCTGTAATGTAACAAAATGTGGGAAAAGTGAAGGGGTCTGAATACTTTCTGAATGCACTGCATATATAAATATCTATATTACTGAAAGTCTGATCTTGACCACTTCCTATTGTTCTGTATATTTATTTTAGAAAAAACATTGCCACTTACGGCTGTGATTTTTGGCCATCTTACTCAGAGTCCTCCTCCTCTGCGCAGGACAAGAGGGTTTTTCCCATCGATGAAAAATATTTTTAAAATGTTGAGATTCTCACTCCTGAAGGCCATGCCCCTTCCAGAAGGACTATAAAACCCGGAAGTGTTGAGTGCCTCAGTCAGTCTCTGCAAGATGGGGGAGCGAGAGGGTCACGTCTTTCAGTCTGAGCTGTGAATAACACTGAACACATGTAAACTAAACTGTGAGTGGTTTTACTCACCTGTCAGTGCCCTTAATGTGGTTTGAAAATATAGTTTGGAAACGCTAAATCTGTGTTGCATTTGGTTTGGAAATGCTAAAGCTGTGTTGCCTTTGGTTTGGAAATGCTAAAGCTGTGTTGCCTTTGGTTTGGAAATGCTAAAGCTGTGTTGCCTAATTAAAGTTGCCTTGCCTAATTAAAGTTGCCTTGTCTAATTAAAGTTGCCTAATAAAAGTTGCCATGCCTTCTATATAATTAAAAGTCTGATCTTGATCATTTCCTGTTTGCACTTTATATTGATTTTAGAAAAAACGCTACCATGTACGGCTGTGATTTTTGGCCATCTTACTCAGAGTCCCCCTCCGCTCATCAGGTGCCGTGGATTTTTTCCATCGATGAAAAATAAAAGAATTATTGGCGTTTTAAAAATGTTGAGATTCTCTCTCCTATCAATCACTCCATGAAGGCCATGCCCCTTCTGGTGGGAGGGGGGGGAGGGACTATAAAACCCAGAAGTGATGGTGTGGCTCAGTCTCTGCAAGATGGAGGAGGGAGTGTTCACGACTCGCTGTCTTTAGTGGCCTTGCACCCTGCTTGAAATGGTATGAAACTGCACTTGAATTTGGTGGTCTTCCACTCTGCTTGAAGTGGTAAGAAACTGCACCTGAATTTGGTGGCCTTGCACCCTGCTTGAAATGGAATTTCAAGGAATAGCCGTGAGTCAACTGCCAGCTCACCAGCCGTGAGTGAGTGAGCTGCCAGTACAACAGGCTTGAGTGACTGAACCGCCAGCCCAAGAATTTGGCCCAAAATGTCCATACTAGCCCTCTGGAAACTAGTCCCTTCAGCCCACAACACCCATACTGGCCACCAATATTGGAATTGTTGGAGAGGTGGAATATTGCGTTGGGGGACCAGCCCTCCCGTTTGATGCTTAGTCTAGTGTGTGTGTATATATATATATATATATATATATATATACACACACACACACATATTCAAAAAACAAACAGTAGTAGTGCAATAATAATAATAATAATAGTCTATTGAATTTCAAAGCTTATTTGAGGTTGTAGTGTTTAATAGCCTGATGGCTGTAGGGAAGAAACTGTTCCTGAACCTGGCTGTCACACTTTTCAAGATCCTGTACCTTCTTCAGGCTCCTGTACCTACCCTAACCAGGCTAATCTCAGCCGAGACCTTCCAGAGTTCAGACTTCATGATACCTGCCCCACCAGAGGGTGAGAGAACACTCAATCACTGTTACACTTCAATCAACAACGCATATCGCAAATGCAACACCTGTCCCTTCACCTCCCCCCTCGACTCCATTCAAGGACCCAAGCAGTCGTTCCAGGTGCGACAAAGGTTCACCTGTATCTCCTCCAACCTCATCTACTGCATCCGCTGCTCTAGATGTCAGCTGATTTACATCGGTGAGACTAAGCGGAGGTTGGCGATCGTTTCGCCGAACACCTCCGCTCAGTCCGCAATTACCTACCTGAACTCCCGGTGGCTCAGCACTTCAACTCCCCCTCCCATTCCCAATCCGACCTCTCTGTCCTGGGTCTCCTCCATTGCCAGAGTGAGCAACACCGGAAATTGGAGGAACAGCACCTCATATTCCGCCTGGGTTGCTTGCGTCCGGTTGGCATGAACGTTGAATTCTCCCAATTTTGCTAGCCCTTGCTGTCTCCTCCCCTTCCTTAACCCTCGAGCTGTCTCCTCCCATCCCCCCGCCCTCGGGCTCCTCCTCCTCCCTTTTTCCTTCCTTCTCCCCCCCACCCCCCATCAGTCTGAAGAAGGGTTTCGGCCCGAAACGTCACCTATTTCCTTCGCTCCATAGATGCTGCTGCACCCGCTGAGTTTCTCCAGCATTTTTGTGTACCTTCGATCTTCCAGCATCTGCAGTTCCTTCTTGAACGAATATCGCTCTGTTCCCCGGGAGGGTCTGGGTCTCTCTGATCATTGTCTAGTTCACCTTATTCCGACCTACAGGCAGAAACTAAAATCTGTTAAGCCTGTGGTCAGAACAATGAAAAGGTGGACGAGAAGGCATTGAGAACCTACAGTCCTGCTTTGACTGCACGGATTGGAATGCGTTCAGGGAAGCAACCACAAGCCTCGATGAGTATACAGACTCTGTATCATTGTATGCCAGCTATTGTGAGGACAGTTGCATTCCAACTAGGACCCGGACCAGGTTTACAGCAGAACTCAGACAGCTCCGACAGTCTAAAGATGAGGCCTACAGGACAATACACGATAGACAACAGGTGCAGGAGTAGGCCATTCAGCCCTTCGAGCCAGCACCGCCATTTAATGTGATCATGGCTGAGCATTCCCAATCAGTACCCCGTTCCTGCCTTCTCCCCATATCCCCTGACTCCGTTATCTTTAAGAGCCCTGTCTAGCTCTCTCTTGAAAGCTTCCAGAGAACCAGCATCCACCTGAGTCTGAGGCAGAGAATTCCACAGACTCACAGACTCTGTGAGAAAAAGGGTTTCCTCATCTCCGTTCTAAATGGCTTACACCTCATTCTTAAACTGTGGCTCCTGGTTCTGGACTCGGGAACATGTTTCCTGCCTCTAGCGTGTCCAAACCCTTAATAATCTTGTATGTTTCAATGAGATACCCTCTCATCCTTCCAATCTCCAAAGGTATCAAAGGTATTTTATTGGTCACATTCACATACACCTAGGTGTAGTGAAGTGAAATGCTTCTTGCCATTTTGCAGCTCATAAAGAAGGAATACAGACATAACATTAATAAGAGTTTCGAACATAAAGAACATCCCCCCACAATGGTTCCCATTATGAGGGAAGGCACAAAGTCCAGTCCCCAACCCCAGTTCACCCATAGTCGGGCCTATTGAGGCCTCCACAGTTGCCTCTACGGAGGCCCGATGTTCCTGGCCGTTCTCGCCGGGTGATGTTGCTCCGGCGTCGGGAGAGTCCTCTCAGCGGCTTGGGAACCCTGGAATGGCCGCTTCCGTACTGGAGGCTGCGGCTTCCGAAGTCAACAAGGCCACGCCGGTTGGAGCTCCACAACTGGCGATCTCATCTAGAGATCCCAGGCTCCCGATGTAAAGTTCAGCGCCGCCGCCCGCAGCTGGTCGCTCCACAGTCCCGCAGCTCCGCGATGTTTACCTCAGCGATCTTCAGCTCACCGGAGCTCCAGCGCGGCGACCCGGGCAAGGCATCGCCCGCTCCGCGATAGCGCTCCAGCGCTGTGCCGCCGCCGAAGCCGAGGTTCTGGGTGGTCCCCGACAGGAAACGCCGCTCCAGGCCCGCTGGTAGGCCGCGAGGACGGGTCGAAGCTGCAGCCCGGAGAAAAGCTGCCTCTCCGACCAGGTAGGGACCCTGAAAGGTAGTTTCCCCCTTCCCCCCCCCACCCCACATAAAAAAGTCTAGACCTCCAAACAAAACACTTAACTAACTAAAATAAAAAATAAAAAGATGAAGAGACAGACAGCTGCTGGCTGGGCAGCCGTGCACAGGACAGCGCCCCCAGCCTCCAGAGTGTACAAGCCCAGCCGCTCCATTCTCTCAGCATATGACAGTCCCGCCATCCCGGAAATTAACCTTGTAAAACTACGCTGCACTCCCTCAATAGCAAGAATGTCCTTCCTCAAATTAGGGGACCAAAACTGTACACAATACTCCAGGTGTGGTCTCACTAGGGCTCTGTAAAACTGCAGAAGGACCTCTTTGCTCCTATACTCAACTCCTCTTGTTATAAAGGCCAACATGCCATTTGCTTTCTTCACTGCCTATGTACCTGCATGCTTACTTTCATTGACTGATGAACAAGGACCCCCAGATCCCGTGGTACTTCCCCTTTTCCCAACTTCACACCATTCAGATAATAATCTGCCTCCCTCTTTTTGCTACCAAAATGCATTTCGTTGTCTCTGTACTGTACACTGTACACTGACAATGACAATTAAAATTGAATCTGAATCTGAATCTGAATAACCTCGCATTTATCCACATTAAACTTCATCTGCTGTGCATCTGCCCACTCACCCAACCTGTCCAAGTCACCCTGCATTCTCATTGCATCCTCCTCACAGTTCACACTGCCACCCAGCTTTGTGTCATCTGCAAATTTGCTAATGTTACTTTGAATCCCATGATCCAAATCATTGATGTATATTGTAAATAGCTGCGGTCCCAGCATCAGCCTTGCGGTGCCCCACTAGTCACTGCCTGCCTTTCTGAAAGGGGCCCGTTAATCCCTACACTTTGTTTCCTGTCTGCCAACCACTTCTCTATCCATGTCAGCACTCTACCCCCAATACCATGTGCTCTAATTTTGCCCACTAATCTCCTATGTGGGACCTTATCAAATGCTTTCTGAAAGTCCAGGTACACTACATCCACTGGCTCTCCCTTGTCCATTTTCCTAGTTACATTCTCAAAAAATTCCAGAAAATTAGTCAAGCATAATTACCCCTTCATAAATCTATGTTGACTCGGACCGATCCTGTTACTGCGATCCAAATGTGCCGCTATTTCATCTTTTATGATTGACTCCAGCATCTTCCCCACCACCGATGTCAGGCTAACTGGTCTATAATTCCCTGTTTTCTCTCTCCCGCCTTTCTTAAAAAGTGGGATAACATCAGCTACCCTCCAATCCACAGGAACTGATCCTGAATCTATAGAACATTGGAAAATTATACCAATGCGTCCACGATTTCTAGAGCCACTTGCTTAAGTCCCCTGGGATGCAGACCATCAGGCCCTGGGGATTTATCAGCCATCAGTGTACCCAACACCATTTCCTGCCTAATGTGGATTTCCTTCAGTTCCTCGGTCACCCCAGATCCTCTGGCCACTACTATATCAGGAAGATTGTTTGTGTCCTCCTTAGTGAAGACAGATCCAAAGCACCTGTTCAACTCATCTGCCATTTCCTTGTTCCCCATAATAAATTCATCTTTTTTCAGTCTTCAAGGATCCAACTGAGCTTAACTAATGTTTTCCTCTTCACATACTAAAAGAAGCTTTAACTATCCTCCTTTATATTCTTGGCTAGCTTACCTTCGTACCTCATCTTTTCTCCCCGTATTGTCTTTTTAGTTATCTTCTGTTGCTCTTTAAACATTACCCAATCCTCTTGCTTCCCGCACATATTTGCTATGTTGTACTTCTTCTCTTTTATTTTTATACTGTCCCTGACGTCCCTTGTCAGCCACGGTCGCCCCTTACTCCCCTTAGAATCTGTCTTCCTCTTCGGAATGAACTGATCCCGCACCTTCTGTATTATTCCCAGAAATACCTGCCATTGTTGTTCCACTGTCATCCCTGCTACGGTATCTTTCCAGTCAACTCTGGCCAGCTTCTCCCTCATGGCTCCATATTCCCCTTTATTATACTGTAACATTGACACCTCCGATTTACTCTTCTCCCTCTCCAATTGTAGATTAAACTTGACCATGGAGCGGGGATGCAGACCTCTACAGGCAGGCCAAGTACAAGCTGAGAAGAGGAATCAGAGCTGCCAAGAAAAGTTACTCTCAGAAGTTGAGGAGCAAGTTCTCAGCTAGTGACTCTTCTACAGTTTTAGAATTAGAATTAGATTCCATTATTAGATTCCTTTATTGTCATTCAGACCTTTCGGTCGAACCTTTGGAAGAGCTTGTAAGAGGAAAATCCCCCGCTCCTTGGACAATCGTCAGCTGACCAACGACCTGAGCGAGTTCTACTGCAGGTTCGATAAACAGAAACTTAATCCTGGTATCCCCTACCCCCCTCCCCAACCAACACGCCACACCTATTCACAACCTGACTCCAGTCTTCAAAGACTGGACCCTTCCCCACCCACTCCTCCCAACCACCACTTCACATCTATTTACAGCCTGACTCCAGTCTGCAAAGATGGGGCCCTTTCCCACCCACCCCTCTCCAATCACCACTTCACACCCACTTACAGCCTGAATCAAAGACTGGGCCCTCGTCCACTACCCACCCCCTCCTTGCTGCCCAACATCAGTCTGGCCACTTCTCCATCACTAACAATAGAAATTGAGAAGGTGGAGAGGCTGTTCAGAAGACAGAAAAGTCGGAAATCTCCAGGATCGGACAATGTTTCCCCCTCTATCCTCAAGCTCAAGTACAGGTTTGCAGGGACTGGTTGAAAATGTCTGTGTAGACCGATGCCAGTTGTTCGGCACAAACCTGTACTGTCACTGCCTGCTTCAAAGTCTCCACTATTGTCCCTGTACCCAAAAAGACAAGGATTACTGGTCTTAATGTTTACAGGCTTGTCGCACTGACCTCTGTAGATATGAAGACCCTTGAAAGGCTTGTGCTGGCCAAGCTGAAAAATATCACAAACCCCCTGCTGGACCCTCTGCAGTTTGCATATCAGGCCAATAGATCTGTGGATGATGCAGTCAACCTGGGCCTGCACTTCATCCTCCAGCACCTAGACCGCCAGGGGTCCTATGCAATGATTTTGTTTGTTGATTTTAGCTCTGCATTCAACACCATTATGCCAGAGCTACTACACTCCAAACGTTCCGAGTTGACTGTGCCTGAACTCCTCTGTCGGTGGATCACCAACTTCCTGACAGACAACAAGCAGCATGTGAGGCTGGGAAAGTAATAATAATAATAATAAATTTTATTTAATGGGCGCCTTTCAAACATCTCAAGGACACCTTACATAGTATATCGGAATAACATATAATCGGAATAAAACAAGTAATAAAGACATCACAGAGACACAAATTAAAAAACAGGATTCAATCCAAAAACAGAAAATCAAAAACACAGTGTGAAGAGAGAGCAGCGGCAGCCAAAGCGCGCCAGCGTCCACTCTCTCTTCACGGCAGCCATCTTGGACACAGACCTACAAGACTACAATTAGACAAAAAAATCATCCCCCCACAGTGGGTAGCACTGTGGAGGAAGGCACAATGTCCAGTCCCCACCCTATGTTCACCCCAAAGTCAGGCCTATTGAGGCCACCGCAATTGCCTCTACGGAGGCCCGATGTCCCTGGCCGTTCTCACCGGGTGGTCTTGCCCCGGCGTCGGGAGAGTCCTTTCGGCGGCTGGGCCACCTGGAACATCTCGTACATCTCGGACCCGTAAAGGCTCAGCATAGGAGCACCACAAGGCTGCGTACTCTCCCCTCTCCTCTACTCTCTCTACACCAACGACTTCACCTCCACAGACACCTCTGTCAAGCTTCTCAAGTTTGCGGACGACACAACCCTGATTGGACTGATCCAGGATGGGGAGGAAACTGCCTACAGACAGGAAGTGACACAGCTGGCGTCCTGGTGCCATCGCAACAACCTGGAGCTCAATGCTCTTAAGACAGTGGAATTGATAGTAGCCTTTAGGAGAGCTCCCCCTCCCCTCACCCCACTCACCATCAACAACACAACAGTCACATCTGTGGAGTCTTTTAAGTTCCTGGGAACCATCATCTCCAAGGACCTTAAGTGGGGGGCTACCATCGACTACTCCATAGTCAAAAAGGCCCAACAGAGGATGTACTTCCTGCAGCAGCTGAGGAAGCACAATCTGCCACTGGCAATGATGGTCCAATTCTATACGGCCATCGTAGAGTCTGTCCTCACCTTCTCCATCATGGTCTGGTTTGGCTCAGCCACCAAACACGACACCTGGAGGCTGCAGCGAATCGTCCGATCAGCTGAGAAGGTTATTGGCTGCAACCTTCCCTCCATTGATGAACTGCAACTGCAAGGGCCAGGAAGCGAGCGGGTAAGATCATCTCTGACCCCTCTCACCCTGGCCACAAACTCTTTGAATCACTTCTCTCTGGAAGGCGACTCCGGACTGTCAAAGCTGCCACAGCCAGACATAAAAGCAGCTTTTATCCACGAGTAGTTGCTCTACTCCGGCGGTCGGCAACCTTGTTCTGCATAGGGGCCGGGACGCATGTCTGAGAGCGGATGGCGGGCCACATCTATCATGTGTTCACATACATCCCGCCCCTTTGAGGACGCCACCCAGAGCACTGGCCCCTAGTTACGGGTACTCACGAACATGGCGTAACTACGGACCATTGCCTTGGCTTTGTCCTGAAGGCGGTGGCTCAAATTCTCACACTCACTCGTCCCCGGCCTATTGACAACCCCGATCCCCGACAGCCATCAAGGCTGTGCTCCCTGCTGTACGTGGCACTGAGTAGGACTAATGCATGTAAAGCTGCTGGCCCTGACGGCATCCCCGGGTGCGTCCTCAGGGCCTGTGCTGCGCAGCTGACAGACGTCTGGACTGACATCTTCAACCTGTCACTTGCCCAAGCAGTTGTTCCCACGTGCCTTAAAACCACCTCCATCGTGCCAGTGCCAAAACACTCCACTGCGGCAAGCCTCAACGACTTCCGCCCAGTTGCACTTACCCCCATCATCACCAAGTGCTTCGAGAGGCTGGTCCTGGCACACCTCAAAAGCTGCCTACCCCCCACACTGGATCCCTATCAGTTTGCCTACCGCAAGAACAGGAGTACGGAGGATGCCATCTCAACGGCACTTCACTCCGCCCTCTCCCACCTCGACAACAGAGACACTTACGTAAGAATGCTGTTCATCGATTACAGCTCAGCATTCAACACCATTATACCATCAAAACTGATCACCAAACTCGGTAACCTGGGCATCGACCCCTCCCTCTGCAACTGGATACTGGACTTTCTAATCAACAGACCCCAGTCTGTTAGGTTAGACAAGCACACCTCTTCAACCCTCACCCTGAACACCGGCGTTCCACAGGGCTGTGTGCTGAGCCCCCTCCTCTACTCCCTCTTCACCTACGACTGCACACCTGTACATGGTACTAACACCATCATCAAGTATGCAGATGATACAACGGTGATTGGCCTCATCAGCAACAATGATGAGTCGGCCTACAGGGAGGAGGTCCAACACTTGGCAGCATGGTGCGCTGACAACAACCTGGCCCTTAACTCCAAGAAGACCAAGGAGCTCATTGTAGACTTCAGGAAGTCCAGGGGCGACACGCACACCCCCATCCACATTAACGGGACGGAGGTGGAACGTGTTTCCAGCTTCAGGTTCCTGGGGGTCAACATCTCCGATGACCTCTCTTGGACCCACAATACCTCAACTCTGGTCAAGAAGGCTCACCAGCGTCTCTTCTTCCTGAGGAGACTAAAGAAGGTCCATCTGTCTCCTCAGATTCTGGTGAACTTCTACCGCTGCACCATCGAGAGCATCCTTACCAACTGTCTCACAGTATGGTATGGCAACTGCTCTGTCTCCGACCGGAAAGCACTGCAGAGGGTGGTGAAAATTGCCCAACGCATCACCGGTTCCTCGCTCCCCTCCATTGAGTCTGTCCAAAGCAAGCGTTGTCTGCGAAGGGCGCTCAGCATCGCCAAGGACTGCTCTCACCCCAACCATGGACTGTTTACCCTCCTACCATCCATGAGGCGCTACAGGTCTCTCCGTTGCCAGACCAGCAGGTCCAGGAACAGCTTCTTCCCTGCGGCTGTTACATTACTTAACTCTGTACCTCGATGACTGCCAATCACCCCCCCCCCAGACAATGCTCCCACAGGAAAAACACTGTGACTGTATGCATGTAAATAGATTATTTATTGAAATCATATTCTATGTCGCTCTTCCAGGGAGATGCGAACTGCATTTTGTTGTCTCTGTACTGTACACTGACAATGACAATTAAAGTGGAATCTGAATCTGAATCTGAATCCGACAATGAAGGCCAGACTCAGAAGGTGCGCGGCCGTGCCGGCGGCTTTGCGCAGGATGTGATACAGCCAGAGCTCGGCGCTCGGCCACGCTCAGCGGCTCCACAATTGTGGCCCCAGCCTCCTTGCGTCCTTGCGTCACTGCGCCTGGGCGCCGCGGGCCTGGGATGTACCGGAGATGAAGGAAGTCTGCGGGCCGGATGATTACGGGAAAAAAACGCCTGTGGGCTGGATGATATCGGGTTACGGGCCGCATTCGGCCCGGGGGCCGAGATTGCCCACCCCTGCTCTACTCAATAACTAGAAGTCTGTAGCCTCCTTTTGCTCTGGTATTTTAGTTCATTCACATGTTTAAACTATAATGTTTTATTATTAATGTTTAATGTTTTATGTGTCATTCTTAATTGTTACTGTATGTCGTGTTGTTGCTTGCGAGCGGAGCACCCAGGCAAATTAATTGTATGTGAATATACTTGGCCAATAAACTTATTCATTCATTCATTCATTCCCGATGGCAGTGGTGAAATTAGTGTGTGGCCAGGATGGTGTGGGTCTCTGATGATGCTGGCCGCCTTTTTGAGGCAGCGACTACGATAAATCTCTTCGATGGTGGGGAGGTCAGAGCCGGTGTTGGACTGGGCCAGTGGTCACAACTTTTTACAGTCTTTTTCCGCTCCTGTGTGCTCAAGTTGCCGAACCAGGCCACGACGCAACCAGTCAGTTGCAGGTTGGGCCCCTTCCTCAGTCTGTCGAGGGGACCCAACATGTAACGTTGCCTATCCATCGGTCCATTTGTAGGAAGGAACTGCAGACACTGATTTACACTGAAGATAGACACAAAAAGCTGGAGTAACTCAGCGGGTCAGGCAGCATCTCTGGAGAGAAGGAACAGGTGACGTTTCAGGTCTGAAGAAGGGTCTCGACCTGACATGTCACCCATTCTTTTTCTCCAGAGATGCTACCTGACCTGCTGAGTTATTCCAACTCTTGGTGTCTATCCTCCGGATATGTCATCTGCCTGACCCTCTGAGTTACTCCAACACGTTGTGTTTTCACGCAGGATTCCAGCATCTGCAGTTCCACGTGGGCAACACAAAACCATTCCCTTCGCTGGTGCTGCCTGACCCACTGAGGTACTCCAGCACATTTGTAGATTTATGCTTTTCCAAGTCTGGCTTGGCTGCATTTCAAAACCCCACCTAACCAACGGCACACAGCTTGAGAGACAGTTTCTACCTCTCCCGCGAACACGAGGCAGAGACATAAAAATCAAAGCCACCTCTTCTACTCTCTTGGGAAAGGGATCTTCAACTGCAAGTAGGTGATGAGGTCTACAAGGAGTATCTTGTTCACTGTTGCTTGATCACTTAGCTACAGTATAGCGAACAAAAAATCACTAATCCTCCAATCCATTCATTGCAGAAAGACACGATTGTTTTATTCCGATGCAACATTGATATTTTGACAAGGAGAGCAGCACAAAAGAATGTAGATAATGCAAGCCACAATGAACGGGTGCCAATGGAATGTGGAAAGTCTGGTTCATGTGAAAGCATGCAGAGTCCCTCAACATCTCCAGGTGGGTGGAGATTAGATTTAACACTCATAACAAATGGACCACAAAAAGTCTGAAGAAGGGTTTCGGCCCGAAACGTCGCCTATTTCCTTCGCTCCATAGATGCTGCTGCACCCGCTGAGTTTCTCCAGCATTTTTGTGTACCTTCGATCTTCCAGCATCTGCAGTTCCTTCTTGAACACAAATGGACCATATGTTTCTCTCGAATAGTAATTGCCCTGGGTCCTCTGGGCAAGGTGCTGTGTTAACCCTATTCTGGTTTATTTACATTAGCCGATTGTCCGATTCACCTCTGCCCCATAGAGAGACACAAAGTGCTGGAGGAACTCAGCGGGTCAGGCAGCATCTCTGGAGATAAGGAATGGGCGACGTTTCAGGTCGAGACCCTTCTTCAGCTTGACAACATCTGTCCTATAACATGGTGACCTGCGTGGGTTTTCTCAGAGATCTTCGGTTTCCTCCCACACTCCAAAGACGTACAGGTTTGCAGGTTAATTGGCTTGGTAAATGTTTAAAAAAATTGTCCCTAGTGGGTGTACGATGGTGTTAATGTTCGGGGATCGGTGGTCGTCGCGGACCCGGTGGGCTGAAGGGCCTGTTTCCGCGCTGTATCTCTAAACTCTGGAGAACATGGATAGGTAACGTTTCAGGTGGAGACCCTTCGCCCTACACTGAGTTGACATTGCACAAGTTTGACGACTATCTGATCTGTTTGGATAACATACAAAACAAAGCCTTTCACTGTACCTTGCTTGGTACTTGTGACATCAATAAGCAGAACCCAGCCTAATTTTGTTCAATGTACTGTCAAACAAAGCTCCTCTCTTTCCCTCCCCCGCTTCCCTTCTCATGCTGATGTTTTTCATTGCCAACTCCGCTCATGTGACCTCTTGCTACCATCCACATCACATCGCAAGGATTTGGAGCAGGGTGAGGTCATGTAGCTCGCGGCAGCCCTGCAATTCAATAGGATCGTCCTTGAGCAGATCAATGACATAGAACCAGTGTGAAAAAGTGGCAGAATGGTGAAGTAACTCAGTGGATCAGGTGGTATTTCTAGTGTGAGTGGGTCAGCATGGACTCAGTGCACCAGAGGGGCTGGGTGTCATGCACCCACCATGCTGCATCTTCAATCAATCAATCAATCAATCAATCAATCAATCAATCACTTTCCTGCCAAGCTCCCAAAATTCTTCATTCCTTGCATTTCTGCCTGGGGTGTGAATGCGTATATTCTTTCTTCACAGCACTCCATGCTAGACATTTCTCCTCAGCACTGTCTTAAATGGTTAGGCTCTTATTATGAACTTTGCCCCTAATTGTAGGGTCTCCATCAGCATCTAGCATATCAACTCCCTCAGAGTCTTAAAGCACAGCGGTAGTGTCGCTGCCTTGCAATGCAACAGACCCCGGTTCGATCCTGACCTCGGGTGCTGCCTGTGTGCGTGGAGTTTGCACGTTCTCCCTGTGTTTTTTCCGGGTGCTCTGTTTCCCTTCCACATTCCAAGGACATGCAGCTTTGTGGGTTAATTGGCTTCTGTAAGTGGTCCTAATAGCCCTGTCCCACCATTCCAAGAGCTCTCCCGAGTTAAAAAAAAAATCAAACTCGTGGTACGCACAGAGAATGAACGTAGCGGGTACGTCGGAGCTCGGGGATAGAAACATAGAAACATAGAAATTAGGCGCAGGAGTAGGCCATTCGGCCCTTCGAGCCTGCACCGCCATTCAATATGATCATGGCTGATCATCCAACTCAGTATCCTATACCTGCCTTCTCTCCATACCCTCTGATCCCTTTAGCCACAAGGGCCACATCTAACTCCCTCTTAAATATAGCCAATGAACTGGCCTCGACTACCCTCTGTGGCAGAGAGTTCCAGAGATTCACCACTCTCTGTGTGAAAAAGTTTCTTCTCATCTCGGTCCTAAAGGATTTCCCCCTTATCCTTAAGCTGTGACCCCTTGTCCTGGACTTCCCCAACATCGGGAACAATCTTCCTGCATCTAGCCTGTCCAACCCCATAAGAATTTTGTACGTTTCTATAAGATCCCCTCTCAATCTCCTAAATTCTAGGGATGTCCCTTTGCGGCTCGTAACGCTAATGGCAGGTACTCGGGAAGACTCGCAAACGGCAGGTAAACACAGGAAGGCTCGTGAAGATTTTTCAACATGTTGAAAAATGTCCACGAGAGCCCCGAGCACCGATGAGTGGCCATTACCGTAAATCTCCGAGTTCGAATCAGGAGTACTCGGAGAGCTCTTGGAATGAACTCGTACCGTGGGACAGGGCTTCAATGTGTAGGATGCGTAAGTGGGATAATGTAGAACTAGCGTAAGGGTGATCGCTGGTCAGCGTGGACGCGGTGGCCTGTTTCCACGCTGTATCTCTAAACCATGTGGAGTTTCTCAACATGCTGCGATTTCTCCCCATACCCCAAAAATGTACGTAGGTAAATTGCTCCTGGTGTACAGGGAAAAGGCAGAATCTAGGGGGAAATTATGAGAAGGCAGAGGCAATGTAATAGGATTAGTGTAAATGGGTGCTTAAAGGTCAGCATGGATTCACTATTTCCGAGCTGTATCTCTCTATGACACCCACCCACACCCGTAGTCAGGATCGAACCCGGGTCTCCGGCGTCGTATGGCAGCAACATGACCACTGTGCCACCGTGTCGCCCAAAGTTGATAAGAATGCGGGGAGAATTTAAAAAATTGATGTCAAATGCGTAAAGAGTAGTTGATGATTGGCATGGATTGAGTGGGCTGAAGGGCCTGCTTCTGTGTTGTGTTATTCTATGATATGTGTGGATGACCAACTAATTTGTTTTTTATAGTGTGAGTATTGGTATAGCGTTTGAGCTGATAAGATATATTGCCGGAAGTCGGAGGAACTCTGTGGGCTCGGCAGCATCCGAGTTCCTCCAGCAGTGAGTGTTATAGAACATAGAACTATTCAGCACAGAATCAGGCACATCAGCCCACAATGTCTGTGCCAAATATGACAAGACAAACTAATCTCCTCTGCCTGCCCGTGATCCATATCCCTCCATTCCCTACATATCCAGGAGTCTATCCAAAAGCCTCACATGCTACTATCATACCACCTCTGGCAGAGTGTTCCAAGCACCCACCACTCTTTGTGTAAAACACTTGCCCCTCACATCTCTATTAAACTTTCCCCTCTATTCTTAAAGCTAAGCCCTCTATGCTTTGACATATTCACCCTGGGGAAAACGTTCGAACTGTCTACCCTATCTACTCCTCTCATAATTTTATATACGTTATAAGCCAAGTTTGGCCAACCTCGCCTCAGTGCTGCATGTAGCTCTGCATTCCAGCATCTGCAGTGTCCTGTTTCTCAAGTTTTGTCATTGGCTTTGGAGATCATTTAGTCATTTGACTGAAAACACAAGGTAGATTTAAATAGAATTTGTGTATGGAAATAAAGGATATGTTCTGGAGGAATGTTCATGATCTCTTCTAAGCTGTGTTATCATGCACAATTAGGTGATGCAACCCTAATGATTCAAATATAGAAACATAGAAACATAGAAAATAGGTGCAGGAGTAGGCCATTCGGCCCTTCGAGCCTGCACCACCATTCAATATGATCATGGCTGATCATCCAACTCAGTATCCTGTACCTGCCTTCTCTCCATACCCCCTGATCCCTTTAGCCACAAGGGCCACATCTAACTCCCTCTTAAATATAGCCAATGAACTGGCCTCAACTACCTTCTGCGGCAGAGAATTCCAGAGATTCACCACTCTCTGTGTGAAAAATGTTTTCCTCATCTCGGTCCTAAAAGATTTCCCCCTTATCCTTAAACTGTGACCCCTTGTTCTGGACTTCCCCAACATCGGGAATCTTCCTGCATCTAGCCTGTCCAACCCCTTAAGAATTTTGTAAGTTTCTATAAGATCCCCCCTCAATCTTCTAAATTCTAGCGAGTACAAACCGAGTCTATCCAGTCTTTCTTCATATGAAAGTCCTGACATCCCAGGAATCAGTCTGGTGAACCTTCTCTGTACTCCCTCTATGGCAAGAATGTCTATCCTCAGATTAGGAGACCAAAACTGTACGCAATACTCCAGGTGTGGTCTCACCAAGATCCTGTACAACTGCAGTAGAACCTCCCTGCTCCTATACTCAAATCCTTTTGCTATGAATGCTAACATACCATTCGCCTTCTTCACTGCCTGCTGCACCTGCATACCTACTTTTAATTCATTTAGTCATTTGAATGACTGGTGTACCATGACACCCAGGTCTCGTTGCATCTCCCCTTTTCCTAATCGGCCACCATTCAGATAATAGTCTACTTTCCTGTTTTTGCCACCAAAGTGGATAACCTCACATTTATCCACATTATACTGCATCTGCCATGCATTTGCCCACTCACCCAGCCTATCCAAGTCACCTTGCAGCCTCCTAGCATCCTCCTCACAGCTAACACTGCCCCCCAGCTTCGTGTCATCCGCAAACTTGGAGATGTTGCATTCAATTCCCTCGTCCAAATCATTAATATATATCGTAAATAGTTGGGGTCCCAGAACTGAGCCTTGCGGTACCCCACTAGTCACTGCCTGCCATTGTGAAAAGGACCCGTTTACCCCTACTCTTTGCTTCCTGTCTGCCAGCCAGTTCTCTATCCACATCAATACTGAACCCCCAATACCGTGTGCTTTAAGTTTGTATACTGATCTCTTATGTAGGACCTTGTCGAAAGCCTTGTCGAAATAACATGCCATCTCTGTTCTAAGCAGAGGGTGATGGTGGAAGGTTGCTGCTCAGATGGGACTGGCATGTGACCAGTGTTACTGTGTGCATCAGGGTTACTGTTTGGCATCTACATCAATGATTTGGATGAGAACATACAGGGCAAGATTAGCAAGTTTGCTGATGATACAAAAGTGGGTGGTTTTGCAGATAGTGAAGATGGTTGTGAAAGATTGCAGCAGGATCTTGATCGATTGGCCAGGTGGGCTGAGGAATGGTTGATGGAATTTAATACAGAGAAATGTGAGGTGTTGCATTTTGGGAAGTCTAACAAGGGCAGGACCTACACAGTGAATGATAGGCCTCTGGGGAGTGTTGTAGAGCAGAGGGATCTAGGAGTACAGGTACATGGTTCCTTGAAGGTGGAGTCGCAGGTAGATAAAGTGGTCAAAAAGGCTTTTGGCACATTGGCAGAGTATTGAGTATAGAAGTTGGGAGGTCATGTTGCAGTTGTATAAGATGTTGGTGAGGCCGCATTTAGAGTATTGTGTTCAGTTCTGGGCACCGTGTTATAGGAAAGATGTTGTCAAGCTGGAGCGGGTACAGAGAATATTTACGAGGATGTTGCCAGCACTAGAGGGTGTGAGCTATAGGGTGAGGCTGAGTAGCTTGGACTCTATTCCTTGGAGAGCAGGAGAATAAGGGGTGATCTTATAGAGGTGTATAAAATCATGAGAGGAATAGATCGGGTAGACGTACAGAGTCTCTTGCCCAGAGTAGGTGAATCGAGGACCAGAGGACATAGGTTTAAGGTGAAGGGGAAAAGATTTAATAGGAATCTGAGGGATAACTTTTTCACACAAAGGGTGGTGGGTGTATGGAGCAAGCTGCCAGAGGAGGTAGTTGAGGCTGGGACTATCCCAACATTTAAGAAACAGTTAGACAGGTAGAAACAGAGAAACATAGAAAATAGGTGCAGGAGTAGGCCATTCGGCCCTTCGAGCCTGCACCGCCATTCAATATGATCATGGCTGATCATCCAACTCAGTATCCTGTACCTGCCTTCTCTCCATACCCCATGATCCCTTTAGCCACATGGTACATGGATAGGTACATGGGTTTAGGTACATGGATAGGACAGAATTTGAGAGTTTTGGACCAAATGCGGGCAGGTGGGACTAGTGTAGCTGTGACATTTTGGTCCGTGTGGGCAAGTTGGGCTGAAGGGCCTGTTTCCACACTGTATCACTCTATGACTATGACTCTATTTAATAGTTAACCATATAACCATATAACAATTACAGCACGGAAACAGGCCATCTCGGCCCTACAAGTCCGTGCCGAACAACTTTTTTCCCTTAGTCCCACCTGCCTGCACTCATACCATAACCCTCCATTCCCTTCTCATCCATATGCCTATCCAATTTATTTTTAAATGATACCAACGAACCTGCCGCCACCACTTCCACTGGAAGCTCATTCCACACCGCTACCACTCTCTGAGTAAAGAAGTTCCCCCTCATGTTACCCCTAAACTTCTGACCCTTAATTCTGGAAAAGACAGGTTTTCCTTGTCTAATCAGAGTCAAATGTTTTAGTTTCAGTAGAGCCTTCACAAAACCCTGGGAGTAGGTGCTAAAGGTGCTTAACGTAGATGGGATGACACAATGTATAGCGTTGCTGCCTAACAGCGCCAGAGACCCAGATTCGATGGGTGCTGTCTGTACGGAGTTTGTAGCTTCTGCTTGTGACCTGCGTGGGTTTTCTCCGGGCGCTCCGGTTTCCTCCCACACTCCAAAGACGTGCAGGTGTGTAGGTTAATTGGCCTCTGTTAATTATCAATTGTCCCTAGTGTGTAGGATAGTACTAGTGTAGGGAGTGATTGCTGGTCGGTGTGGACTTGGTGGGACGAAGGGCCTGTTTCCATGCTGCTTCTCTAAAGTAAAGTACTAGAGAATGGGACAGGAAACAGAGCAGAACAATGGCATAAATAACTAGAGAGATTGATATGCTAGCACGGGCCTCCTTGTGGTAGCTATATGTATTTCCTAGCCTATCTTGATCAAAGACAAAAGAGGGATTTTGGTGATGGGGTCTGCGACCAGTTTTCCGACACGTCTGACTGTCTCACTGCTTAAATGTTATCTCTGTATGCTTCGCTGTCGGCTTCTCCTAACTGATCTATTCAACATTTTCATTGAACTGCATTTCTGTTGATGTCACATTTTCACACCTTAACCTTCCTTATCTCGGCGTCTCCCTCTCTCCTGACTCTCAGTCTGAAGAAGGGTCTCGACCCGAAACGTCACCCATTCCTTCAATCCAGAGATGCTGCCAGAGTTATTCCAGCATTTTGTATCTATCTTCGGGGTTTGAAGAATGTTCCCGACCCGAAACGTTGTCCGTATATATTTCCCTGCACGGATACTGCCTGACCTGCTGAGTTTCTCCAGCACTTTGTGTTTTTGCTAAAGGGACTCCATTGATGGTCAGACTGACCACCATAAGCAACTCGTGATTTAATGCCAAACCACATTACACAAACATAGAGTATCATTGAACGCAAGAACTGTGGATGTTGGAAACGTGAGCAAAACCCAAAGAGCCGTTGGTACTCAGCGAACCGGGCAGCATCTGTGGAGGAAATGGACAGACAACGTTTTGAGTTGGGGCTCTTCTTCAGACTGACGTTAGAAGGCTGGAAAAGAATGGTGGGGCAGGCAAGTGATAGATGGATACAGGTGAGGAGTGTATCCACCTACAACTTCTGAGAAGTCATTGCTAGCTACGTGATATATATTAATAACATATATCATATAGAACATATATATCATATGAAATATGTTGCATCCTGCTGTATATCACCGAGTACTGTGAAGAATTGAGATAAAGTTTCTCATCTCATAGTATCCCTCAGTTACTCACCCATGAGTTCTGCATGGGTACAGGAAGTAGCACCGATGTATTGTTACCTGTTACATTAACGTGCTACCTCCTGTATCCATGCAGAACTTATGGAGTTCATTAACTTCACCACTAATTTCCATCCTGCACTCATATTCACTTGGACCATTTCTGACACCTCCATCCCCTTTCTTGATCTCACCGTCTCCATCACAGGAGATAGATTATCGACTGACGTCTATTGCAAACCCACTGACTGCCACAACTATCTTGACTACATTTTTTCCCACCCTGCTTCCTGCAAAGACTATATCCCCCTATTCCCAATTCCTTCGTCTACTCCACATCTGCATCCAAGATGAGGTGTTCCATATGAGGACATCTGAGATGTCCTCATTCTTTAGGGAACAGGGGTTCCCCTCTTCCATCATAGATGAGGTCCTCATTCATGTCTCCTCGGTACCCTGCAGCGCCGCCCTTGCTCCCCCTCTCCCTCCCCCTCCCCCTCCCCCTCCACCTAATCGCAACAGAGACAGAGCCCCCCTAGTCCTTACCTTTCACCCCATCAGCCGTCGCATACAACACATAATCCTCTGAAATTTTCGCCACCTCGAACGGGATCCCACCAACAGCCACATTTTCCCATCTCCACCCTTTTCCACCTCCCGCAGAGACCGTTCCCTCCGCAACTCCCTGGTAAACTCATCCCTTCCTACCCAAACCACCCCCTGCCCAGGTACTTTCTCCTGCAACCGTAGAAGATGCAACACCTGTCCCTATACCTCCTCCCTCGACTCTGTCTAGGGACCCCGACAGTCTTTTCAGGTGAGGCAGAGGTTCACTTGCACCTCCTCCAACCTCATCTACTGTATCCGTTGTTCAAGGTGTGGACTTACACATCAGTGAGACCAAACGCAGACCGGGCGATCGTTTCGCTGAACACGTTCCCTCAGCCCTTCTCGACCTACCTGATCTCCTGGTTGCTAAACGGTTTCATTCCCCTTCCCATTCCCACACTGACCTTTCTGTCCTAGGCTTCCTCCACTGTCAGAGTGAGGCCAAACACAAATTGGAGGAACAGCATCTCATATTTCGCTTGGGCAGCTTACACCCCAGCGGTATATATTATGATTTCTCTAACTTCTGCAGTCCCTCTCTCTCCATCCGTCCCCCACCCAAGTCGTACCAACTTCAAAGTTGGCTTGTTGAGTCTCATTGTCCCTCCTCATTCTCACCTATCAAACAGCTAACAATGGCCTTTAATTTATCATTGTTACTCTTTTGAATATCCTTCATTCATTTGTTCTATATCTCTCTACGTCATCTATATGTCTATATGTCTCGTTTTTCTTTCCCCTGACTCTTAGTCTGAAGGAGGGTGTTGACCCGAAACAATAGCCAATAGACAATAGGTGCAGGAGTAGGCCATTCGGCCTTCGAGCCAGCATCGCCATTCAATGTGATCACAGCTGGTCATCCCCAATCAGTACCCCGTTCCTTCCTTCTCCCCATATCCCCTGACTCCGCTATTTTTAAGAGCCCTATCTAGCTCTCTCGTGAAAGCATCCAGAGAACCTGCCTCCACCGCCCTCTGAGGCAGAGAATTCCACGGACTCACCATTCTCTGTGAGAAAAAGTGTTTGCTCGTCTCCGTTCT
Organism: Amblyraja radiata; assembly: GCF_010909765.2. Taxonomy (NCBI): domain Eukaryota; kingdom Metazoa; phylum Chordata; class Chondrichthyes; order Rajiformes; family Rajidae; genus Amblyraja; species Amblyraja radiata. The sequence continues at coordinate 4,144,694 of NC_045957.1, read as the reverse complement.
AAATGGCTCACTCCTTATTCTTAAACTGTGGCCCCTGGTTCTGGACTCCCCCAACATCGGGAACATGTTTCCTGCCTCTAGCGTGTCCAATCCCTTAGCAACGTCACCTATTCCTTTTTCTCCAGAGATGCCGCCTGACTCGCTGAGTTATTCCAGCTTGTTGTGTCTATCCGGACATCAGGGGCACTTATGGCAGACCTCTATTTATTGACTATACCTCCGCTATATTCCTGATCAAACTGATGAACCTCGGAGTCAGACCTCATCTTCTGCCTCCGGATCCTTGACCATCTGACCCATAGATCACAATCAGTGAGGTTGGGTGACAAAACATCCTTCACAATGACTAAATTAAAATTAAATTTCTTTATTTATATAGCACATTTTTAGTCAACTTGCATTGACCCCAAAGTGCTTCACATAATTACATTCACACACACAGGCAAAGATGGGTGAAGTGTCTTGCCCAAGGACACACACAGGCAAAGGTGGGTGAAGTGTCTTGCCCAAGGACACAACGACAGTATGCACTCCAAGCGGGATTCGAACCAGCTACCTTCCGGTTGCCAGCCGAACACTTAGCCCATTGTGCCATCTGACTAGTCCCACTTGGGTGGGTTCCCAGCCCTAATATAGGGCTGTACAGTGGCAGAGCTGCTGACTCACAGCCCCAGAGAGGCCCGGGTTCGATCCTGACTACAGCTGGAGTTTGTACGTTCTCTCCATGGCCGACAGGGTGGGTTTCCTCCTCCTGCTCTGGTTTCCTCCCTCAATACAAAGAGGCGCAGGTTTGCAGGTTAATTGGCCTCTGTAAAATGCCCCTATTGTGCAGGTTGTGAAAGAGGGATAACATAGACTAGTGTACTGGTGATCGATGGTTGGCGTGGACTCGGTGGGCTGATGGCCTCTTTTCCACGCAGTATCTCTAAACTCTATAGGCCCTTTCCACTCAGAATGTGCGGCCACTGTCTGATCTGACTCTACATCGACAAGTTTCCACTTGCCACGTTTGAGTTTGATGTTTGTCAATGCGAATGCCGGAACTCTTTAGGTATTCGGAGATTATAGCTGTCGCCATTATTGCACCATCTTCATTGCATAGACAATAATCTGTATCTTGTGATATCTTTCACACTGTGACCTGAAAGACTTTGATGATCATTTCACATCACAGAGTAAGTTTGTGCATGGAAACACGTTCGTAAATTGCCGATTATTGCTGGCTCCCCCTTGTCAACACATTATGCATGGGAAAGATTGCGATTGATGAAAGCCATGGTTTCAGGCAATTCATCATAGAAACATAGAAAATAGGTGCAGGAGGAGGCCATTTGGCCCTTCGAGCCGGCACCGCCATTCATTGTGATCATCCACAATCAGCAGTTAGATAGAGCTCAGAAGGTACACAAAAATGCTGGAGAAACTCAGCAGGTGCAGCAGCATCTATGGAGCGAAGGAAATAGGTGACATTTCGGGCCGAAACCCTTCTTCAGACTGATGGGGGGTGGAGGGGGAGAAGGAAGGAAGGAAAAAGGGAGGAGGAGGAGCCTGAGGGCAGGGGGATGGGAGGAGACAGTTCGAGGGTTATGGAAGGGGAGGAGACAGCAAGGGCAAGCAAAATTGGGAGAATTCAATGTTCATGGCATCCGGACGCAGGCTACCCAGGCGGAATATGAGGTGTTGTTCCTCCAATTTCCGGTGTTGCTCACTCTGGCAATGGAGGAGACCCAGGACAGAGAGGTCGGATTGGGAATGGGAGGGGGAGTTGAAGTGCTGAGCCACCGGGAGTTCAGGTTGGTTATTGCGGACTGAGCGGAGGTGTTCGGAGAAACGATCGCCCAACCTCCGCTTAGTCTCCCCGATGTAGATCAACTGACATCTAGAGCAGCGGATGCAGTAGATGAGGTTGGAGGAGATACAGGTGAACCTTTGTCGCACCTGGAACGACTGCTTGGGTCCTTGAATGGAGTCGAGGGGGGAGGTAAAGGGACAGGTGTTGCATTTCTTGCGGTTGCAACGGAAAGTGCCCAGGGAGGGGGTGGTACGGGAGGGAAGGGAAGAATTGACGAGGGAGTTGCGGAGGGAGCGGTCTTTGCGGAAGGCAGACATAGGGGGAGATGGGAAGATGTGGCGAGTGGTGGGGTCACGTTGGAGGTGGCTAAAATGGCGGAGGATGATTTGTTATATTTGCCGGCTGGTGGGGTGAAAGGTGAGGACTAGGGGGACTCTGCCCTTGTTGCGAGTGCGGGGATGGGGAGAGAGAGCAGTGTTGCGGGGTATGGATGAGACCCTGGTGCGAGCCTCATCTATGGTGGAGGAGGGGAATCCCCGTTCCCTGAAGAGCGAGGACATTTCCGATGCCTTGGTGTGGAACGTCTCATCCTGGGAGCAGATGCGGCGTAGGCGGAGGAATTGGGAGTAGGGGATGGAGTCCTTACAGGGGGCAGGGTGGGAAGATGTGTAGTCCAGATAGCCATGTGAGTCAGTGGGTTTGTAGTGTATGTCGGTCAGAAGTCTATCCCCTGCGATGGAGATGGTGAGGTCAAGGAATGGTAGGGAAGTGTCGGAAATGGTCCAGGTGTATTGGAGTGCCGGATGGAAGTTGGTGGTGAAGTGGATGAAGTCAGTCAGTTGTGTGTGGGTGCAGGAGGTGGCCCCAAAGCAGTCGTCAATGTAACGGAGGTAGAGGTCGGGGATGGGGCCCTGGTACGTATTGAACAAGGATTGTTCAACGTACCCGACAAAGAGGCAGGCGTAGCTGGGGCCCATGCGTGTGCCCATAGCTACGCCTTGTGTTTGGAGGAAATGGGAGGAGTCAAACGTAAAGTTGTTGAGGGTGAGGACCAACTCCGCTAGGCGGAGGAGAGTGTCAGTGGCTGGGTATAGGTTGCTCCTCTGGTCGAGGAAGAACCGGAGGGCTTTGAGGCCATCCTGGTGGGGGATGGAGGTGTAGAGTGACTGGACATCCATGGTGAAGATGAGGGGGTGAGGGCCTAGAGAGTGGAATGCGCGGAGGTGGCGGAGAGTGTCTGAGGTGTCTGGAACATAGGTGGGAAGGGATTTGACCAAGGGGGATAGTATGGAGTCAAGGTATGTGGAGATGAGTTCGGTGGGGCACAAACACGCAGAGACAATGGGTCTGCCGGGAGAGCCGGGGGGCGTTAGATAGAGCTCTACGGGCTAGTGGAATCAAGGGATATGGGGAGAAGGCAGGCACGGGTTATTGATTGGGGACGATCAGCCATGATTGCAATGAATGGCGGTGCTGTCTCAAAGGGCCGAATGGCCTCCTCCTGCACCTATTTTCTATGTTTCTAGTAACCTAAGCCTGCCTTCTCCCCATATCCCTTGATTCCACTAGCCCCTAGAGCTATATCTAACTCTCTCTTAAATCCATCCAGTGAATTGGCCTCTACTGCCTTCTGTGGCAGAGAATTCCACAAATTCACAACTCTCGGAGTGAAAAAGTTTCTTCTCACCTCAGTTTCAACTAGTCTCCCCTTTATTCTTAGACTGTGGCCCCTGGTTCTGGACTCGCCCAACATAGGGAAAATGTTTCCTGCATCTAGCTTGTCTAGTCCTTTTATAATTTTATATGTTTCTATAAGATATCCCCTCATCCTTCCAAATTCCAGTGAATACAAGGCCAGTCTTTCCAATCTTTCCTCATATGACAGTCCCACCATCCCAGGGATTAACCTCATCAGATACGCAATGGAGACTGTCATCAACTACCTAGTTCAGTGTCACATTGTAATCACACAGAATACAGTGGAGTACAACACAGGAACAGGCCCTTCGGCTCACAATGTCTATGCTGCGGAATATGCCATTAAATTAATCTCCTCTACCTGCAGGTGGATCCATATCCCTCCATCCCTCGCGTCTATCAAAAATCCTCTTAAACGCTATCTTCTGCCTCCAGCGCCGTGCCTTAATTCCAGGCATCCTCAGTGTTCCAGGTGCTCACCGCTCTCTGTGCAAAAAAACCTGCCCTGCACATCTCCTTTAAGGTTTCTCCCTCTTACTTTAAAGCTATGCTCTTGACAATGAAAATGATCATAGAGTCACAGAGTGATACAGTGTGGAAACAGACCCTTCGGCCCAACTCGCCCACACCGGCCAACAACGTCCCAGCTACACTAGTCCCACTTGCCCACGTTTGGTCCGTATCCCTCCAAACCTGTCCTATCATGTACCTGTCCAACTGTTTCTTAAACAATGGCATAGTCCCAGCCTCAACTACCTCCTCTGGCAGCTTGTTCCATACACCCACTACCCTCTGTGTGAAAAAGTTACCCCTCGGATTCCGATTAAATCTTTTCCCCTTCACCTTAAACCTATGTCCTCTGGTCCTTGATTCCCCTACTCTGGGCAAGAGGCTGTGCATCTACCCGATCTATCCTTCACATGATCTTATACACCTCTATAAAAACACCGCTCATTCTCCTGCGCTCCAAGGAATAGAGACCCAGCTACTCAACCTCTCTCTCTAGCTCACACCCTCTAGTCCTGGCAACATCCTCGTAAATCTTTTCTGTACCCACTCCAGCTTGACAACATCTTTCCTATAACACGGTGCCCAGAACTGAACACAATATTCTAAATGCGGCCTCACCAACGTCTTATACAACTGCAACATGACCTCCCAACTTCTAAATTCAATACTCTGACTGATGAAGGCCAAAGTGCCAAAAGCCTTTTTGACCACTTGATCTACATGCGACTCGGCCTGCAAGGAACCATGTACCTGTACTCCTAGATCCCTCTGCTCTACAACACTCCCCAGACGCCTATCATTCACTGTGTAGGTCCTGCCCTTGTTAGACGTCCCAAAATGCAACACCTCACCCTCTCTGTATTAAATTCCATCAACCATTCCTCCGTCCACCTGCCCAATCGACCCAGATCCTGTTGCAATCGTTCACGACCATCTTCACTATCTGCAAAACCACAAACTCTAGTCCCTCGAGTCTTTGACATTTCCACCCTGGAAAAAGGGTTCTGCCTACCCTATCTGTGCCTCTCATAATTTTATACACTTCCAGCAGATCTCTCCTCAACCTTATCGTTTATACTCTAATCCAGGGTAAACCTGACAAGACAAAACAAAGACAAAGAGGAAGATGACTGAACTTTGTTGCTGAAGCTTACAAAGCCATCCCCCTCCCCCACCTTGGTCAGTCTGATCACGTCTCATTGTTCCTGCTCCCTAAGTACTCCCCACTCATCAGACGGGTTAAACCAACTGTGAGGACAATTAAAGTCTGGTCAGAGGAAGCGGACTTCACACTTCAGCAGTGTTTTGGAAACACTGACTGGAAGGCGTTTGCAGCCCAGGCCACCCTTGACTCCCACACGGACATTGATTCCTACACATCCTCTGTTCTGGACTTTATAAACTCCACCATCAATAGTGTCACCTCCCTCAAACAGGTGACCATATTCCCGAATCAGAAGCCATGGATGAACAGCGAGGTCAGCCTACTGCTGAAAGCACGGGACACCGCTTTCAGGTCAGGCGATGCTCGAGCCTACAGTTCAGCCAGGGCTAACCTGAAGAGGGGCATCAAGAAGGCCAAGCACTGCCATAAGCTCAGGATTGAGGAGCACTTCAACAACAACTCCGACCCCCGACGCATGTGGCAAGGCATCCAGGCCATCACGGACTACAGACCCTCCAACACCACCCCCACATCCAGCGACGCCTCCTTCCTTGAGGAGCTTAACCACTTCTATGGCCGCTTCGACAGGGGCAATCTAGAGACAGCCATCAAGGCTGTGCTACCTGCCGATCACCAACCCCTCACACTCACCCCCTACGACGTATTTGTGGCACTGAGTAGGACTAATGCACGTAAAGCTGCTGGCCCTGATGGATTCCCGGGCGCGTGCTCAGGGCCTGTGCTGCGCAGCTGACAGACGTCTGGACTGACATCTTCAACCTGTCACTTGCCCAAGCAGTTGTCCCCACGTGCCTTAAAACCACCTCCATCGTGCCAGTGCCAAAACACTCCACTGCGGCAAGCCTCAACGACTTCCGCCCAGTTGCACTTACCCCCATCATCACCAAGTGCTTCGAGAGGCTGGTCCTGGCACACCTCAAAAGCTGCCTACCCCCTACACTGGATCCCTATCAGTTTGCCTACCGCAAGAACAGGAGTACGGAGGATGCCATCTCAACGGCACTTCACTCCGCCCTCTCCCACCTCGACAACAGAGACACTTACGTAAGAATGCTGTTCATCGATTACAGCTCAGCATTCAACACCATTATACCATCAAAACTGATCACCAAACTCGGTAACCTGGGCATCGACCCCTCCCTCTGCAACTGGATACTGGACTTTCTAACCAACAGACCCCAGTCTGTTAGGTTAGACGAGCATACCTCTTCAACCCTCACCCTGAACACCGGCGTTCCATAGGGCTGTGTGCTGAGCTCCCTCCTCTACTCCCTCTTCACCTACGACTGCACACCTGTACATGGTACTAACACCATCATCAAGTATGCAAATGATACAACGGTGATTGGCCTCATCAGCAACAACGATGAGTCGGCCTACAGGGAGGAGGTCCAGCACTTAGCAGCATGGTGCGCTGACAACAACCTGGCCCTTAACTCCAAGAAGACCAAGGAGCTCATTGTAGACTTCAGGAAGTCTAGGGGCGGCACGCACACCCCCATCCACATTAACGGGACGGAGGTGGAACGTGTTTCTAGCTTCAGGTTCCTGGGAGTCAACATCTCCGATGACCTCTCTTGGACCCACAATACCTCAACTCTGATCAAGAAGGCTCACCAGCGTCCCTTCTTCCTGAGGAGACTGAAGAAGGTCCATCTGTCTCCTCAGATCCTGGTGAACTTCTACTGCTGCACCATCGAGAGCATCCTTACCAACTGCATCACAGTATGGTATGGCAACTGCTCTGTCTCCGACCGGAAGGCATTGCAGAGGGTGGTGAAAATTGCCCAACGCATCACCGGTTCCTCGCTCCCCTCCATTGAGTCTGTCCAAAGCAAGCGTTGTCTGCGGAGGGCGCTCAGCATCGCCAAGGACTGCTCTCACCCCAACCATGGACTGTTTACCCTCCTACCATCCGGGAGGCGCTACAGGTCTCTCCGTTGCCGAACCAGCAGGTCCAGGAACAGCTTCTTCCCGGCGGCTGTCACTCTACTCAACAACGTACCTCGGTGACTGCCAATCACCCCCCCCCCCCCCGGATACTTATTATCACTTATTATTATTTATTCAAATCATTTGCTATGTCGCTCTTCCAGGGAGATGCTAAATGCATTTCGTTGTCTCTGTACTGTACACTGACAATGACAATTAAAATTGAATCTGAATCTGAATCTGAATCTTCCCTCACAGTGGGAAACGTTGATTCCGCTGTGTGGGGATGTTCATGTTAAATTCTATTGTGTATTGTTATCTTTTTATTCGTATGGCTGTATGGTAACGCAAATCTCACTGTACTAATTGGTGCATCTTGAACTTGAACCTCTTCTGCACTCTCTCCAAAGCCTCCACATCCTTCCGGTCTTGGGGAAGATCACAACTGCACACAATAGTTTTATTACTACAATTGTTGTTGTCCTGCCTTCTGGTTTGTTTTCACTGGAACTTTATTTTGATCCAACTACTTACTTACCGTAACAGAGAAAGAGGCAAGTTTTTCTTTCTAGTCAGGGCATTTCGCATTCCCCTACCCCTCTTTGCTCCATGTAGCTGTAACCTATTCTCTCGCAAGCCCATCAACTCTCTTTTCATTTGTTTGCCACCAACCTCTATTAAGAGGCAATTTATAACAGCCAAACTACCAGTAAGTCTTTGCAATGTGGAGGGGATAATGGAAACCTGTACAGTTGCGGCAAGAACATGCAATCTTCACATAGGCAGGAGCAGAATTGAGGATTGAACTTGCTGCCCTGAAATCTAAGTAATGTGAAAGAATGTAGCTTTAGGCATAGATTACTTCTGTAAGTTATTGTCGAATTAATTTATCCGACTCTTCATCTGCCTGGTCCTTCATACATTTGGGGCAGGTTGATTGAGTTGGCTTGATATGAATATGAGTATTATAACATGTAATAACCTTGCAGGCATTTCTGAACATTTCTGCATTCCTTCTCAAAGTCATACCGAAGTATCATTTTCAAGAACTTATATTGAAAACTTCTTTCCATTCCAACGTCAGACAGTGGCACAACTTATAAGAGCCGCTGCCTCACAGCATAAAGACCTCGTCAGGTGTTCAAGTTCAAGTCAAGAGAGTTTATTGTTATGTGTCCCTGATAGGACAATGAAATTCTTGCTTTGCTTCAGCACAACAGAACATAGTAGGCATTGACTACAAAACAGATCAGTGTGTCCATATACCATTATATAAATATATACACACATGAATAAGTAAACTGATAATGTGCAAATAACAGATAATGGGCTATTAATGTTCAGAGTTTTGTCCGAGCCAAGTTTAATAGCCTGATGGCTGTGGGGAAGTAGCTATTCCTGAACCTGGTCGTTGCAGTCTTCAGGCTCCTGTACCTTCTACTTGAAGGTAGTGGGGAGATGAGTGTGTGGCCAGGATGGTGTGGGTCCTTGATGATACTGCCAGCCTTTTTGAGGCAGCGACTGCGATAGATCCCCTCGATGGAAGGGAGGTCAGAGCCGATGATGGACTGGGCAGTGTTTACTGCTTTTTGTAGTTTCCAAGGCCGAACCAAGCCACGATGCAACCGGTCATCATGCATACTGATGATGCACGATGCATACTATGCACCTGTAGAAGTTAGAGAGTCCTCCTTGACAAACCGATTCTCCGTAATCTTCCTGAGATGTAGAGGCGCTGATGTGCTTTCTTAATAATTTCATCAGTGTTCTCGGACCAGGAAAGATCTTCAGAGATGTGCTCCTGACCTCAGGTGCTGTCAGTGTGGGCTTTGCATGTTCTCCCTGCGGCCATGTGGGTTTCCTCCGGGTGCTCCGCTTTTCTCCCCTCATCCCACAGGCTTGCGGGTTTGCAGGTTAATCGGCCTGCCCAGTGCATACGGAGTGGATGACAAAGTGGGATAATATAGCACGAGCGTGAACAGATGGTCAACTCTGGCCACAATCGTATCTCGCTGGTATCATCGAGAAGAAGGTACAGGAGCCTGAGAACAATGACCTCCAGGTTCAAAGACTCCTTCTTTCCATCAACCATCAAGCTCGTGAACCACCCGGCATAACCCTAACCACAACTGTACGTCAGAAACATTCTACTTTGCACTTTGCTTTGGTTGTAGAACGCACTTCAGTTTGCACTATAATAGTCATGTTACCTAGAATTACTGATAAATGGCCCCATAGCAGAAGCATCCATTGCGGGTTTGCAGGGGCTGGAAACTGGAAGTATACTGAGTTAATTCTGCTACCACCATCATCTATTGCGACAAGATTCAAGAGAGTTTATTGTCATGTGTCCCAGATAGGACAATGAAATTTGTGCTTTGCTTCAGCACAACAGAATATAGTAGGCATAAATACAGAACAGATCAGTGTGACCATATACCAATGAATATACATATACACGCATAAATAAACAGATAAAGTGCAATGGGCTATTTAATGATCAGAGTTTTGTTTGAGTTGAGTTTAATAGCCTGATGGCTGTGGGGAAGTAGGGGATGGATCATGACTGTGGGGATGGATCATGACAGCGAGGTCAACATTTGTAACAAGATGGACACGGAAAGGAGAAGATCACCAGTGCTTCCACGCCTCAAAAATAAATTCCTTAACGAGAATCCCAAATTTCCTGGAATTTGATGGTATCTCCTGAAAAAAAAATCCTTAAATAGAAACCCAAATTTCCTGGAATTTGATGGTATTTTCTGAAATGAGCAAAAATGCTTCCTGCGTGCTATTTGTTGCTGTGTTGGGTTTTCTTCGCGTGCACACGTTAACAACACAAAGCAGAACAAGGCAAAACAGATCTGTGTAGCTGCACCGTAGCTGCCTGCTTCTGTTATTCACTTGTACAGTGTTATGCAAGGCAGCTTTCGTTGTCTTCGTTTTTTCAACCTGCTCTCATGTGTCTCAGTCTCTGCTCTCTCCCTCCCACTCCCCTCCCTCCATTCCTCCATCCCTCCCTCTCTCCTTCCCCCACTTTCTTCATCCCTCCCTTCCTCTCCCTCACTCCCTCCCTCTCTCTCTCCCTCCTTCCCTCCCTCCCCCTCCCTCTCCCTCCTCCCTCTCTCCCCCTCCCTCTTCCCCTCTCTCCCTCCCCCCTCTCTCTCCCCCTCTCCCTCCCCCTCTCTCCCCCCTCCCTTCCCCCCTCCCTCTATCTCTCCCTCTCTCTCCCTCTCCCCCCCTCTCTCTCTCTCCCTCCCTCTCTCCCTCTTCCCTCCCTCCCTCACTCTCTCTCCCCCTTCCTTTTTTCTGTCCCTCCCTCCCTCCCTCTCTCCCTCCCTCTCTCTCTCGCTCTCTCCCTCCCCCTTTCCCGCCCTCCCGCTCTCTCTTCCTCACTCTTCCCCCTTCCTTTTTTCTGTCCCTCCCTCCCTCTCTCGCTCCCCCTCCCTCTCTCTCCCTCTCTGTCTCCCTCTCTCCCTCCTCTCCAACGCTTCCCTCTCTCCCCATCGAGCCGTTCAGTAAGATCAATCCCAATCCCAATGTAACTGCAATCCCACCGCCCATTGGTAACCTTTCACCACTAGGCTTATCCAGAATTCTACCACTGCCTGAAAAATAATCAGACTCAACTTCCACTGAGTAAAGAATTCCAAAGACTCATTGTTATACGAGAATTTTCCCAAACAGTCTGTGACCCATAGCGCTGTGGCCATAGCGCTATGTTTAAAGCCCATAGCGCTGCAGCCGGTGGCGCTATATTTAGAACCCATAGCGCTGCAGCCAGCAGCTCTTTGCTTAAATTCCCACGCGTTAAACTGACAGCGCTCTGTTTAAACCTATGAGCGCCAAACCGGCAGTGCTGTGTGTATTACCTTTACACCCCTTCGCTGGCCGGATGCGGAAATTTCCCGAAATTATTCAATTTCCCTAAAATTACCCGAAGACAACCAGAATTTCGCGAATTTCGGGTAATTTCCTTCAAAGTGGAAACTGAAGATTATTGATAAATTATTATATTATTGAGTAATGTATATTTATTTGCTATGTTGTTGCATTAATGTGCCTATATCATGCCAACAAGGCACTGTAGAAAGCATTTTATCAGGATGCATCAGAGCAGTGTTTGGGAACAGCTCCATCCTGGACGGCAAGAACTTGCAGAGAATCATGGATACAGCCCAGACCATCATGCAAACCAACCTCCCTTCCATTCTCCTCACGCTGCCTCGGCAAGGCCAGCAGCATCATCAAGGATGAGTCTCACCCCGGTCACTCCCTCTTTTCTCCTCTCTCATCAGGCAAGCGATACTGAGGTGTGGAAATCAAAGATCTTAGAGCACACCTCCACATTCAAGGACAGTTTCTTCCTAGCTGTTATCAGGCAAATGAACCATCCTACCAACAACGAGAGGGCAATCCTGAGCTTCTATCTACCTCATCGGAGACCCTTGGACTATCTTTAATTGGACTTTACTGGACTTTATCTTGCACTAGACGTTACTCACTTTATCATGTATCTGTACACTGTGGATGGATCGATGGTAATCATGTATAATCTTTCCGCTGACTGGTTAGCATGCAACAAAAAAGCTTTTCACTGTACCTCGACATACGTGACAATAAACTAAACTAAATTAAACTAAACGAAAGCTGCAACAAGTAAGAATTTCATTGTTTTATTCCAAATACATATCACGATTAAATACTCTTGAAGGTATTTGGAGGGTACTCTTAAAGAGGAAGAAGATTGGACTTTTTTGCCTTCCATCACAGTTGGGAACGTGGGGAATCCGCTGTGGTGGATGTTTATGTTAACTTTTATATAGTTGTGTGTCTTGTTGCTTTTCTTTCATATGGCTGTATGGTGATTCGCATATCACTGTACCTTAATTGGTACATGTGACAATAAAAGACCTTTGAAGCCTTTGATACTCTGCCACAGCTACAGCAGCTATTTCCACTAGTCTCACCCATGAGCTTCTGATTCTAAGATGCTGCCTGGCCCGCTGAGTTACTCCGGCATATTGTGTCCTTTTGTGTATTCACCAGCACCTGCAGCGTAGTTTAGTGTAGCTTAGAGATACAATGTGGAAACAGGTCCTTCGGCCCACCGAGTCCGCGCCGACAAGCGATCTCCGCTCACTCACACCATCCAATACACTCTGGGACAATTTATAATTTTACCAAAGCCAATGAACCTACAAACCTGTACGTCTTTGGAGCGTGGAAGGAAACCAGAGAGCCCAGAGAAAAACCACGCAGGTCATGGGGAGAACGTATACAATCCGCACAGACAAGCAACTGTGGTCAGGATAGAACCCGGGCTTCTGGCGCTGTAACGCAGTAACTCTACCACTGTATGACTATGCCGCACAGTTCCTTGTTTCTACATTCGAGCTGCTGATTCTGCTTTGGGGCTCCAGCAAATGCTGTTGCACTCAGAAACGGCCTGATTTGCTGAGGACTTTTCTGTTTCCATTTAAGATTTCCAGCATATGCAGAGGGTGGTGGGATTATGGAATGAGCTGCTGGTGGAAGTGTAGAGCTGGAGTAATGACAATGTTCAAAAGGCAAGGATGGACACAAAGTGCTGGAGTAACTCAGCAGGTTAGTCAGCATCTCGGGAGTAAAAGGATGGGTGACTTTTCGGGTTGGAACTACTGTACATAATATTTGGAGAGGTATATGGATTGGGAAAGTTCGGTATGAAATGGGCAATACGCAGGCAAATGGGACTAAAAGGCAATGGGGGCATCATAGGTGAGTTGGGCCGAAGGGCTTGTTTCAGTGCTGTATAATAGTCCTGTCCCATGGTACGAGTTCATTCCAAGAGCTCTCCCGAGTTTAAAAAAAATCAAACTCGTGGTAAGCACTGAGAATGAACGTAGCAGGTACGTCGGAGCTCGGGGACGTCTCTTAACGGCTCATAACTCGCTAACGGCAGGTAAGCACGGGAAGACTCGTGAAGATTTTTCAACATGTTGAAAAATGTCCACGAGAGCCCCGAGTACCGACAAGTGGCCATTACCGTAAATCTCCGAGTTCGAATCAGGGCAAACTCAGGAGAGCTCTTGGAATGAACTCGTACCGTGGGACAGGGCTTTAACTCTGACTCTGCTTCACCACAGATGCGTGAACTGTTCATTTAGTCCATTCTTTCCAATTGCACATAAACGTCACATGCTTACAGCTACAATACACCACGAAGCAGAAGAGTGGTAAATAATGGGGAAAATATGTCTGCTTCACGTGGACTATATTGGGGGCAGGGGATGTCTGCCTTTAATAACAGTGGGAGTTTTCAGCTAGTGTGAGAGTAAGTTTTCTTTTATTTGCCAGTAATGCTTGTCCTACTTAAACCTATGTGTTTTTTTTCCTGCAGACATGTTTACAGTGCAGGGTATGGTCCTCCCCTCCCTCTCCCTGACCCCACATATCTTAGTTTAGATGAATTATTGTCACGTGTGTAGTGAGGTACAGCGAATAGCTTTTGTTTGCCTACTGGCCGATGAAATCAGACACTGCTGTACATGAATGCATTCAAGCTAACACAAGTACAGAAGGTGGGGTGAAGAGAACGATATGGTGCAGAATATGGTTTCTCCTGATTGTAGCAGAACAGTTCCTCAGAAAAAAAACTCCTTTGTCCACATGAGATACTGTATGTTGAACAATCGGTATTGTAAATCAGATTTCTCTACCTCAGGGTGGAATTCTCTGCCTCAGAGGGTGGAGGCAGGTTCTCAGGATGCTTTCAAGAGAGAGCTAGATAGGGCTCTTAAAAATAGCGGAGTCAGGAGATATGGGGAGAAGGCAGGAACGGGGTACTGATTGGTGATGATCAGCCATGATCACATTGAAGGGCCAAATGGCCTACTCCTGCACCTATTGTGTATTGTCTATTGTCTATTGTACCCTAGGATACGGAAGGTTAATTCAGAAGTATGATACCAGAAGGGAAGAAGCTAAAGAAGTTCCTGAAACTGATGGTGTGCGCTTCAAACTTCTGTATCTTGAATCAAAAGTGTTTCATTGTCACATGAGTCCACACCTGAAACATCCTCGTAAAAATAAAAGTTATTTGGGAAAAATCTTCTCCTCATTTTCAGAAATATAATTTATTAACACAAACTGTTCCCCCGCAATGTTGATTACACTGTGAGTCGGGTCGGGTCGGGTCGGGTTAGGTTACTGAAATGGATGAAAAAAAGGCCCACGTTCCGTCCGTTGCGTACTACACGTCAGCCCATTGCATTTAGCAGGAGTGGTCTATCTTGCTCCGCTATAAGATCTTTGGTAATACTGGGTAATCAGACCATATTATCCTCTTCAGGGCAGACTATACCACCAGCCACATTCCCCACCACCTCAGTTTCAAGAACATGAGACGTTGTGGCATTTATTTTGCCTTATGATACAATAATCCTTTAGCGATATCAATGCACTGCCCAAAACTAGAAAGCATTTATGCGATACAGTATTGTTCTGTGGTACTGCAGTAGTCTTCAGAACCACTTGCCAAGTTGTAACACCTGAGTTCCGTGTATGATATTGGGTGTGGTATTTAACCCATGGCTAAAATAGAACAGAAATACAAACGCACAAATGTCTTTTGTTCTCAATATTTGTTTGCTAAAGTACTAGGAGATGGTGGTATTTATGAGAGATGAAGCAGGTATTTAAAATATTCTGTGAACAGATGGGAAACGGACAGCAGCATGAAACGCTGGTGATACTCCCTAAAGGAGGTTTGAATGGAGATCTGATAGAAGGACATCAAATCATGAGAGGTGTAGATAGGGGAGTTAGTCAGAACCTTTTTTTACCAGGTTGGAAATGTCAAATACTAGGGAGCGCTGTCCTGTGCGTGGCTGCCCAGCCAGCAGTTGTCTGTCTTTTCCCGTTTTATTTTTATTTTTAGTTAGTTAAAGTGTTTTGTTTGGAGGTCTAGACTTTTTTGTGTGGGGGGGGGAAGGGGGAAACTGCCTTTCAGGGTCCCTACCTGGTCGGAGAGGCAGCTTTTCTCCGGGCTGCAGCTTCGACCCGTCCTCGCAGCCTACCAGCGGGCCTGGAGCGGCGTTTCCTGTCGCGGACCGCCAGAACCTCGGCTTCGGTGGCGGCACAGCGCTGGAGCGCTATCATGGAGCGGGCGATGCCTTGCCCGGGTCGCCGCGCTGGAGCTCCGGTGAGCTGAGACCGCCGGGAACAACATCGCGGAGCTGCGGGTCTGAGAGCGACCAGCTGCGGGCGGCGGCGCTGAGCTTTACACCGGGAGCCTGGGATCTCGCGACGAGATCGCCAGTTGTGGAGCTCCATCCGGCGCGGCCTTGTCGGCTTCGGAAGCCGCGGCCTCCAGTACGGAGGCGGCCGTTCCAGGGTTCCCATGCCGCTGTGAGGACTCTCCCGACGTCGGAGCACCACCACCCGGCGAGAACGGCCTGGAATATCGGGCCTCCGTAGAGGCAACTGTGGAGGCCTCAATAGGCCCGACTATGGGTGAACTGGGGTTGGGGACTGGACTTTGTGCCTTCCCTCATGGTGAGAGCCATTGTGGGGGGATGTTCTTTGTGTTTAAGACTCTCATTGGTGTTATGTCTGTATTCTTTTGTGTACTGCAAAATGGCAAAAAGCATTTCACTTCATTACACCTCGGTGTATGTGAATGTGACTAATAAAAACCTTTGAAACCTTTGAACCTTTGAATACTTTGAATACTAGAGCGCATAGCTTTAAGGTCAGAGGGAGGAAGTTTAAAGCAAGTTTTTTTTTACACAGAGAGTGATGTGTGTCAGGGGTGGAGGTAGATGTAATAGCTATGCTTAAAAGGCATTTAGATGGCAAAACACAAAGTGCTGGAGGAACTCCGCATGTTAGGCAGCACCTGTGGAGGGAATGGACAGTGTGTAGGAAGGAACTGCAGATGCTGCTTTATACTGAAGATAGGCACAAAATGCTGGAGTAACTCAGTGGGACAGGCAGCATCTCTGGAGAGAAGGAATGGGTGACGTTTTGGGTCGAAACCCTTCTTCGGACTGAGCGTCAGGGGAGAGGGAGTTACCGATATAAAGAAGTGTAAGAGATCAAAAGAGATGCAGATAAAGGAAAATGTAGAACAGACCATTGTTAGTTAGGTGAAGGTGACAACACAGCAAACAGAGATAAAATGTAATCAGAGGGACAGTCAGACTGGTCGAAGAACTGGGAAGGGGAAGGGGAAAGGGAAAGCAAGGGGTACTTGAAGTTAGAGAAGTCAATATTCATACTGCTGGGCGGCGCAACTCACGTCGCAGCGGCCTCTGCAGTCCGTCTGTCTTTTTGTTATTTTTTGTCCCGTTTTAATGTAGTTTTTATTATTATTTTTTGATGGGGTATGTGTGTGTGTGTGTGTGGGGGGCGGGGGGTGGGAAACTTTTAAAATCTTTCCCCTGCACGGAGAACCCGACCTTTTCCCTGTCGGGTCTCCGTTGTCGTTGGGGCTGCAACGTGGAGCGGCCTCCAGCAGGAACGTGCTGGGGCTCCAGTCGCGGAGCTGCGGAGCTACTCACCATCATGGAGCTGGCCGAGTCCGGAGCGGGTGGAGCGGTGGTGGCGCTCGGCTGTGACCCGACCCCCGGAGATTCGGAGGCTTACCGCAGGTCTGGCAGACAGTAATATCGGAGCCCGCGGGTCCCTGCTGGGAGACCGCTTTTCGAGGCTTCCGCAACGGCGACTTCTCCCGCCCGAGTAGCGGGGTCGAGGATGACCTGGAGCGGGGCCTTACATCATCGCCCGGCGCGGCTTCAACGGCTGCGGGACTTTGCTAGCGCACGCCGGGGGCTCCAACAACAAGACCCGGAGCGTGGCCTTGCATCACCCGGCGCCGCGTTAATGGCCGCGGGACAATTACCATCGTCCGCCGGGGGCTTTGACTCTGACATCGGGAGGGGAATGGGGAGTGCAGGGGAGAGATACGTTTTTGCCTTCCATCACAGCGAGGAGGAGATGCGCTGTGATGGATGTCTGTGTAAATTGTGTTGTGTCTTGGGTCTTTTTCTTGTGTGTATGACTGCAGAAACAACATTTCATTTGAGCCTCTATGAGGTTCAAGTGACAAATAAATTGTATTGTGTATTGTGTATTATGTATTGTGTATTGTGTGAGCTGCCCAAGCGAAATATGAGGTGCTGTTCCTCCAATTTGCGCTGGGTCTCACTCTGACAATGGAGGAGGCCCAGGACAGAAAGGTCAGATTGGGAATGGGAGGGGGGAGTAAAGTGTTTAGCAAATGGGGAATCATGTAGCAAATGGGGAATCAAGGTGAAATTGAGTGGAGGTGTCCAGCGAAACGATCGCCGAGCCTGCGCTTGGCCTCGCCGATATACAGGAGTCCACACCTGGAACAACGGGTACAGTAGATGAGGTTGGAGGAGGTGCAAGTGAACCTCTGCCTAATCTGGAAGGACTATCGGGGTCCCTGGACAGAGTCGAGGGAGGAGGTATAGTGACAGGTGTTGCATCTCCTGTGGTTGCTGGGGAAAGTACCTGGGAAAGGGGTGGTTTGGTTGGGAAGAGATGAGTTGACCAGGGAGTTGCGGAGGGAACGGTCTCTGTGGAAAGTGGAAAGGGGTGGAGATTGGAAGATGTGGTTAGTGGGATCCCGTTGGAGGCGGCAAAAATGTTGGAGAATTATGTGCTGCATGCGACGGCTGATGGGGTGGGGACTCTGTCCATTGCAACTGGGGGGAGGGGGAGCAAGAGCGGAGATGCGGGATATCGAGGAGGCCCTAGTGAGGCCTCATAGATGAGGGCCTCACTAGGGCCTCCTCGATATCCTGCTGCTCCGCTCTTGCTCCCCCTCTTGCTCCCCCGTTCCCTAAAGAATGAGGACATAAGGAATGGGAGTGGAATTAGGCCATTTGGCCCATTCAATCATGGCTGATCTATCTCTCCCTCCTAACCCCATTCTCCTGCCTTCTCCCCATAACCTCTGATGCCCGTAATAATCAAGAATCTATCTATCTCTGCCTTAAATATATCCACTGATTTTGCCTCTACAGCCTTCTGTTCAAAGAATTCCAGATTCACCACCCTCTCAGATGGCCTGGTATGGAACACCTCATCTTGGGTGCAGATGCGATGTAGACTGAGGTTTTGAGAGTTGGGAATAGAGTCTTTGCAGAAGGCAGGGTGGGAAGAAGTGTAGTCTAGATAGCTGTGAGAGACAGTGGGTTTATAATTGATGTCAGTCAATAGTCTATTTCCTGTGATAGAGACGGTGAGGTCAAGAAACGGTCGGGAGATGTTGGAGATGGTCCAAATGAATTTGAGTGTAGGATGGAAATTAGTAGTGTAGTTAATGGTCAGTGAGTTCTGCATGGGTGCAGGAGGTAGCACCAATGCAGTCGTCAATATAGTGGAGGTAGAATTTGGGGATAGGGCCAGTGTACGCCTGGAACAGGGATTGTTCGATGTACCCTGCAACGAGGCAGGCATAGCCGGGGCCCATGGATCTGGAGGAAGTGGGAGGAATAGAAGAAGTTGTTAAGGGTAGGGGCCAGCTCTGCTCGGTGGAGGAAAGTGTTGGTAGAGGGAAATTGGCTTGTTCTGCGGTCGAGGAAGAAACGGAGGGCTTTAATGCCTTCCTGATGGGGGGAAATGGAGGTGTAGAGTGGCTGAACATCCTTAGTAGAGTCGAGGGAGTGGAGGCCTGGAAAACGGTAGTAATTGAAGAGATGAAGGGCATGCGAGGTCTCTTGGACATAGGTAGGGATGGATTGGACCAGGGGGATAGGATGGAGTTGAGGTATGTGGAAACTTACACAGGCAACATTTCAGGTCGGGGCCCTTCCTCAGACTACATAGGCAGTGAGTGGAGGGATATAGACCATGCGCTGGCAGGCTTTAGCTTAAGTTGCCGGATTGCCGCGTAGAAGCCGGGGTTGGGGCCCGGACGGGTTCTCCCGGGTCGGGCGAAGCGACCGACGGAGCCCGCAGCCAGGGCCCGGGTCGGCACCATGAAGGCATGAAGTGGGGTGTCGACAGCGGTGAAGCCTTGCGATGATGGGGCCTCGGCGGTGGAAAAGCCTCGCGGTAGCGGCAATGTTTCTCAAGTAGACCCATGGTCGATGAGAGCGTGGAGGACCACCATGGAGAACAATGGAGGACCCGGTGTGGAGGGTGGGGGTGGGGGAGGGGGAGACAAAAGGGGGAGCCGGCGTGCTTTGTGACCTTGTGCCTGCTATTTGTATACATTGTGTATGCAAGCAAAGAATCTCACTGTGCCTAGTCGCATGTGACAATAAAGTATCCCTATTCCTATCCAGTCGGCGAAAAGAGTACACATGATTACAATGAAGTCGTCCACAGTGTACAGGTACAGGATAAAGGGAATAACATTTAGTGCAAGGTAAAGTCCTATTAAAGATAGTCTGAGGGTCTCTCATGAGGTCGATGTTATCTCAGGACCGCTCTCTAATTGGTGGTAGAATGGTTCGGCACAGACATCTTGCGCTGAAGGACCTGTTCAGTGTTGGCCTATTCTATGTTCTACAGCAGAGCAGCAAATGTCACCCTGTTAACTAACGTTCAGCTAAGATATGGTGCAAGGAGAAAACAGTACTCTCCGCAGACTGCCTGCACAATTTAAGGCAATGGAAAAACCACATCAATATTAAATCAGAAGCAAATTACTGCCTACTGGAAATATGAAATAAAAATAGAAAACCGAAAATGCAGTAGCTACGAAGAGTTAATATTACATTTTAATGGCCTGTTATTAGACATGATTGAAGAGTTATGCCCCTGTCCCACTTAGGAAACCTGAACGGAAACCTCTGGAGACTTTGCGCCCCACCCATGGTTTCGTGCGGTTCCCGGAAGTTGCAGGTGGTTGCCGGAGGTTGCAGGTAGTGGAAGCAGGTAGGGAGACTGACAAAAAACCTCCGGGAACCGCACGGAAACCTTGGGTGGGCCGCAAAGTCTCCAGAGGTTGCCGTTCAGGTTTCCTAAGTGGGACAGGGGCATTAGCTATTTGTCGCCACAGATGCTGAGCATTTTCAGCATTCTGTTTTTATAATAAAGCTGGCTCATTGACTTTTTAAATCTTTCTATAAACACGTGAATACTGTTTGCTTATCAACCAAGCAAGTGTATATTTTCCAAAATCCATTTTATCGTGAAAGAACAGTCAGGAAATCTTCCACTGAATCACGATTATTTTCCCCTCATTTGGGTTGGAAACATGAACATGAAGTTTACAGCTGCATTGAATTATAACCAGATTAAATTCAGCTGCACATTTCTTTTATTTAATAAAGCTGGTGTCAACTTGTCAACAAGCAACTCTCGGCTGACTGCCAACAATGTATTGTTTTATGCCAATTTAAAATGAATGGTATTTTTATTTGTTCATCTTTAGGGATTTGAGCGTCACAAGCAAGATGTTAATTGTCCATTCCTAAATGCTCTGAAAAGGTAGTGGTGAACTGTATTTGACAATAGACAATAGGTGCAGGAGTAGCCCTTTCAGCCCTTCGAGCGAGTGTAGTCATTCACTGCGATCATGGCTGATCATCCATAATCAGTGCACTGATCCTGCCTTCTCCCCATATCCCCTGACTATCTTGAAGTGTTTCCTCATCTCCTAAATGGCTTACTCCTTATTCTTAAACTGTGGCCCCTGGTTCTGGACTCCCCCAACATCGGAAACATGTTTCCTGCCTCTAGCGTGTCCAAATCCTTAACAATCTTATGTTTCAATAAGATATCCTCTCATCCTTCTAAATTCCAGAGTATACAAGCTCAGCCACTACATTCTCTCAGCATATGACAGTCCCGCCATCCCGGGAATTAACTTGTAAACTTATGCTGCATTCCCTCAATAGCAAGAATGTCCTTCCTCAAATTAGGGGACCAAAACTACACACAATACTCCAGGTGTGGTCTCACTAGGGCTCTGTACAACAACAGAAAGACCTCTTTGCTCCTATACTCAACTCTTGTTATGAAGGCCAACATGTCATTCGCTTTCTTCACTGCCTGCTGTACCTGCATGCTTACTTTCATTGACTAACAAGGACCTCCAGATCCCATTGTACTTCCCCTTTTCCCAATTTGTCACCATTTAGATAGTAATCTGCCTTCCTGTTTTTGCTACCAAAGTGGATAACCTCACATTTATCCACATTAAACTGCATCGGCCATGCATCTGCCCATTCACCTAACCTGTCCAAGTCACCCTGCATTCTCATAGCATCTTCCTCACAGTTCACACTGCCACCCAGCTTTGTGTCATGTGCAAATTTGCTAATGTTACTTTTAATCCCTTCACCTAAATCATTAATGTATATTGTAAATAACTGCAGATCACAGGAGAAATAGCTTCCATAATGGTGTTAAATCAAGAACATCCAGGGCTTTAAATTAGCAACCATGAAGGAATGGTGATAGGCTTCCTAGTCAGAATGGTGTATGACTTGCGAAGGAACTTGTAGACGGAGTTGGACACATAAGGAACTGCAGATGCTGGTTTACAAAGACAAAAAGACACAATGGCTGGCGTAAATCAGTGTTTCTGGAGAACGTGATGTTCGCAAGCATCTCTTGAGAAAAAGGAGCGGTGACGTTTCAGGCTGGTACCCTTCTTCAGGCTGAAGCATCATCTATGCATTTTCTCCAAAGATGCTGCCTGACCAGTAGCTGAGTTACTCCAGCACTTTATGTCTATCTTCTTATATTCAATGGCTTGGCTGATGATGACAAACATGCCATACCCCTGTGTCGAAAGAGTTTTAAAGGAACAGTTTGGGTAGAGGTGTGGCTGGTTCTGGAGAGCAGGTCCTCAGTAATACAGCTGGGATGCTATCCGCTCTCACAGTCTTTGCTGAATCCAGACCTCTCAATTGTTTCTTGACATCATGTGAAGTGTATGAATTGGCGGAGAGTCGGTCGGTCCACATTAACTGACCTCATCTCCTGGTGGCTCAGCACTTCAACTCCCCCTCCCATTCCGAATCCGACCTCTCTGTCCTGGGCCTCCTCCATGGTCAGTGAGCACCACCGGAAATTGGAGGAGCAGCACCTCATATTCCGCTTGGGCAGTCTGCACCCTAGCGACATAAACATTGAATTCTCCAATTTCCGGTAGCCCTTGCTGTCTCCTCCCCTTCTCAGCTCTCCCTCAGCCCTCGGGCTCCTCCTCTTACTTTCTTCTTTCTTCTCTACCCCCCTCCCTCCCTACATCAGTCTGAAGAAGGGTTTCGGCCCGAAACTTTGCCTATTTCCTTCGCTCCATAGATGCTGCTGCACCTGCTGAGTTTCTCCAGCACTTTTGTCTACCTTCGATTTTCCAGCATTTGCAGTTCCTTCTTAAAAATTAGCTTTGAATATCTCTTCACAGAGGAAAGAATGCGTCATCCACTCAGCACTTGGTGGTGAATATTTCAGCCTTATCTTTAGTACTCACTCACCTGCCGGGCCCCACCACCCACGGAGAGTTCCTCCTGTTAGCTGTGTAATTATGCACTATCTTTTTTTTCCCTTTACATCAAGTCCTTTATTCACAATGTTTTCAGCAATATATTAGCTTCTATCCAAACATGCACATTCCTTTAATTGTATACAATACTTCCAAAATAGGCCAGTACCAGTCAGAATAAGATATCACGTTTGACACATACATCACAGCCACTATCTGGTAAACCAAACGAAGATATGGATTAAATCATTATTTATCGAGAAACCACCAGTTATATAGTGTAGAAAACTACATTTTCAAAAGAGTTAAAGAAAAGTTTTGTTACGTTAAAAAAATTATGTCTTTCAAATCAAAAATCAATATTCAGTCCACAACATCTTCTAAGGTCTTATCTTCTGTGTACTGTTGCACAACACATTGTTGCCTTGAATAAATGCATCTCCATATTTGTTCTTAAGCTGGCCATTTACATATTCTTCTGTCTGTTCCAGTGCTATGTTCATATATCCATCCAAAACAAGCTAAAACACCTCAGTAATCCACACCCGAGTTCAGTCTAACCACCACTGGCCTCCCTATAATTTGTTTTAGAAAATCGCTGGGTGTTTGCTTTTGCAGGCTCATTTTGCGTCCTTCAGCTTCAGCCTACGCATGGTCCACTGATGGTTTGATTGGAATGGTTGCGCACTAGCATTCACGATTAGGCATGATACAACTGAATGGCTTGCTAGGCAATGTAAAAGGACATTGAACAGCTTGCTATGGGTCAGGAGCGGCACACATTCCAGACAGGGCAATGGTCTAGATTACCTGATCTAATGCTAATTTAAACAGGTAGACAGGCACATGGCCAGGATAGGTTAAGAGGGATATGGTCCAAACGCAGACAGCTGGGACTTGTGTAGATGGTGCCAGTTGGTCAGCATTCACAAGTTGGGCCTTAGGGTCTGTTTCCTCGCTGTATGACCCAATAGCTTCAGTAAGTAATGGACAGTCACTTTAAAAGTCATTTGCACAGGTACATAGTTAGGGGGCTGTCCTAATTGGCGAGTTTAGAAGAGTTTAAAAAAATGACATGTTGAAGAACTTCTTCGACTATGTAGAAGACCTCCTTCAACCTTCTTCGACTCTGTGGAAGACCTCCTTCAACCTCCTTCGACTCTGTGGAAGACTAGCTTCGACTGGCTACGACTAGCTACGACTAACTTCTGGAAAATTGGACACCGAATAACAGAGAGTGAAGACGACCTCCTTCGATCTCCCTTCGACTATGTTGAAGACTATCTATGACTACGTTCGACTACCCTCGATTACCTACGACTAACATGCCGACCTACTACGACCTACTACGACTAAACCTACAAGTAAAAAAGTATCGATTTTTTCCATGTTGACCTTTTCTTACTCGCGGGCATTTTTTAACTTATTGAAAAAAATGCCGCGACCTAGCTGAGGCCTCGAGTACACAGAGACCACTCGAGCATGAAGGAGAGTTACGAAGACCTCCTAGGACCTCGTGTCGACCATGCTGCGAGTATGAGTCGAGGGCAAACTCGCCAGAACTCGCGGATTAGGTCGCCCAAGTGGGACAGGCCCTTTTGGAAAGGTTTCGATGGATATGGGCCAAATGTGAGCTAATGGGACTAGTTTAGATAGGACATCTTGGACAGCATGGATGAATTGGGCCTGTTTTCATGCTGTAGAATGTAATTGTTCTAGTGCATGTGACAAATAATATCTTGATTGCAGATATCCTTCCCTGAAGGGCATTAATGATTCAATATTTAAGAAGATGTAAAGCATTTTGGAATGTTATTATCATGTCATATTCAAAGTAATAAACCCTTTAGCTGACCACATTCATGGTAACCATCAATTACTTGTCTACACTATTTCTATTTATCAGCACTTGTTCTGTCGTTTTCCAGGCCTTGGCAATTCGAGTAGCTAGAGACATGCTAGAGTCTTGGGCAAAACAAAGTGCTGGAGGAACTTAGGCAACATCTGGGGAGGGAATGGACAGGTGACGTTTTGGGTCCGGACCCCTCTTCAAAATGATCAGTGGATCTGGCAGCATCTCAGGAGAACATAGATACAGTAGATGATGTTTCAAGTTAAGACCCTTCTTCAGACTATCCCAACATGAATTGTCACCTATTGATGTTCTCCTGAGATGCTGCCTGACCCGCTGAGTTATTCCAGCACTGCCTTCTTTTGTAAACCAGCATCTGCAGTTCTTGTTTCTACATTGCTTGTCCAATATCTCCTCTTAAGGAAATGTTTTGTAAAAATGTCTTTCCTTTCCTCAAGTATTGTTTGAGAATGCTTGAATTTACATGGCATGGGCTAGATTCCATGTTATCACCACTTGTTTGGAGAAATTGATTGTTTTGTTTCAGTTCTGCAAGGAACAACCCCATCAAATCAAAAACTATGTGTGTACAGTATATGTGAGAAAATTGCTGAAAGACTTCTTCATACCATTCGCTAGTTTTGGAAACTCTCCATAACATTCCAATGCAGTTAGCAATTGCTGAAATACAAAAATAATCTTGACTTTAAAGGTTGGGCCTTGTGATTAGAACTTCAGTAGGTTTTCCCTGCAGCTTTTTCATTGGTCTTCCTTACCTCTTCCACCATTTCGTGAATCCTTCACACTTTTCACGCAGTCTCCGTGATCTCACAAAGTCACGTGGGATTCAGAGCTCTGCACTAATTTTTAGCAAGAGTCTTGTCTTTTGGGTAACAGCTGATGGGTAGCAACTGCTTGTTTGATGATAAAATAATCCCAAGTAGAAGTGTAACTTTGTAGATCCATGACCACACACATGACTGAGTTACACTGAAAGTGTTTTTACATGTGTTTACAGAGTGGAGATCCTCTTGTCGAGTTTCATTTGGTATATCTAACATCACCAGCAAGAAGAACAGGTTAGCTAATATCTGCCCCAGGCAAGGATTTTTACTATTTGCAAAGGTTTGCCACGTTGTCAATGGAAAGCAGACACAGCAACTGGGGCTGAACTGAAAAGATTATGTAGGTAGTCAGAAAGGTTTTGGTTATCAGTGACGGGGTAAAACTCACAACTGACTCATGGAAGACCTTAGCCATTGAGAGAAAATGTTATTGTGCTGAGCACAGCAATGAGTTCACAGGTGTATTTTAATAGCTTGATTATCACACCTGTATTGAAATAAATATTAAATAAATTGCCAATGCCAACTATGAAGCCATAATGTTTTGTTAAAGCACAACACAAAGTGCTGTAGAAATTCAGCAGATGGGGCAGCATCCGTGCAGGAATTGGTCATCAGTCCATTCTACCTTGTGTTCTGTCAACCCGAAAAGTCGTCTGTCAATTCCCTTCACAGATGCTGCCCATCATCGATGCCACAGCAGAGTTCCTCCATCACTTTTTGTTTTGCTCAAGATTCCAGTATCTGCAGTGTCTTCCCACAGCTCTGAAAATCAAATTCCCCTAAATCAAAGAAATCGTGGAAAACTAGCTCTTCTTTGTGACCTGAAATCAACGGGATTGGCTAACTGAACCACAGAATGTAGCCACATCTTCCCATCCCCGCCCCTTTCACCTTCCGCAGAGACCATTCCCTGCGCAACTCCTTGCTTCATTCGTCCCTTTACACCCAAAATACCCATCACAGCAACCACAAGAGATGTAATGCCTGGCCCTGTACTTCCTCCTTCACCTCCATCCAGGACACCAGCAGTCTTTCCAGGTGAGACAGAGATTCACATGCTTCTAACCTCATCTACTGCATCCGGTGTTCCTGATGTGGACCAGGCATACACCCATATAACCATATAACAATTACAGCACAGAAACAGGCCATCTCGGCCCTTCTAGTCCGTGCCGAACACGTATTCTCCCCTAGTCGACTGTTTTGCCGAATATTAGCGATAGGTCTTCCAAGGACTATGGGATCTCCTGGTTACTAACCATTTAAACTCCTCTTCCCATTGCCAAACAGACCTTTCTGTCCTGGGCTTACTCCATTGTCAGAGTGAGGCCACGCGCAAACTGGAGGAACAACATCTCAAATTCCGCTTGGGTAGCCTACAACCCAATCACAGAATGTAACGGTATTGGACAATGTAGCTTATTGGACAATGGTGCCCATAACAGCCTCTTTAAACGAGTAAAATGTTGATTACACTCCTTCACTCAGTTCCCAATGAAAATTGTGCTGTTATGCAATTTTACAGTTTTCTTTTCAAAGTTATCTGCTTCTTTTCAATTTTAATCCCAATTAGAAAGGTGTAGGAAAGAACTGGTTTATACTGAAGACAGCATCACTGGAGAAAAGGAATAGGTGACATTTTGGGTCAAGGGTCTGGACCTGAAACGTCACCTGTTCCCTTTTTCCAGAGGCTGCCTGACCCGCTGAGTTACTCCAGCTTTTTGTGTCTATCTCCAATTAGAAAGTTGTTTTGTCTTGTAGAATGTTTTCAGCTTGACAAATGGACTCTGATCTTAAAAAGCCAAAGGTTGGCATGCATGATCAGATAAGATATTTTCATGTAATTAATATCGGCTGATCATATATTTGCACCCAGAATCGTATAAAAACATTGGGCCAACTGACGGCACCACCCAGCTCCTGAGGCAATATATGTAATTAGGAGCAAAGATCTTTGATTTGAAAACCTAATGCTTGCTCAAGATGAAGTGAGCCTGAGCGATTTGTTTTCTCACAAACCAGTAATGAGAAAATACTGATAATCAGCTTTTTATTTAATTAAGGAAAAGGTGTGCAGTATCCGGTAATGCAATGAGTGTTTGGTTGGTTTAGGCAGGGCCAGTTAATCTCATCTCATGTGCATATTTGAAGTTTGAGTCATGTCGCAACTAACAATACAGCTTGAGTTTGAAGGCTCTTTTGTAAGTGGGTTTTACCTTTACAGATTAAGTCTCGCATTCTTTCCCGTACCGTTCCCATCTTGTCTCTGCCCACAATCTGTTCAGTTATTCTCATCTTCAGATACAGCTTCAGATACAGAGGCGGCATAGAGTTGCTGCCTTACAGTGCCAGAGTTTGATCCTGACCACAGTCTCTGTGCTGTCTGTACCGTCTGTACGGAGTTTGTACATTCTCCCTGTGACCACGTGGGGTTTCTCCCACACTCCAAAGACATGCAGGTTAATTGGCTTCTGTTACTAGTCCCTAGTGTGTAGGATAGAACTAGTGTACGAGTGATCGTTGATTTGCGCTGACTTGGAGCGCCGAAGAGCCTGTTTCCACATTGTATCTCCGAACTCAACTAAAGCCAGAAACATTCAAACCGTCGACATTATTCTGCCATTTTATTATCCATGACAATGTTACACTTTATCTATTTTTCTGGATTCTTCATACATAGAACAGCAACACAGAAACAGGCACTTCGGCCCACAATGTCCGTGCTGAAAATAACAGCAAGTTAAATTAACCCTCTTTGCCTGCATGTAATGCATGTCCCTCCATTCCTTGCATTTCCATGGGCCTATCTAAAAGCCTCTTAAACATCACAATAGTTTTTGCCTCCGCCATCACCCTTGGCAGCACAATCTAGGCACCCACCACCCTCCGAATATAACATTTGCCCTGAGCATCTATCTCTTTCAAACTTTGCCCATGTCACCATAAAGCTATGCCTTCCAGTCTTTTACATTTTTTCCTGGGATAAAGGTTCTGACTGTTTATGCTATCTGGGCCTCTCATAATTTTATATACTTCTATAGCCTCCCCTCAGCCTCCGGTGCTCCACAGAAAACAATCCAAGTTTGTCCAACCTTTCCCTGTAGCTGCTAATCCAGTTTATTATACCTTAATAAACCTGTCAAAAGAAACGGTTATTAACTTCAATTCTGAAGTTTTCATTTGACTCCTGGCCTCAGCAATTTTGGGGAGAACAGTTCCATATTTTGTGCAAAGAATTAACTCCCAACATCCACCTTGGGTGATCTTGCAAGGATCTTGCAAGCTCTGCGTTTGCTCTTCAGAGGAAGTCGCCTCTAACTGCCTTATTAAATCCTTTAATTATCATATTATCCCAATTAAATCACCCTTTAATTTTCCATGGTCATGAGAACAGAGACGTATTCTACACAATCTGTCATCATAGACGAACCCTTTCAACCCAGGTATCATTTTAATGAAGCTGCACTCCACCCATTGCAAGGGTAATGTATCTGAGATGTCGTGCCTAGAACTGAACCTGGTGCTCCATAGAAACATAGAAAATAGGTGCAGGAGGAGGCCATTCGGCCCTTCGAGCCAGCACTGCCATTCATTGTGATCATGGCTGATCGTCCCCAATCTATAGCCCGTGCCTGCCGTCTCCCCATATCCCTTGATTCCACCAGCCCGTAGAGCTCTATCTAACTCTCTCTTAAATCCATCCAGTGATTTGGCCTCCACTACCCTCTGTGGCAGGGAATTCCACAAATTCACAACTCTCTGGGTGAAAAAGTTTTTCTCACCTCAGTCTTAAATGACTTCCCCTTTATTCTAAGACTGTGGCCCCTGGTTCTGGACTCGCCCATAGAAACATAGAAAATAGGTGCAGGAGGAGGCCATTCGACCCTTCGAGCCAGCACCGCCATTCATTGTGATCATGGCTGATCGTCCCCAACATTGAGAACATTTTTCCTGCATCTAGCTTGTCCAGTCCTTTTATAATTTTATATGTTTCTATAAGAGCCCCCTCATCCTTCTAAACTCCAGTGAATACAAACCTAGTCTTTTCAATCTTTCCTCATATGACAGTCCCGCCATCCCAGGGATCAATCTCGTGAACCTACACTGCACTGCCTCAATCACAAGGATGCCCTTCCTCCATTTAGGAGACCAAAACTGGACACAATACTCCAGATGTGGTCTCACCAGAGCCCTATACAACTGGGGCTTTACAACTGAGGCTCCACATGCGGCTTTATGCACAACTTGTTAACTGTAACTATTTCCTCCTTTTCTGTGGCTATATGCCATCTAATAAGATCAGTATAGCCTACTCAATCAGCTCGATTGGTGAACCCTCGAAAAGCACCTGGACCTGATGGTATACCAGGTTGTGTTCTAAAAACCTGTGCGGACCAACTGGTTGGAGTTTTTGCGTACATTTTCAACCTCTCACTTCTGAGGTCTGATTTTCCCACCTGCTTTAAAAGGGCATCAATTATACCGGCGTCCAAGAAGAGCAAGGTGACGTGCCTCAACGACTATCGACCAGTGGCACTAACGTCGGTGGTGATGAACTGCTTTGAGAGGTTGATCATGGCGCAAATCAACTCCTACCTCGACAAAAATCTGGACCCACTGCAGTTTGCCTACCGCCACAACAGATCAACGGTGGATGTGATCTCGCTGGCTCTCCACTCCGCTCTGGACCACTTGGACAACAAAAACTCATTGTCAGGCTGTTATTCATTGATTACAGCTCAGCATTTAATACAATCATCCCCTCCAAGCTGGTTACCAAGCTCTCAGATCTGGGTCTCTGCGCATCCCTCTGCAATTGGATCCTCGACTTCCTTATTCAAAGACCACAGACTGTTCGTATTGGTGGAAATGTGTCAGCCTCGATAACAATCAGCATGGGAGCACCTCAAGGCTGCGTGCTCAGCCCCCTGCTGTACTCACTCTTTACTCATGACTGCGTAGTCGGTCATGGTGCGAACTCCATCATCAAGTTCGCTGAAGACACCACTGTTGTGGGACGTATCACTGATGGAGTCAGAGTATAGAAGTGAGATCGACCGACTAATCAAATGGTGCCAGCACAATTACCTGGCCCTCAACACCAGCAAAACCAAGGGTTGTGGACTTTGGAAGGGGTAGGATGGGGACCCACAGTCCCATTTATATCAACAGGTTCAAATTCCTGGGCGTGCATATTTCTGAAGATCTCTCCTGGTCCGAGAACACTGATGCAATTATTAAGAAAGCACATCAGCGACTCTACTTCCTGAGAAGATTACGGAGTCGGTATGTCAAGGAGGACTCTCTCTAACTTCTACAGGGGCACAATAGAGAGCATGCTGACCGGTTGCATCGTGGCTTGGTTCGGCAACTTGAGCGCCCAAGAGCGGAAAAGACTACAAAAAGTAGTAAACACTGCCCAGTCCATCATCGGCTGACCTCCCTACCATCGAGGGGATCTATCGCAGTTGCTGCCTCAAAAAGGCTGGCAGCATCATCAAGGACCCACACCATCCTGGCCACACACTCATCTCCCCGCTACCCTCAGGTAGAAGGTACAGGAGCCTGAAGACTGCAACGTCCAGGTTCAGAAATAGTTACTTCCCCACAGCCATCAGGCTATTAAACTCAACTGAAACAATTCTCTGAACATAAATAGACCATTAACTGTTTATTTGCACTTTATCTGTTTATTTATTGATGTGTGTATCTATATTGCTAAAAGTCTGATCTTGACCGCTTTTGGCTCACTGTGCTGTGATTTCCGAGAGAACGCCGCCACCTACGGCCGTCATTTTTGGCCACCTCGCTCAGAGCCCCCCTCCACATTCC
Organism: Amblyraja radiata; assembly: GCF_010909765.2. Lineage (NCBI taxonomy): Eukaryota > Metazoa > Chordata > Chondrichthyes > Rajiformes > Rajidae > Amblyraja > Amblyraja radiata. The sequence goes on along the minus strand of NC_045957.1, from coordinate 4,113,590 downwards.
TGGACCAGAGGATTTCTCCCATCGATGATAAATCAGAGAGATATTAATGCTTTCTTTAAATTTGCCATTCTCTCTGCTGCCCCTGCTGGTGGGAGGGGGGAGGAACTATAAAACCCGGAAGTAGTGTGCCTCACTCAGTCTCTGCAAGATGGAGGAAGCCAGAGGGTCACGAGTCTGAGCTCTGAATAACACTGAACACATGTCTACTCAACTGTGAGTGCCCTTATGTGGTTTGAAAATGAAAATATGGTTGGTTTGAAGTAAACAGGCATTGCATGCAAATGGTTGTTTGGGAGGTTTGGGTTGAAGTAAAAAGGCACTGCATGCAAATGGTTGTTTGGGGGGTTTGAGTTGAAGTAAAAAGGCACTGCATGCAAATGGTTGTTTGGGGGGTTTGGGTTGAAGTGAAAAGGCACTGCATGCAAATGGTTGTTTGGGGGGTTTGGGTTGAAGTGAAAAGGCACTGCATGCAAATGATTGTTTGTCTAAACTTGACAACTTCCTGTTTGCACTATATTGATTTTAGATCAAACGTTACCACTTACGGCTGTGATTTTTGGCCATCTTACTCAGTCCCCCTCTGCTCATCAGGTGCAGAGGATTCTTCCCATCAATGAAAAACAAAAGTGTTATTAGTGTTTAAAAAATGTTGGGAATCTCTCTCCTGTCAATCACGCCATGAAGGCCACACCTTTTCTGGTGGGAGGGGGAGGGATTATAAAACCCGGAAGTGTGGGTGTGGCTCAGTCTCTGCATGATGGGGGAGGGAGAGGTCACGACTGTCTGAGCTGTGAATCAACTGAACACACTAAATGTCTACTGAACTGTGAGTGTGGTGTTTTGTGTGGTTTTATGGTGGGTTTTTATGGTGGTTTCACCCTGCTTGAAATAGTATGAAACTGCATTTGAATGTGGTGGGCTTGCACGAAATGGTATGAAACTGCATTTGAATGTGGTGTCGTTGCACCCTGCATGAAATGGTATGAAACTGCATTTGAATTTGGTGGCCTTGCACCCTCCTTGAAATGGTATGAAACTGCACTTGAATTTGGTGGCCTTGCACCCTGCTTGAAGTGGTATGAAACTGCACTTGAATTTGGTGGCTTTGCACCCTGCTTGAAGTGGTTGGAACCTGCACTTGAATTCGGTGGCACCCTGCTTGAAGTGGTAGGAAACTGAACCTGAATTTGATGGTCTTGCACCCTGCTTGAAGTGGTATGAAACTGCACTTGAATTTGGTGGCCTTGCACCCTGCTTGAAATAGCAGAAAAATGGATTTGAATTTGGTGGCCTTGCACTCTGCTTGAAATGGAATTTCAAGGAATAACCGTGAGTCAACTGCCAGCCCACCAGCCGTGAGTGAGCTGCCAGCACATCAGGCTTGAGGGACTGAGCTGCCACCTCAAGAATCAATTTGGCCCACAATGTCCATACTAGCCCTCTGGAGACCAGTAATCCCTGCAGCCAACAACACCCATACCAGCGCGCCAGAAAGCTCCCCCCCTCCCCCACTGGCCACCAATATTGGAATTGGTGGAGAGGTGGAATATTGCGACGGGGGACCAGCCCTCCCATGTGAACATGGGACCCAACGGGTCCCACTTAGTCTAGTATATTTATATAATGGTATATAGGCGCACTGATATATTCTGTATTCATGCCTACTATATTCTGTTGTGCTGAAGCAAAGCAAGAATTTCATTGTCCTATCTGGGACACATGACAATAAACTCTCTTGACTTGACTTGACTAAAATAAAGTCCATTGTGGGATTCACCTTTCCTTGATTATCGTTGCTTTTTGCATATCTTCCATTCATTTGTCCTACATCTCTCATTTCACTTTCCCCTGACTCTCAGTCTGAAGAAGGGTCACCTGTTCCTTTTCTGCCATTTCTTTATTTGCCCAAATGTCCTGCATTTTCCCACAGTCCAACCATCTTCCTTACTCTTTATATATCTGAAGAAACTCTTGCTATCCTCGTTTATATTTTTTGGCTATCTTATCTTCGTGTTTCATCTTTTCGCCCTGGATTGGCTTTTTAGTTACCTTCTGTTGTTCTTTAAAAGCTTCCCAATCATCTGGCATCCCACTAGTCCTTGCTATGTTATTTGCCGTCTCTTTTAGTTTTAAGCTGTCCTTGACTTGCCTCGACAGCCACAGTCGCCTCTTTCTCCCCCTCAAATCTTTCTTCCTCTTTGGAATGAAAAGATCCCACATCTTCCTGTCATTGTTGTTCCACTGTCATTCCTGGTAGGGTCCTTTTCCAGTCAACTTTGGCCAGCTTCTCCCTCATGCCTCTGTAGTCCCCTTTGCTCAGATGTAAAACCGACACATCCAATTTCATCTTCTCTCTCTCAAATTGCAGATTGAATCTTAGCATATTGTGGTCGCTACCCACTAGTGATTCCTATACCTTGAGATCTCTTATCAAATCCGGTTCAGAACACAAGATAAAATCTAGAATTGTCTTTTCCCAGGTAGGCTCCACTACAAGCAGCTCTAAGAAACCATCTCAGAGGCACTCTGCAAATTCCCTCTCTTGGGGTCTAGTACCAATCTGATTTTCCCAGACTATCTGCATATTGAAATCTTCCTTGGCCACCGTAACATTGCCTTTCTTACATGCCGATGGTATCTCCTGATGTAACTTGAACCCTATATCCTGGCTACTGTTTGGGGGCCTGTAGATAACTCCCATTACGGTCATTTTATCCTTGCAGCTTCTCAGTTCCACCCAGAATGACTCCACATCTTCTGATGCTATTGTAATAAAGCCAGTCATATGCACAACAGGGTACAACACTTGTTTATTAAAGTCTACTCACTTTAATAAACATGTAACGCTAATGACGCATACGGGGACGTATTATTTAGTCACCAAGTATCAATGCTTAATTTTGTTTCTACAATGAAAGATGTAGATTGGTTACTACTTACTAACTAATTGTAGTGCTTGATAGAAGCTCCGCCTACTATGCGGTTTATATTATCATAAGTCTGCTTATGTAATTAGTATGAGTAGCTGCTAAGCTTACAGTAACACCATGCAGAAGTATGCTGTGTGTAGACTTTAATCAACATGTGTTGTAACCTGACGTGTGTATGACTGGCTTTGTTACATGATGTCAGAAGTGGGATCGGCCAAAACGAGCTTTTGGCATCCAGAACGGAGAACACGGATGCGTTGCCTATTTCAGCAGCAACTTCCTCTTGGAATGGTCAACTACCATGGAAAATTCATTCCCAACCTCAGCGATATATCTGCCCCCCTGTGGGAACTGACACATAAAGACACTGAATGGTCCTGGTATTCACAGCACCAAAGAGCTTTTGAGATCCTCAAGTTGCAGCTGGCCAGAGCTCCCACCCTCGCTTATTTCGCGTTAGAGTTGCCAGTGATGCTTACATGCGATGCGTCCCAGTACGGACTTGGTGCTGCCTGCCTACAAACCTTCACCGATGGCGACCACAAGCCTGTTGCATACGCCTCCCGCACCTTGACTAGTAATGAACAACGTTACGAGTTTACAAAGATCTCAGCTGATGGTCTCACTGGGTGTCATAGCTACAGTTACTGACCCATCTGACCGGGTTTCCACCATGGTGGTAGCAACAAAGAAAAACAAGGAAGAAATCTGAATCTGTATCAACCCCAGAGACCTAAACACAGCGATCAAACGCCCACACTACCCGATGCGAACGGTAGAGGAAGTTGCTGCTCAGTTAGGCAACGCATCCGTGTTCTCCTTTCTGGATGCCAAAAGCTCGTTTTGGCAGATCCCACTTCTGACACACTGAAATAAAACCTGGTACCAAAACATGGTAGCAAGACCACCTCTTATCTACCTGTGCATAATACATACCCCTGCATATCCATATGCCCATCCAAAAGTCTCTTAAATGCCACCATCGTATCTGCCTCAACCACCACCCCTGGCAACCAGCTCCAGGTACTCACCACCCTCACTAAACAAGTTACCCCGCAACTCTCCTATAAACTTTGTGCCTCTCACCTTACAGCTATGCCATCTAGTATTTGGATTTTTCCATCCTGGGAAAAAGGTTCTGACCGTCTCCCCTATCTATGTCTCTCTTAATTTAATATACTTCTATCAGGTCTCCTCTCTACTTCTGGCATTCCAGAGAAAATAACCCAAATATGTCCAACTTCTCCCTGTAGCTGCAACATTCTAGTAAACTTCCTCTGCATCTTTTCCATAGACTCAACATCCTTCCTGTACTGGGGCGACCAGAAATGTATGCAATATTCCACATTATGTGGGCAAATCAAAGCCCTATAAATCTACATCATGACATCTTGACTTTTATACCCAATGTAGAGAAGACTTATGAGCATTTTACTCGGACTTGATGGCCTGAGCTACACGTAGAGGTTAAGCAGGCCAGCAGGCTAGGACTGTATTCCTGGAGCACAGGAGGATGAGGGGTAATCTTATTGAGGTGAATAAGATCCTGAGAGGAATAAACAGGGTAAATGCACAGTCTTTTACCCTAGAGTAGGGGAATCAAGAACCAGAGGACAAAGGTTTGAGGTGAGGGGGAAAGATTTGAACCGGAGGGACAACTTTTTTTACACAAAGGATGGTAGATATATGGAACAAGCTGCCAGAGAAGGTAGTTGAGGTAGGTACAGTCACAACGTTTATGAAGCATTTGGACAGGAGGAATATAGGCCAAATGCAGGCAGAGGGGATGGTGTAAATGTGGCATGTTGGTTGGCGTGGGCAAATTGGGCTGCAGGGCGTGTTTCCCTGCTGTATGACTCGAAGAAGGGCCTGTTTCCACACTGTATGACGTACAACACCACATCTGGGGCCACAAGGAACTGCAGATGCTGGGATCTTGAGTGAAACACAAAGTGCAGGAGGAAGTCAGCATGTCAGGCAGCATCTGTGGAAGAAAATGAAGACACTTCTTCAGATGTGGGGCAGATGGTGTTGTCCAACTGCCCTGAACATTGCCAGTTGTAGGAAGGAACTGCAGATGCTGGTTTAAACCGAAGATAGACACAAAATGCTGGTGTAATGGTCCAGTTATGGTTGTCCCGTTGTTTTTGTGTCTGAACATTCCCAGTTCAGGGTTTAGCACTAAAAGATCAAATTAAACGGGTCGCCATGAACATTAACCACGCAGTCACCACTGCACTAAGCCTCGTGAGTAACCTCAGAGATAATAAGTCGGGGTTTAGATGGGCACACGAAGGGTGAAGGTCAAGAGCTCACCGTGGATGCAAGGCCGAGCCGAGCCGAGCCATTCCCTCCTTTCCCAAGATGGCCACTCGGCGTCTGGTTCATGGTTGCCAAGGGGACGGTTGCCCCCGGCAACAGCCATCAACGAGGCAAGATGGCGGCGGGGCGTTCCCGTCCACCGCTCCGTGATTGGCCCGCGGTTGCCAAGGGGACGGTTGCCCCCGACAACAGCCATCAACGAGGCAAGATGGCGGCGGGGCGTTCCCGTCCACCGCTCCGTGATTGGCCCGCGGTTGCCAAGGGGACGGTTGCCCCCGACAACAGCCGTCAACGAGGCAAGATGGCGGCGGGGCGTTCCCTTCCTCCGCTCCGTGATTGGCCCGCAGTTGCCAAGGGGACGGTTGCCCCCGACAACAGCCGTCAACGAGGCAAGATGGCGGTGGAGCGTTCCCGCCCTCCGCTCCGTGATTGGCCCGCGGTTGCCAAGGGGACGGTTGCCCCCGACAACAGCCATCAACGAGGCAAGATGGCGGCGGGGCGTTCCCGTCCACCGCTCCGTGATTGGCCCGCGGTTGCCAAGGGGACGGTTGCCCCCGACAACAGCCATCAACGAGGCAAGATGGCGGCGGGGCGTTCCCGTCCACCGCTCCGTGATTGGCCCGCGGTTGCCAAGGGGACGGTTGCCCCCGACAACAGCCGTCAACGAGGCAAGATGGCGGTGGAGCGCTCCCGCCCTCCGCGTGATTGGCCCGCGGTTGCCAAGGGGACGGTTGCCCCCGACAACCGCTGTCAAACAGACAAGATGGCGGCGCTGAGTTCCCCTTGGCCTCGGGCTGGCTGACTGAGCCAGGCTGACAGGGTGGGCGGGGAGGAACCCCAGCCCCTACATAACCCCACACTCGGCCTAAGGGCAAACATCTCTCACTCAGGTGAGTGGGGCCATTGCTGTGGGCATTCTGCATACTGTCTCAGTGGACCACTGCCACACAAAAATGCTGGAGTAACTCAGCAGGATCTCTGGAGAGAAGGGTCTCGACCAGAAGAAACCTCACCCATTCCTTCTCTCCAGAGATGCAGAGATCCTGCCGAATTACTCCAGCATTTTGTGTCTATCTTCGGTTTAAACCAGCATCTGCAGCTTCTTCCGACACTGCAATACACATACTGTATCTGAGATGCAAGTCGAACCGGTAGTAAAGAAATCAATCTCAATTCCAGCATTTATTTCAAGAGGGCTTGTATACAAAAACAGGGATGTAATGCTGAGGCTCTATAAGGTGCAGGTAATGTTGCATATGGAATATTGTGAACAATTTTAGGCACCTTATCTGAGGAAGGATGTACTGGCTCTGGAGAAGGTCCAGAGGTGGTTTATAAGAATGATCCCAGGAATGAGTAGGTTAACCTATGATGATGAGCATTTGTCGGCACTGGGCCTGTACTCGCTGGAGTTTAGAAGAATGAGGGGGGACCTCATTGAAACATACAGAACAGTGAAAGGCTTGGATAGAGTGGATGTGGAGAGGACGTTTCCACTAGTGAGATAGTCTATGACTAGAGGTCATAGCCTCAGAATTAAAGGACGTTCTTTTAGGAAGGAGATGAGGAGAAATTGCTTTAGTCAGAGGGTGGTGAATCTGTGGAATTCTTTGCCACAGAAGGCTGTGGAGGCAAAGTCAGTGGATATGTTTAAAGCAGTTAGATATATTTTTGATTAGTACAGGTGTGAGAGGTTATGGGGAGAAGGCAGGAGAATGGGGGTTGGAGGGAGAGATAGATCAGCCATGATTGAATGACAGAATAGACTTGATGGGCCGAATGGACTAATTCTACTCCTATCACTTATGACCTTATGAAGCCAGGAGACTCTGCGCACTGGTCCCAGAAGTGAATCTGTTATCATACATTACAATCGCTCCATTCTTTATTTCGACAGCATAATTTCTCTACACATAGAAATGATACAATTTATCCTGTATCTGTACACTGTGGATGGCTTGATTGTAATCAACTCCAGTATTTTTGTAGACTGGATAGCACGCAACAAAAAGCTTCTCACTGCACCTCACTACACCTGATAATAATAAACTAAACTAAAGTAATAAAAGTACTATATAAATAAATAAATTAATTTGTCTCGCTGTAGATGCCCGAGTTGCCAAGTATTTACAACATTTTTTATTATTGTATAACATTGTTTCAAAGATCTAAAAACATAATAATTGAAGTCCAATTGAATTCAAATCCATTGAAGTACTGTACTGGTCAAGCGACAAATAGTAAAAATGTTCAGGTCTGAATCGTTCATCAGAACTCGATGAAGTCCGAAAGGATGAAGGTTCTCAGACATGAAACGTGAACTGTTTCTCTTTCCACAGAGGCTGCATGAGCTGCTGAGAGTTTCCAGCACATTTTGTTTTATTCCAGACCTCTTGGATCCGCTGATTTCGATTTTAATGATATTGCTCTAATAATCTGATGGCTCTTCACAAAATTGGAATAATATTTTACCAACTGTCTCATTCCTCATAATATTTAAATAATATATTCACGGTCTTTATTTTTGATATAGTAAGTTATCTTGATTAAGAATAGAAAGAAAGGTGACAATGATAACACAGTAGCCTTGCAGTTAAGTTACTAGCCTAAGACTTAAAGACCTGGTGCAGCGGTAGAGTTGCTGCCATACAGCGCTTGCAGCGCCGGAGACCCGGGTTCCATCCCGACTAACGGGTGCTGTCTGTACGGAGTTAGTATGTTCTCCCCGTGACCGCGTTTTCTCCGAGATCTTCCGTTTCTTACCATACTCCAAAAACATACAGGTATGTAGGTTAATTGGCTTGGTGTATGTGTAAAATTGTCTCTAGTGTGTAGGATGGTGTTAATGTGTGCAGTGATCGCTGGTCGGTGTGAACTTGGTGGGTTGAAAGGCCTGTTTCCGTGCTGTATCTCTAAACTAAAGAACAAAACTAAATATAATATTTGTGGTTCAGTAGCGTTAGAGTACTTCTTTTTTAACAAATTTGTTCATGGGATGAGGGTATCGCTGACAGTTCAAATATTTATGTTCCATCCACTCCCCCAAGCTGGGACGTAGTTACTCCAACATTTTGTGTCTACCTTCGATTTAAACCAGCATCTGCAGCTCTTTCCCACATACATAGTTAAGAGTAAATGATATTGGTAGATTTGAAGTCACAATTGGACCAACCATTTAAAGATGGCATCTTTTCATCCCCAAAGGGCCACGAGTGAACTGGGTGCATTGATATGACAATTCAGTGGTTTCATGTTTGGCGATATAGATAAAACTCCAGAGTTATTTAATCATTTATAGGTAGATTCTCGAGCTGCCAAGGTGGGGTGGGTGGGTGGGTGTGGGTGGGGGTGGGGGTGAGGGTGAGGGTGGGGGAGGGGGGGAGTCATTAGCTATGGACCAGGCCTTTAAGTCTTAATCTAGTAACTTAACTGCAAGACTACTGTGTTATCATTGTCACCTTTCATTCTATTCTTAATCAAGATAACTTCCAATAACAAAAATGATGACCGTGAATGTTCAATAATTCCATCTTGTTATGTGAGCTCTTGGTATTTGGTTTGGAGGAAGTTCTGATTCATAGGTTTAAAGTGAAGGGGAAAAGATTTACTAGGAATCTGAGGGGTAACCTTTCACACAAAGGGTGGTCAGTGTATGGAACGAGCTGCCAGATAAGGTAATTGAGGCAGGGACTAACGCCACGTTTAAAAAACAATTAGGTACATGGATAGGACAGGTCTACAGGGATATGGGCCAAACGCAGGCAGGTGGGACTAGTGTAGCTGGGGCATGTCAGGCAGAAGGGCCTTGCTCTATGACTCCATAAGGTAGAGAGGGCACAGAAAGCTCTCGGGGCTAACGTAATCAATGGATATGGGGAGAAATTATGGGGAGCGGGGTACTGATTTTGGATGATCAACCATGATCATATTGAATGGCGGTGCTGGCTCGAAGGGCCAAATGGACTACTCCTGCATATATTTTCCATGTTTTTAAGACACAGATTGCTGGAGTAGCTCAGCATGTCAGGCTGGATAGGAGATGTTTTCAGGTAGAATCCTTCTTCAGACTGATTGCAGAGGCAGGGGGGAGAGGGAGGAAAGCTGGAAGATAGGCCAAGCCAAAGCCTTGCAGATAATAGGCTGACACAGGTGAGTGTTATTTGTTAGGTTGGACAATGTCCAGAGATGAAAAGACAGACGGGGTGAAACAAAAGGATGGATGAGTTGCGAATGGTGAAGCTAGAAGAAGGAATAAAGGTGGTAAGGGATGTAGTATGGGTGATATAGGTGTGAGTCCAGATGGGGCACATGGGGTGAGGGGGAAAGAAAGGGGGGGGGGGGGAGGAGGTTATATGAGGGGGGGGGGAGAGAAGTGGGGATGGGGGGGTTATGTCTTCACCTAAAATTGGAGAATTTAATGTTCATACCATTGTGTTGTAAGCAACCCAAGCAAAATATGAGGTGTTGTTCCTCCAGTTTGCCCATGGTCTTATTCTGGCAGTAGCGGAGGCCCAGGACAGAAAGGTTAATTTGGGAATGGGAATGGGAAGGGGAGTTAAAATGGTTAGCAACCTGGAGATCCTGCAGGAAAGATTCACAAGGATATTTTCTGTACTGGAGACATTGAGTTGTGAGGAAAAATTGGATAGACTGGAGCAAAGAGGCTGAGGGGTGACCATAAAGGTTTATGAAATTATAAGGGCCTTCGATAGGTCAGATAGTCACAATCTTAGGTTTAAGATGTGGGGGAATTGATTTTAAAAGAATCTGAGGGGCAAGTTTTTATTCCATTGAGAATATAATAGCTCTATGGAAAGAACTGCCAGAGGAAGTGGTGGAGATGGGTACACACAATGTTTTGAAGACATTTGGGCAACTATATAGACAGGAAAGGTTTATGGAGTTATGGATCAAATGCATGCAAATGTGATGGGTTCAGATAGGCATCTTGGTCGGGCATGTACAAGTTGGGCTGAAGGGCCTTGCTTCCATTCTGTATAACTATGAATCTAGTTCAATACCTCTTCTGTTTGAATAGGGTCCTGAAATAATCTTTATGAAATGAACGAAGAAGAGGTAGTGGAGGAGAACAAATCCCTTTCTTCGGAAAATATTAGTGCCGTAACATCGAGCAGCATTCCTAAAAAGCCAGCAGCAACAACAACAAAGGTAAAAAGCCCACATGCATCCAATGAAGTTCATAGCAGAACAAAATCTTTATTCTGGGTGGCACAGTGGTGCAACTGGTAGAGCTGCTACATCAGCAGCAGCAGCAGGCCGCTTCCATGCCCTGGTATTCTATGACCGTGGCTCCTTGCTTTCCCTTGGGTGTTTTGTTCTGCTCCCACATCCCAAAGATGTATGGGTTGGTAGGTTAACTATCCACTGTGAATCATCCCTGGTATGTTGGTGAGTGGTAGAATATGGGAGGAGGGATGGGGGAGGGGTGGGGGGGAAGAGAGTGTGTGGGGAGTAAAGCAGGATTGGCATAGGATTAGTACGAATGGATGCTTGATAGGTCTAAGATGACTCCCCTTCTGAACTAACGGATTAGCCTGTGTTTCAGTAACATCTTTCAGAACCTGAAGTACTTCCCACAACGATTTCTAATCACTGTTTGGAAGCACTTCAACTTTGTGAATAGTTTAGCTTGTTGACTTCATTGTTGTAAAACAGCTATCAGTTAATTCTGAAGAAGACAGAGTGTTGGAGTAGCTCAGCAAGTCAGGCAGCATCTCAGCAGAATGCTTGAATCTGTCTGAAGATGGGTCTGACCCAAAAGGGCACCTATCCATGTTCTGCTGAAATATAGTCAGTGAATTGCAGATGCTGTTTTACACAAAAGGACACAAAGTGCTGGAGTAACTCATCGGGTTAGGCAGCATCTTTGGAGAACCTGGACAGATGACGTTTCGGGTTGGGACCTTCCATCAGATTCAAGTATTTGCCTGACCCGTTGAGCTACTCCAGAACACTGTCTTTTGTAAACCAGCATCTGCAGTTTCTTATTTCTGCAGTTCATTCTAAAGATTGCTTTCAAGCCATTACTTAATGATCAAAAATATTTATTTTCATGCCAGTTAGTTTACTTTGTTTTCTGTCAGGATGTCTGCCTGCAATACAAAGATGACGCCAACTGGATTAGCTCTTCCGAGCCATTTATGTACAGACACCGACCAACATCAGAAAGAACACAGGTAAAGGATATCAACTCAATCCAGTCAACCAAGCTCTTTATCATTTGTTAAGCGTGTAAAATTTGGCTGAACATCAACCATAAAGATGAAATGCAAAGGGTAATATTTGCTCAAACAGTTGTTTCGCCTCAAGAAGCAGACCAACACCAACTCATTATTTTCCTATTCCCATTTGTGCACAGCTACTCACGAAAGCTCAGTCATTATTGACATCATAAATAGTCAATGCGACACCATTTTGCCAACTCTCACCAACTTCTGCAAGAGCACCATAGAGAGCATTTTATCAGGATGCATCACAGCTTGGTTTGGGAACAGCTCCATCCAAGACCGCAAGAAATTGCAGCATTTTGTGGACGCAGCCCAGACTGTCACACAAACCAACCTCACTTCCATTGACTCCTCACGCTGCCTCGGCAAGGCCAGCCGCATTATCAAGGATGTGTCGCACCCTAGCTAATCACTCTTCTCCCCTCTCCCATTGGGCAAAAGGTATAGAAGTATGAAAACGCACGCCTCCAGATTCAGGGACGGTTTCTTCCCAGCTGTTATCAGGCAACTGAATCATCCTACCACAAGCAGAGAGCAGCGCTGAACTACTATCTACCTCATTGGTGACCCTCAGACTATCTTTGTTCGGACTTTACTGGCTTTATCTTGCATGAAACGTTATTAGCTTATCATGTATCTGTACACTGCAAAGAGCTTGATGGTAATAAAGTAAAGGAAGTAAAGTATCCTTTATTGTCATTCAGACTTTTCAGTCTGAACAAAATTTTGTGCCTTGCAGTCATAACATAGAATAAAATAACAAAACACACAATGAACACAGATTTAACATCCACCACATTGAGTCCACCAGGTCCTCCTCACTGTGGTGGGAGGCAAAAGTTTTAAGTCCTTGTCTCTTCCCTCTTTGTTCTCCCTCTGCGTTGAGGCGATCCAGGCTTCTGATGTTGCGACTCCGCTGGGTGATGGTAAGTATGTCCCGCGGCTGAATCCGAGCTCCACGAACGGGCCGGTTCAAACTCCGCGGCCCGGGGCGGTCGAAGCTGCCGAAGCTGCTATATTGATGATGTATTGTCTTTCTGCTGACTGGTTAGTGCATAACAAAAGCTTTTCACTGTACCTCGGTACAAGTGACAGTAAACTAAACTGAACTGAATTTATTTTATTGTTAGTCATTGGAGCTATTGATTGATTAAAATTTGTGGATGACCCAATAATTGGCTCTGGTATCATTTTCCTTATTGTCCTGAGAACCTCCAACCATTCCTTGTCGCAAACTGTCCTGTCATTCTTTTCATTTTCAAATGTTTTCCTGCCACATACTCCTTCATTGTTAATGGTTAATCTGGAATACATTAGATAAAAGATTGTATGAATTGGATTCAAGAAGGAAATCTAATCTTCAAAAAAAATAAATTAGGCTGCACAGTGGCGCTGTGGTAAAGTTGATGCCTTGCAGCGCCAGAGACCTGAATTCGACCCTGACTATGAGTGCTGTCTGGACATAGTTTGTACATTCTCTCTGTGACCGTGTGGGTTTTCTCCGGGTGCTCCGGTTTCCTCCCAGACTCCAAAAGAACTGCAGGTTTGTAGGTGAATTGGCTTTGATAACATTGTAAATTGTCCCTAGTGTGTAGGAAAGCGCGTGTGTGCGGGGATCGCTGGTCGGCGCGGACATGGTGGGCCTGCTTCCACGCTGTATCTCTAAAGCCTAAAGATATATGCATGATAAATAAATAGTTTCAAGGGCTGTGGGGTCTGCCAATGTACATCATTAAACTTATTATTACCTTTTAGGATATATCTCACTTATTGGCAAAGATTTTCAAGGAAGTTTATACCGGAGAGGTGATTGGAGAGGATGTGATCAATAATCTTATGAAATCACAAGGTGGAGACAATGAATACCATGAGAAATTTGTGCAGCAGCTCCAAGAGGTATGGGCTCCCTTTTCTACTCATTCCTTTCATTGATTTGGAGAGTCAACAGATCTCAGAGACATAGATTGTACTATTCACTGTTCTAGGTGTCAACTGCTCTACATCGGTGAGACCAAGCGCAGGCTGTCTCCGCCCCCCCCACCCCCACCCTCCTCCCCCATATCCTTCACTCCAGTAGAAACAGTCCCAGCCTTATCAATCTCATTGGTATCTGCTTAATTTAGTTTGTGAATGATTGTCTTTAATGCAATCTGTGTGAAGAAGGGTCCCGAAGCAAAACACCATCTTTCCACTCCCTCCAATTCTTTGTATTTTGCTCAAAATTCTAGCATCATCAGTTCCTTGTGTCTCTGAACGATCGTCTTTGCAAGTTGAAAATTAGAAGTCATGTCTTCCTTTTATTTTTTGAAGTTTTCCTTTTGGTCTCCGTTGCACATCTGTTGAAACTGTAAGGGAATCAATTCCATGTTGTACCTCAAACTCAAAAGGAAATTAAGCCGGTAGATTGCCTGTCGTAACAAGAAACTGCAGATAGATACAAAGTGCTTGAGTAACTCAGTGGGTCAGGCAGCATCTCTGGAGAAAAGGAATGGGTGACGTTTCGGAATGAGACCCCTCTTCAGATTCTGAAAAAGGGTCTTGACCCAAAATGTCATCTATTCCTTTTTTCCAGAGATGCTGCCTGACCCGCTGAGTTACTGCAGCATTTTGTGTTTATCTTTGGTGTAAAATGGCATTTGCAATTCCTTCCTATACAAGGAGCAGCTGAAGATTTCAAATTTCACAATGTTAGCTAGGAAATTTAAATTCTGTTGTTAAAAAAAATGGAAGCATATACGATAGTGGCGTTTAAGTGGCTTTTAGATAGGAACATGGATATGCCAGGAATGGAAGCATATGGAGCATGTGCACGCAGAGGAGATTAGTTGAAACAAAACATAGAGTGCTGGAGGAACTCAGCGGGTCAGGCTGCAACTGTGGAGGAAATGAACAGATGACATTTTCGATCGGGTCTCTGATCCAAAACATAATTGATCTAGTCTGAAGAAGGATCCCTACCTAAAACATCACCTGTCCATTCCCTCCACAGATGCTGCCTGACCCACTAAGCTACACCAGCACTTTGTGTTTTGCTCAAGATTACAGCATCTGCAGTATCTTGTGTTTCCGTCAGGGGTTAGTTTAATTTGGCATCAGGATCAGCCAGACATCATGGGCCGAAAGGCTTGCTCCTGCCTGCGCTGTACTGCTCAATGTTTAAATACATTAGACGCCGTAATGGTGACTACAAAACCACTGGATTATCATTAAAACACAATAGTTTCACTATTGTCCTTCAGGGAAAGAAATTTGCAACTTTTATCTGATCTGGCCTTCAGAGCCACACAAAAGTGGTTGACTCATAATTGCCCACAAAACCACACAGTTCAAAGGCATTTAATCATGTGATACCTTGCCAGTGATATCTGTATCCAGTGAAAGTACAGGAAAGGTGACCCACATTAGTTATGGAGTATTAATTCTTGTGGTCATTGAGGGGTGATCTTATAGAGGTATACAAAATCATGAGAGGAATAGATCGGGTAGAAGCACAGATTCTCTTGCCCAGAGTAGGGCAACCAGAGGACATAGGTTTAAGGTGAGGGGGGAAAGAAGGGAATCAGAGAGGTAACTTTTTCACTCAAAGAGTGGTGGGTGTATGGAATGGGCTCAGGAGGATGTAGTTGTAGCTCGGACTATCGCAACGTTAAGCCACAGTTGGACAGGTACATGGATAGGACTGGTTTAGAGGGATATGGGCCAAACACAGGCAGGTGGGACTAGTGTAGATGGGGTATGTTGGTTGGTGTGGGCAAGTTGGGCCGAAGGACCTGTTTCCACGCTGTTTGACTATGATTCTATGACTAGATTCATGAAGAGTATGACAGGCGAATCGCAGAGGCCGACACAATTGAAAAGCACATCATCCAGGCCCGAGCACGAGCTGCAGCAGCGGAGGAGAAGGCTCTGAATAAAACAAGGGAGGCGAGCGGAGGTAGCTTTGACACCCTGGAACTACCTTCAGGTAACGCTTTCCTGGTCGCATAATGTCAACAGTGAGTAGAAAGAAATAACACACAGTACAGTACAACCGGGGGCGGCACAGTGGTACAGCAGCCCTCACACCAACTGAGATCCAAGTTTGATCCTGACCTCAGGCGCTGTCTGTGTGAAGTTTGCACATTCTCCCTGTGTGGGGTGTTCTCCAGGTGCTTCGGTTTCCTCCCACGTCCCAAAGACGTAGGTTGTCGAAACAAGGAATTGCAGATGCTGGTTTTCAAAAAAGGACACAAAGTATTGGAGTAACCCAGCGGGGGCAGGCAGCATATCTGGAGAAGGTGGATAGATGACGTTTCGGGTCGGGACTCTTCTTCAGACTGATCCACAGCCTCTTGCGAAACTGAGAAACATGATAGTGGTGTAGCAACAGATATCTATCGGCATGAATTTGATTGATTGATTGATTGATTGATTGATTGATTGATTGATTGAATGAATGGCTGATTGGTTGATTGATTGATTGGTCGCTTGATTGATCGCTTGATTGCTCGATTGATTGATTGATTGATTGATTGGTCGCTTGATTGATCGCTTGATTGATCGCTTGATTGATCTATAGATTGATTGGTCGCTTGATTGATCGCTTGATTGGTCGATTGATTGATTGATTGATTGATTGATAGATAGATTGATTGGTCGCTTGATTGATCGCTTGATTGATTGATTGGTCGCTTGATTGATCGCTTGATTGATTGATTGATTGGTCGCTTGGTTGATCGCTTGATTGATTGGTCGCTTGATTGATCGCTTGATTGATTGGTCGCTTGATTGGTCACTTGATTGATTGATTGATTGATCTTGCGCTTGATTGATTGATCGCTTGATTGATTGATTGATTGGTCGCTTGGTTGATCGCTTGATTGATTGGTCGCTTGATTGATCGCTTGATTGATTGGTCGCTTGATTGGTCACTTGATTGATCGCTTGATTGATTGCTTGATTGCTTGATTGATCGCTTGATTGATTGATTGGTCACTTGATTGATTGATTGATTGGCTTGATTGATTGGTCGCTTGATTGACTGATTGATTGATTGATTGATTGATTGATTGATTGATTGATTGATTGATTGATTGATTGGTCACTTGATTGATTGCTTGATTGATTGATTAATTGATTGATTGGTCGCTTGATTGATTGCTTGCTTGATTGATTGATTGATTGATTGGTCGCTTGATTGATTGATTTGTTGATTGATTGATTGACCGATCGATCAAGGAAACAGGCCCTTCTGCTTACAGAGTCGGTTACCCGTTCACACTAGTTCTAAGTTATCACACTTTCCCATCCACTCAATTAATAGTAAACCAAGTGAAATTGAGTGCAAATTCTACAACCACTAATTTCCATCCTGCACTCAAATTCACTTGCACCATCTCCGACATCTCACTATCATTTCTTGATCTCCATCACATGAGACGATCAACTGACATATTTTATAAACCCACTGCCTCCCATAACTATCTAGACTACACTTCTTCCCACCCTGCCTCATGTAAAGATTCTATTCCAATAGACAATAGGCAATAGGTGCAGGAGTAGGTCATTCGGCCCTTCGAGCCAGCACTGCCATTCAATGTGATCATGGCTGATCATCCCCAATCAGTACCCCGTTCCTGCCTTCTCCCCATATCCCCTGACTCCGCTATTTTTAACAGCCCTATCTAGCTCTCTCTTGAAAGCATCCCTACTCCCAATTCTTCCATCTACGCCACATCTGTGCCCAAGATGAGGCATTCCATACCATGTCATCAGCGATGTCTTCATTCTTGAGGGAACTGGGGTTCCCCACTTCCATTATAGAGGAGGCCCTCACTAGGGTCTCCTCGATATCTGCTCTGCTCTTGTTCCCCCTCCCCCCATTCGTAACAGGGACAGAATCCCCCTTGTCCTCACCTTCCACCCATCAAGCAGTCACATACAGCATATAATCCTTTGATATTTTCACCACCTCCAAAGGGATCCCACCACTGGCCACATCTTCTCATCTCCACCCCTTTCCGCTTTCCGCAGAAACCGTTCCCTCCGTAACTCCCTGGTCAATTTGTCCCTTCCCACCCAAACCACCACCTCCCATAGAAACACAGGAGGAGGCCATTCGGCCCTTCGTTGTGATCATTGCTGATCGTCCCCAATCAAAAACCCGTGCCTGCCTTCTCCCTCTATCCCTTGATTCCACTAGCCCCTAGAGCTCTATCTAACTCTCTCTTAAATCCATCCAGTGATTTGGCCTCCACTGCCTCTGTGGCAGGGAATTCCACAAATTCACAACTCTCTGGGTGAAAAAGCTTTTTTCTCACCTCAGTCTTAAATGGCCTCCCCTTTATTCTAAGACTGTGGCCATCTGGTTCTGGACTCGCCCAACATTGGCAACATTTTTCCTGCATCTAGCTTGTCCAGTCCTTTTACAATTTTATATGTTTCTATTACAATTTTATATGCACCCCAGGTACTTTCCTGGAGATGCAACACATGTTCCTTTACCTCCCCCCTCGACTCCATCCAAGGACCCCAACAGTCATTCCAGGTGAGGCAGAGTTTGAATTGCACCTCCTCCAAGCTCATCTACTGTATCCGCTGTTCCAGGTGTGCACTCCTGTATGTCGGCGAGACCAAGCGCAGGCTCGGCTATCGTTTCGCCGAACACCTCCGCTCAGTCTGCCTAAACCTACCTGATCTCCCGGTTGCTCAACACTTTAACTCCCCCTCCCATGTCCACACTGACCTTTCTGTCCTGGGCCTCCTCCACTGTCAGAGTGAGGCCCAGCGCAAATTGGAGGAACAGCACCTCATATTTTGCTTGGGTAGCTTACACCCCAGCAGCTTGAACATTGACTTCTTTAACCTCGAGTAACCCTTGCTTTCCCTCTCTCTCCATCCCCTCCCCTTCCCTTCCCAGTTCCCCGACCAGTCTTAATTTTATCTCTGTTTGCTTTATTGTTACCTTCTCTAAACTAACAATGATCTATCCTACATTTTCCTTGATCCCCATTCCCTCTGTCCTTACATTCCCTCATCTATACACTTCCTTTGAATTTCACTGTACCTTAATTGGTACATGTGACAATATTACTGATCTTGAAACTTCGAAACCTTCCTTATCTGTGCACCCCCCTCCCACACCCCTGACATCAGTCTGAAGAAGTGTCTCGGCCTTCTCTCCAGAGATGCTGCCGATCCCGTTAAATTTACAAAGGCCAATTAACATACAAACCTGGACGTCTCCAGGATGTGGGAGGAAACCGGAGCAGCCAAAGTCACAGGGAGAATGTACAAACTCCGCGCAGACAACTCGCCAGGTCAGGATAGAACCTGTCTCTCTGGTGCTGTAGGACAGCAGCCACCAGCTGTGTAACTGATGTATTGTATTATAATATGTGGGAAGTGGGCGGTACGGCATTCGTGTCAACCATGATGTACCTGTGCCTGCACATAATTGAATCCTTTATTTGTCATTCAGACCTTTCGGTCTGAACGAAATGCTGTTGCCTGCAGCCATACATGTAATAATAACAAAACACAATAAACACAAATTAACATCCACCACAGTGAGTTCACCAAACACCTCCTCACTGTGATGGAGGCAAAAGTCTTAGAGTTACTGTCTCTTCCCTCCTCTTCTCCCTCTGCGCTGAGGCGATACCCCACCGGGCGATGGCATCAGTCCCGCGGTTCAAGCTCCGCGGCCCGGGGGTGGTCGAAGCTGCCCGCAGCTGTTGCAACGGGTGCTCCGGAAAACAGGCACCAGCCTGTGACCTGCGAGCTCCCGACATTGTCCTCCACTGGCCCGCGGCCGAGCCCCGGATCCAGGTCGCCGCCGCCAGAACGCCGCCTCAGCCGCCGTAGCACCGTCTCCGCCCCGCACCGGGCCGCCCACAAGGCAGCGTCTCAGCCCCGCACCGGGCTGCCCCCACGGGAGCACCTTCCAGCCGGGAGCCGGTCCGCCCACACGGCAGCATCTCAGCCCCGCACCGGGCTGCTCACACGGGAGCGCCTTCCAGCCGGGACCCAGGCCGCTCACACGGGAGCGCCTTCCAGCCGGTAGCCGTGCCGGCCGCACGGGAGTGTCTCAGCCCCGCGCCGTCCGCCCTCACCGGAGCGCCAAATCGTGCCGCTACCCGGACGTCACCACAGCTCGAAGACGGCCAGCCTCGCGTTGGTGAGTCCTGGCTGGCTCTACCTCCGGACCCTCGAGGTCGGTCGCAGGTTGGAGGCCGCCAGCTCCGCCATTAGGCCTCAGCGCAGACGAGGGAAGAGAAGGGGGATACGACAAAAAGTCGCATTCCCCCGAAGGGAGAGACAGAAAGCTCTGTTTCACCCTCCCCCCCACACACATAACACCAACTAATAACCAAAAAAATTACTAAACTAGACAAAAAAAACAACACAAAAAGTAAAAACAGACAGACTGCAGGCGAGCCGCAGCTGTATCACAGCGCCGCCACTTCCGGAAGTGTGAACCATGTTTAACCATTCCTTGCCTGCTCAGGGATCAGTCTAAATGCATCTTAAACATTGTTTCTTCCATCTTCCCCGGCAGTTTGTTCCGGGCATCCACCACTCTCTGTATAGACAATATAATTCCCTCATAAATCTCCTTTAAACTTTCCCCCTCTCACCTGAAAGTTATAGAAACATAGAAAACAGGTCCAGGAGGAGGCCATTCGCACCTTTGAGCCAGCACCGCCATTCATTGTGATCATGGCTGATCGTCCCCAATCAATAACCCGTGCCTGCCTTCTCCCCATATCCCTTGATTCCACTAGCCCCTAGAGCTCTATCTAACTCTTAAATCCATCCAGTGACTTGGCCTCCACTGCCCTCTGTGGCAGGGAATTCCACAAATTCACAACTCTCTGGGTGAAAACATTTTTCTCATCTTGTGCCCTCTGGTATTTGAGATTTCCACCCTGGGATAAAGACTCTGACTGACCATAATTTTATATATCTCTATCAGGTCACCCATCCCTCAGCCTCTGAAGCTTCAGAGAAAACAATCCCAGTTTGTTCAACCAACCTTTTAATTTCCAAAAATAAAAAATAAAAATCAACTGATATGCTACCTGTCGGTGTTTTAACAGAATGCACAGCTTTATAATGTAGTCTTGTTTTACTGAGCTGTGTTCTAATTGAGAAGTGGTTACATTGGCATGTTATCAAAGTCAATGACTAAATTGCTGCTGGCAGGAGTCCAGCTGGTTATTGATCTTCAATTGCAAGAGAAACCATGGCGGTTTGATATGGATCACAGAAGCTGAAATCTTTCGACTGTAACTAAAAAAGGTGGCATGGAGTATACAACGTACAATTATTTAGGTGGCATGGTGGCACAGCGGTAGAGTTGCTGCTTTACTACTCCAGAGACCTGGGTTTGATCCTGACCACTGGTGCTGCCTGCACGGAGTTTGTATCTTCCCCCTGTGTCCCACACGGGTTTTCTCCAGGAGCTCCGGTTTCTTCCCACTCTCCAAAGATGCCCAGTGTTGTAGGCTAATTGGCTTGGTATAATTGTAAAATTGTCCCTAGTATATGTAGGTTTACTTTAGTTTAGTTTAAAGATACAACGCAGAAACAGGCCCTTCGGCCCACCAAGTCCGCACCAACAAGCGAACCCCACACACCAACACGATCCTACACACACTACGGACAATTTTTACATTTACACCAAGCCAATTAACCTACAAACCTGTACGTCTTTGGAGTGTGGGAGGAAACCGAAGATCTCTAAGAAAGCTCATGCAGGTCACGGGGAGAACGTACAAACTCTGTACAAACACCATCAGTAAACGGGATGAAACCCGGATCTCTGACGCTGTAAGGCAGCACTGCGCCACTGTGCCATGGTAGAATTTGTGTTAATGTACGCGGATCGCTGGTTGGTGCGGACCCGGTGGGTCGAAGGCATGTTTCTGCGCTGTATCTCAAAACCAAACTAAACTAAACTAAATAGGGACCAGTCGCTTCATGGTTTAGATAGTTTAGATATACAGTGTGGATACAGTGGTGGCCCTTCGGCCCATCGAGTCCACGGTCACCATTGATCACCCATTCACACTACTTCTACTGTCATCCATTCACTGTATATTAGGGGCGATTTACAGAGATCAATTAACCTAGAAACCCGCACGTCTTTGGGATGTGGGTGGAAACTGGAGCACCCGGAGAAAACCCACGCAATCGCCTGTTTGGCTTGTTGTGACTTCCTGTCGACAAGGAACTTCTGAATGCCATTTTCTTTCTCCTACTAACTTGCACAAGTGATGGGAGATGTTTTGAGAGAAAACTCACAAATATCCTCTCTGATCCCACACAGCACAATATCACGGTAAATGAGCAGAACAGCTATAATATAGCCTTTGTGTTCAATTAAGTTAGTTACTGTGATTAAGTTCTAGTTTCAAGTACAAGAGGAAAGAGTGGGCTATGGGAGACAGCAGGAGAGTGGACACCTCCCCATCCACATCGGTGATGCTGAGGTTGAAAGGGTCAGCAGCTTCAAGTTTCTCGGTGTGCACATCACTGAGGACCTCTCTTCGACTCTGCACACGGACACAGTAACTAAGAAAGCCCGCCAGCGGCCCTTTTTCCTGAGAAGACTGAGGAACGTCAGCATCCTCACAAACTTCTACAGATGCACCATCGAGAGCCTGCTGACGGGCTGCATCACAGTCTGGTACGGGAACTGTTCTGCCCACAGCCGCAAATCACTACAGAGAGTGGTGAAGGCGGCACAGCACATCATTGGCAACTGTCTCCCGGCCGTTCAGGACATTTTCCACCGGCGGTGCCTGCGGAAGGCACACAGTATCATCAAGGACCACAGCCACCCAGCACGCAGACTGTTCTCCTTGTTACCGTCAGGCAGGCGATATAGGAGCATGGCTGCACGTACCACCAGGCTTAAGAACAGTTTTTAACATCAGGCCATCAGGCTTCTGAACTCATAAACACATCATATATGTTGATTATTTTATTTATTATTGTCTTTTACCTACCAATGTCATTTTTATCTTATCTTTTTTTACCTTAATTTTATCCATGTAATATCATCGCTGAGCTGACCCATTGTCTTGTCAAACGCATTTCATTGTACCGTTGACCCTGTGTTAACCTACATATGACAAATAAAACTGAACTGAACTGAACTCAGAAGGTGCCAATTACTGCTGAAAGAACACAGAGTGCCGGAGTAACTCAGCGGGTCAGGAAACATCTCTGGAGAAAATGGATGGGTGACGTTTCAATTTTCTCCAGACTGAAGAGGGTCCTGATCCTGACCCAACATGTCACCTATTCATGTTCTCCAGAGATGCTGCCTGACCTGCTGAGTTATTCCAGCACTTTATATCCTTTTTGTGCATCTGCCGTTCCTTGTGACTGCTGGCTGCTTTAGACCAGGCATGATATATACTGATAATCTTTCCTATCTTTCTGCTTCCTTGCAGTGAAATCCACATTCACGTGTTGCATAGACAGTGTGCTACTCAAGAAGCACAATTTAATCGTTCCTGGGGATTACATCACAGAGAAGCCTCCGATCAGAAAGGATTCGATACCTGCAGGTAAAGCCCAATTACTTTTCTGCTCAAAGTAGTTTCAAAGATGCCTCCCAATATTCTCCCACAGCAACCCAAGTTTAGGTTTATCATTGTTATGTGTGTCGAGGTACAATGAAAAGCTTTGTTTTGTATGCTATTCAATTAAATGTAGCAATGTTACAAAATTTTGAGATTTAAAAAATCAAGTCTGCAATTTATCCCATCAGATAAAGCATAAAAATAAGTTTAATTTGACTCCTAATTCACTTTCATATCTTCAATATTAAAAGAGTTATGGCCATTTTCATACTCGGAAATTAGCATCTTGTTCCCTATTGCTTTTCCATTGACTTAACACAAAAGCTGTGATCGAGGACAGTCAAAAGCCCATATCTTTCTTAAAAATTAAGAGAACTGAATGAAATTTTCAGTTATTATAGATTGAAGCATTCTGAAACAAATATGAAACAATCTTACTTGGATGACCTGAAATTAAAGCATATAATTAGTTAGTTACCCAATTGTAGCTAATTACAAAATTCAATTACTAGATCTAAACATTTATCCATTTCTTAAGAAAAGGTTAACATTTTTAAAAAGCCTAAGTGTCCAAATAACATTCACACAAGAATTCACAATATAACATGATTTTTAAATCTCATTGTCATGAATTTATAGGCCAAATGGAAAGAATTTAGTGTATAATTCCTGTAAATTAAAGGGCATATAAATCATCTTGCGAGTGGGATTTTGTGGAGCGCGCTGGTTTGGAATGTTGCGGTTACAGTGAATTTAAACCACATGTCGGCAGGAAAATTACTGCCGGTTCGTATATTTACATAATGACATTTTCGCAACGTGAAATTTTGATTAAAGGCATCCTAAGAAGCAAGTTTATATGAAAAAATAAATGTCATACCTTGCCGTATCCCCTACGTCAAATTCGTCCCGTTGTCGGCGTTGACGGCATTTGAAGATGATTTTAATTTTACTCCAACAATTAAATTATCCAGCGCTAATTTTAATAAACTTAATAAAACGGCAGTCGAAGCGATTTTTCTTTAACAACTAAACAGCCTGACAGATCGATTTGAATAGGCTGCAGAAAAATCGCATTTTAAACCCGCCCCCCTCTCAAAGGCGCTAAAGTCGCGCACACGGGCAGTGGCAGAACTGCAGCACCGCTGAAGGTAAGTTTTGTAACATACCTATCAAATGCATATCAAGCCAAACCTAAGTACCACACGTAGAGCAAAGAGAAAGATAAAAAGTGCAGAATCAAGTTCTCAGCATCATTGTGCAGTTTAATGTCCGTCCGCGATGAGGTAGAGGCGAATTGGACAATGCTGTAGCTTATGGGCCGGTCCCACTTAGGCAATTTTTTAGGCGACTGCAGGCGACTGCCACAAAATTTTCAAGATGTTGTAAAATGTTTGCCGACAGTGGCGACAATTTTTGCTGTCGTTGGTTTTCGTAGGTTGTCGCAGGGGTTGTCATAGGTGCTGTCGTAGGTTGTCGCCAGGTGTCGTAGGTGAATTCCATTAACATTAGTCATCCCTGGCAGTCGCCTAAAGAGTCGCCTAAGTGGGACAGGCCCATTCTGGACTCCACCACCCTGTCCCACTTCACAGGTTACTTATGTTTGGGTGTGGTTTGTCTTAGTTTTAGCCTGGATAATATTTGTATTCTGACCTTGCTGAACATTTAAGCTGTGGTGAAGTTTTATCCGTGTGATTCAACATCATTAGGCTGCATCATCATTTTCTGTGATTTTTGCATTGTTCTGGACAGACTCTCTAAAATCATCATTGTTTTAATAATAATAATAATAATAATAATAATAATAATATCTTTTATTGTCATTGCACATAAGCGCAACAAGATTTGGTATGCAGCTTCCATCGATGTCATAACTTAAATAACTATTTAGATTTAGATTTAGATACCCCGAGAACATGGTTTGTAAAAACAACAGTAAAATAGTCAAAACAGTTCAAACAGACTAAAGTGCAGATGTGTCTATGTGCAGATGTGTCAGATGTGCAGATGTTTTCTCTGTGGTATGAGAAACCTTGGCATGTGGAAGTCCATTCTGTTAATCCATGCAGTAGCCTATAAAGATGCCAAGTGGAGGAATGAGTCGGTGTTGATATTGGTTTATTATTGTCAATGTGTACCGAGATCGTGAAAATGTTTGCGTGCTAAATCGAGTCAAATCATACCATACAGAAGTACAATCAAGCCATTCACATGTAGTGCAAAGTAAAACATGCCAGAGTGTAGAATGTGGTATTACAGCATTATCCTCTCACAGTTACAGAGAAAGTACTAATTTAAAAAACGCAAAGGGTCTGGAATGAGGTAGGGTTGGGAAATTGACACCGTAGTAAATGGGAGAACTGTTCAGTAGTCTGATAACAGCAGGGGGAAAAGCTGTTCTTGAATCTGAGGATAGACACAAAATGCTGGAGTAACTCAGCGGGACGGGCAGCATTTCTGGGGAGAAGGAATGGGTGACACTTCGGGTCGAGATCTTCAGACTGAGAGTCAGGGGAGGGGGAGATATACGAAGATAAGGAAGTGTAAAATGTAAGAACGAGACATCAAAGGGGGTGGAGATCAAGGGAAATGTAGAATAGATCATTGTTAGCTAGGAGAAGGTAACAACAAAGCAAACAGAGATAAAATGTAAACAAGGACAATCAGAATGGTCAGAGAACTGGGAAGGGGGAGGGGATGGAGAGAGAGGGAAAGCAAGGGTTACCTGAAGTTAGATAAGTCAATATTCATACCACTAGGGTGTAAGCTGCTCAAGCGAAATATGAAGTGCTGTTCCTCCAATTTATGCTGGGCCTCACTCTGACAATGGAGGAGACCCAGGACAGAAAGATCAGTGTGGGAATGGGAGGGGGAGTTAAAGTGTTTAGCAACCGGGAGATCAGGTAGGTTTAGGCGGACTGAGCGGTGGTGTTCAGCGAAACGATCGCCGAGCCTGCGTTTGATCTCACCGGTATATAAGAGTCCACACCTGGATCAGTGGATACAGTAGATGAGGTTGGAGGAGGTGCAAATTAACCTCTGCCACACCTGAAAAGACTGTCAGGGTCCTTGAACGGTGTCGAGGGAGGAGGTATAGGGACAGGTCTAAGGGCAGTACCTGGGGAGGGGGTAGTTTGGATGGAAAGAGAGGAGTTATCTTGGGAGTTGTGGAGGGAACGGTCTCTGCGGAAAGCGGAAAGGGGTGGAGATGGAAAGATGTGGCTATTGGTGGGATCTCGTTGGAGGTGACAAAAATGTCGGCGGATTATGAGCTGTACGCGACGGCTGATGGGGTGGAAGGTGAGGACTAGGGGGAGTCTGCGGGGGGGGGGGAAGGGGATGACTGGAGTGAAAACCTTTCTTGATTATGTTGACTGCTTTCATGAGGCAATGCCGTGTAAGTGGAGTGGAAGGGGAGGTTTTCTGTGATGGACTGGGCTACATCCACAATTCGCTGCAATTTCTTTGATGTGTCGCATAGTTCCTTTAAGACGTCCTTAATTGCACCAAAATTATATAGATAGCAGATTCTAATGTAACTCCATTACAAGAAAAAATGGAAGAGAAATCAGAGATTGAAGAATTAGCTTGATACAGTAATAGGATAATACTGGAATTTATTATTTACAACATGAGATGGTTATTTACAACATGAGCGGTGCTGGCTCGAAAGGCCAAATGGCCTCATCCTGCACCTATTTTCTATGTAATGGGGTTTTTGGTTAATATATCGAATGTGGAATAATGCAGCACAGGAACAGGTCTGAGGAAGGGTGTCGATCCAAACATCACCTATCCATGATAGTTTTGGATTTGGTTCTAGAGATACAGTGTGGAAACAGGCCCTTTGGCCTACCAAAGCCACGCTGACCATCAGCACCCGCAGACAACTTCTACCCTACACACAAGGGACAATTTACAGAGACCATTTTAGCTACAAGCCTGCACGTCTTCGGAATGTAGGAGGAGACCGGAGCACACGGAGACAACCCACGCGGTCTCAGGGAGAACAACAATGCAAACTCCGTGCAGTCAGGTTCAAATCCCGGTCCCTGGTTCTGTAAGGCAGCAACTCTACCCCTGTGCCACTGTGCTGCCCAAACAGTTCTCCAGAACGTCCATGTCCTGCTTGACCTGCTGAGTTACTCCAGCACTTTATGTCGTTTGGAGTATCAACCGGCAAATGCAGTTCCTTATTTCTACACAGAACAGGTTCAATGGCCCACAATGTTAGTGCCGACCATGATGCCAATTAAAACTGCACATCAGCCTGCATACCCCGCATTCCCCACATTCCCTGCATGTTCACGTGCCTGTCTAAATGCCTCCTAAATGTTGCTGATTGCTATTACCACCTCCCCTGGAAATGCACACCAGGCACCCCTGTAGAAAAATATCTTGCCTCGGAAATCTCCTTTAAACCTTCCCCTCTCTCACCTTCAAGCTAGTATTTGACACCCTGAGGAAGACATTTTCTGACTGTCTACCCTTTCTATGTCTCATAATTTTATATACTTCTATCAGGTTTCCCCTTAGCCTCTGACCCATCAAAGCAAATAATCAAGATTCAACCCTCGGCTTCCTACAGCCCAGGGAAAGATGTCCCAGTCTATCCACTTTCTCTGTATAAATTAAGCCCTTCAATGGACAATAGACAATTGGTGCAGGAGTAGGCCATTCGGCCCTTTGAGCCAGCACCGCCATTCAATGTGATCATGGCTGATCATCCACAATCAGTACCCCCGTTCCTGCCTTCTCCCATATCCCCTGACTCCATTATCTTTAAAAGC
Source organism: Amblyraja radiata (assembly GCF_010909765.2). Taxonomy (NCBI): domain Eukaryota; kingdom Metazoa; phylum Chordata; class Chondrichthyes; order Rajiformes; family Rajidae; genus Amblyraja; species Amblyraja radiata. The sequence continues at coordinate 4,085,724 of NC_045957.1, read as the reverse complement.
TCTATCTAACTCTCTCTTGAAAGCATCCAGTGAATTGGCCTTCATTGCCTTCTGAGGCAGAGAATTCCACAGATTCACAACTCTCTGGGTGAAAACGGTGGGCAATGGGGCCAGTTTCCGTGCTGCATCTCTAAAGTCTAAACTAAGATGCTGCCTTGCCTTCTTCATGATGACGCCTACATGATTTCCACAACATCCTCATCCTCCTCGACCTGAGCGCAGCCTTCGATACCGTGAACCATAACATCCTGCTCACCAGACTCAAAGACCTCGGCATTGAAGGTTCTGCACTCAGCTGGCTCCGTTCCTACCTTTCCAACAGATCCCACTTCATCTCTCTCCATAACCACACCTCTGCTACAGCCACAGTCACTCAAGGCGTTCCCCAAGGCTCCGTACTCGGCCCCCTCCTCTTCATCATCTACATCCTCCCCCTTGGTCAGATACTCCGCCACTTCAACCTGGACTTCCATTGTTACGCCGATGACACACAGATCTACCTCGGCACCAAATCCCCTCACAACCCCCCCCCCCCCCCCCCCCTCTCCCATATCAACTCCTGTTTGTCAGCTATAAAAACCTGGATGCAACATAACTTCCTCAAATTCAACAGCAATAAAACAGAATTCCTCCTCATAGGCTCAATCCTCATATTGTGTTTGAACTGAATTCTGTCTTTAATTTGTGTACTAGTCATGTCTCTACTATTTATTTCATTCCCTTACATGTTTTTCCTCTACTTGCTAAATTTTGTAAGGTGTCCTTGAGACTCTTGAAAGACGCCCATAAATAAAATTTATTATTATTATTATTATGGCAAGCCCAGGACAGGTGATCCGCAGGAATTTGAAGCTGCTATCTCTCCTCACCACCGAGGTTTGGGGCACCAGATGAGTCTCCCACTTTATATGATGGTGGCATGAGGACACTACCACAATTCATCACCCGGGCATCTGATCAAAACTTGTGTTCCGTTTTTGAATCACGATCACCTCTTAATAATTCTCCTTGAGAGGTCACAGACCAAACATTCCAGTTCTTTCCAAGTTAAAGGAATGAATGATCAACCATGATCACAGTGAATGGTGGTGCAGGCTCAAATGACTGAATGGCCTACTCCTGCACCTATTGTCTATTGTCCATTGTCTATTCAATGACACTTCATTGTCACATGCACCTGGGTACAGTGAAATTCTTTCGTTTGCGTTTAACCGAGCAATTATTAAATAAGAACAAATCTGGAAATGCACAGCAGGTCGGGCAGCATCAAGGGAGAGAGAAATTGATTTTTCATTTTAGCAGTTAATCTTTCATCAGAATTAGGCAGTTTTAATAAGAGTATCATGTTTCTAAGAATAGAAACAAGGAGCTGTAGATGAGGGTTTACCAAAAAAAGACACAGAGTGCTGGAGTAACTCAGCGGGTCAGGCAGCATCTCTGGAGAACATGGATAGGTGATATTTTAGACCTTACTTTACTTTACAGCACGGGAACAAGTCTACTAGTGCGCCACTCTGCCGCCCATAGAATCAGCCTGAAGAAAGGTCCTGACCCAAAACGTCACCTATCCATGGATCTCAAGGGATGCTGCCTGACCCGCTGAGTTGCTCCAGCACGTATCCTTTTTCAATCATGCCTCTTAGGAATTCCTCCCATTCTTGCACCTTCCTCTCATCTGAAACAAAACCCGTGCTCCCTTATCCTCACTTTCCAACCCACTAGCCTCAACATTCAATGGATCAAAGAGTCATAGAATTATAAAGCACAAAAAAAGCCCCTTCGGCCCAACTAATCCATGCTGGCCACATTGCTTACTTGAGCTAGTCCCATTTGCCTGTCCTTGGCTCAGAGCACCGTAAATCCTTCCTAATCACCTGTCCAAATATTTTTAAATCATTGTAATTGAGCCGACGTCTACCACTTCTTGTGGTAGCTCTTTCCACATACACCTTCCTCTATCTGGATAAATTCCCCCCACCTTCCTCTCTCTCCCTCAATCACGCTCTCTCTGCAAAGGTAGACCAAAATTAGTATTAAAAACATAAAAACATATTAGTTATGGTACATTGAAAGGAATAGGATTAAAATAACGTTATTTCCAGTCTGAAACATCGCCTATCCATGTTCTGTGGAGTTACATAGAAACATAGAAAATAGGTGGAGGAGTAGACCCCTTTGGCCCTTTGAGCCATTCAATATGATCATGGCTGATCATCCACAATCCGTACCCCGTTCCTGCCTTCTCCCCATAATCCCTTGATTCCACTAGCCCTAAGAGCTCTATCTAACTCGCTTTTGAATGCATCTAGTGAATTGGCCTCCACTGCCTTCTGAGGCCGAGAATTCCACAAATTCATAACTCTCTGGGTTGCTGCCTGACCTGCTAAATTACTCCAGCATTTTGTGTCTATCTTCGGTGTAAACCAGGACATGCAGTTCCTTCCTACAACAGAGAGCAAATCATTTTTTTACCTTTTACTGTTTGCAATTTGCTCTGCTTTGAAGCTCCTGTGTTTTCTGAACAACGCACACCCAGGGGTATTTGCTTTCAAACACTAATTGGTATTTAGGGTGACACGGTGGCGCAGCGGTAGAGTTGCTGCCTTATAGTGCCAAAGGCGCGGGTTCGATCCTGACTACGGGTGCTCTCTGTATGGAGTTTGTACCTTCTCCCTGTGACCACGTGCGTTTTCTCCGGATGCTTTGGTTTCCTCCCACACTCTAAAGATGTACAATTTGTACGTTAATTCGCTACGGCAAAAAAAAATGTAAATTGTCCCTAGTGTGTAGGATAGTGTGAATGTATGAGGTGGTTGCTGGTCGGCCCGGCCTCGGAAGGCCAAAGGACCTGTTTCCACGCTGTATCCCTGAGGTAAAGTAAAATCTAAAGTCTAAAAATGTTGAGCATGGTTTCTAAAGTCTAAAGTTAACCAGATGCAACTTCATAACGTATAGTCTTCTTAATTTGCACCATTTTCCATTTCTTCAGCAAAACCGATTGCCCATTATCCTGAACTGACCATCAGCTTTAGACAACGCGTTTCTCAAAGCCCTGTGGATGATGGTTATTCTGACCAGAGTCCATCTAAAGATCATTTGACAGAAGACAGATCATCTTTAATTTTACAGTCGACTTCTGGTGAATTAACAAGTTTGAAAAAATCCAGCCCTCAGGTACACGTCTTTCAGCCGAATACATGGATGTTGAGAGAACCATGGTTGAACCACTGAACCTTTGAAGCATTGAACTATGATCCTCCCCTTGGTCAATTGATGATTTTGAATATAAACAGGATTACTGGCTCATTTGAGTCAATGTCATTAAGCTGGAGATTTATGAGGATGTTACCTGAACTTGACGGTCTGATCTACAGGGAAAGGTTGGGTATGCTGTTTTTTTCCCCATGGAGTACAGGAGAATGAGGGGTGACCTTAAAGTGGTGTATAAAACTATGAGGGGTATTGATAGGGTGAATGCCTAGAGTCTTACTCCAGCATTTTGTGTCTATAGAACAGTGCAGCACAGGAAAAGGCCCTTCCACCCACAATGTCTGACCATGATGCCAAGATAAACTAATCTCCTCTGTCTGCAAATCATCCATATCCCTCCATTCCCTGCATTCCCTCATTCACAGACCACAGACAGTCCGTATTGGTGGAAATGTGGCAGCCTCGATAACGATCGGCACGGGAGCACCTCAAGGCTGCGTGCTCAGCCCCTGCTGTACTCACTCTATACTCATGACTGTGTAGCCAGTCATAGTGCGAACTCCATCATCAAGTTCGCTGATGACACCACTTTTGTGTGACTTATCGCTGATAGGGACGAGTCAGGGTATAGAAGAGAGATCGTGCGACTGTCCATATGGCGCCAGCACAATAACCTGGCCCTCAACACCAGCAAAACCAAGGAACTGATTGTGGACTTTGGAAGGGGTAGGATGTGGACCCACAGTCCCGTTTATATCAACGGATCGATGGTGGAAAGGGTCAAGAGCTACAAATTCCTGGGCGTGCACATCTCTGAAGATCTTTCCTGGTCCGAGAACACTGATGCAATTAGAAAGAAAGCACATCATCGACTCTACTTCCTGAGAAGATTACAGAGAGTCTCTAACTTCTACAGGTGCACAGTAGAGAGCATGTTGACCGGTTGCATCGCGGCTTGGTTCGGCAACTTGAGCGCCCAGTAGCAGAAAAGACTACAAAAAGTAGTAAACACTGCCCAGTCCATCATCGGCTCTGACCTCCCTTCCATCGAGGGGATCTATCGCAGTCGCTGCCTCAAAAAGGCTGGCAGCATCATCAAGGACCCACACCATCCTGGCCACACACTCATCTCCCCGCTACCTTCAGGTAGAAGGTACAGGAGCCTGAAGACTGCAACGACCAGGTTCAGGAATAGCTACTTCCCCACAGCCATCAGGCTATTAAACTTGGCTCGAACAAAACTCTGAACATTAATAGCCCATTATCTGTTTATTTGCACTTTATCAGTTTATTTATTCATGTGTGTATATATTTATATAATTGTATATGGACACACTGATCTGTTCTGTATTTGTGCCCACTATGTTCTGGTGTGCTAAAGCAAAGCAAGAATTTCATTGTCCTATCAGGGACACATGACAATAAACTCTCTTGAATCTTGAATCTCTTGAAGTGCGAATCTAAAAGCCTCTTAAATGCCATTATCAAATCTGCCACTTCGGGCAGCATGTTCCTTGCACTCACCACTCCCTGTATAAAAACTTCATGTTCATAAGTCATAGGAGCAGAATTAGGCCATGAACAACGAGTCTACTCCGCCATTCAATCATGGCTGATCTATCTTTCCCTCTCAACCCCATTCTCCTGCCTTCTCTCTCTAAATGTTGACACCCTTACTAATCAAGAACCTTTCATTCATGGCTTTAAAAATACCCAATGTCTGGACCTCCACTGCCATTTGTGGCAATACATTCGGTACAACCACGCTCCTCATCTCCATTCTTATAGTACTTCCTTTTATCCTGAAGATGTGCCCTCTGGTTCATGTCAATCTCCACTTAAAAAATGCCTCATGACTTGGCCTTCACTGGCATCTGTGGCAATGAATTCCACTTGCCCCAGCCATCTCCTTGATTCCAACTTTGCCCCCCACACATTATTGCCCCTCTCACTTTCAAAACATAGTCTATACAAAGTGAGATGACAAAGTAGCAATGATGTCAGTTTCTAAATCTTCAGTTTCAGTTTTGTTTCAGTTTACTTTATTGTCACGTGTACCAAGGTACAGTGAAAAGCTTTTTGTCGCGTGCTATCCAGTCAGCGGAAAGACAATACATGATTACAATCCAGCCATTTAAAGTGTACAGATAGATACATGATAAGGGAATAACGTTTAGTTCAAGGTAAAGCCAGCAAAGTCCGATCAAGGATAGTCCGAATGAGGTAGATAATAGTTCAGGACTGCTCTGCAGTTTTGGTAGGATGATTCAGTTGCCTGATAACAGCTGGGAAGAAACTGTGCCTGAATCTGGAGATGTGCGTTTTCACACTTCTATTTCCTTTTTGCTTTGCAGGAAGAAAAGTCCAAGAAGCCACGCTGGAGGGATGAGTTGTCAGTGGCCGATCGCATCAAGGCTCGGGAGGATATGGCAAGGTTTGAGAGGTGCCACAACTTCCTGAAGAACCCACGTTTTCTACCCCCTCAACAGGGAGGCAAATCACTCATCATTCCCAAAAAGAAAGTGCAGAAGATGGTTGGCGATAGAAAGATCTTTGTGGATGAAAGGTACAGAGCCCATCATTTAGCATTGGATGTTCACTTCCAGGGGAAATAGCAGGAATGTTGCACCAAGCATATGCACACTGGTCTGAAGAAGGGTCTTGACCCAAAACGTCACACATTCCTTCTCTCCACAGATGCTTCCTGTCCCACTGAGTTACTCCAGCTTTTTATGTCTATCTTCTTGCACTTTATACACTTTGAGTGGTACGCTGGTGCAGCAGTAGAGCTGCTACCTTAAAGCGGCAGAGACCTGGGTTCGATCCTGACTACGCGTTTGTACGGAGTTTGTGAATTCTCCCGCTGACATGTGTGGGCTCTCCGGTTCCCTCCCACACTCCAAAGACGTACATGTTGGTAGGCTAATTGGCTTGATATAATTGTAAATTATCCCTAGGATAGTGTAAACGTGCGGGGGATCGCTGATTGGCATGTACTCGATGGGCTGAAGGGCCTGTTTCCTCGCAGTGTCCCTAAACTAAACTGAACTGAACTGAACAAAACTAAACTAAACAACCTGGGTTTAACCACATTTAGGATGCAACTAGACTAAGTGGGACCCATTGTCACACGGGAGGCCTGGTCCCACAACGAGATATTCCACCACTCACGCATAGCCCCCAAATGCGCAGGTGCAGCTGATGGGTTCCTGTTGTGATGCCCCTGATCCTCCCTCCTCCCCTCACACCTTCCACTCTGCCCCTTGCCCTTCCCCCCCCCACTCACTCCATCCCCCCTGAACCCACCCCATCCACTCTTAGCGGCTGTCCGGCGGTGCAGCCGTTCCCACCCATTGGGTTCCCATTGTGACGTAGAACACGCAGGTATTACTGCGCAGGCGCAGCTGACGGGCATGGCAAGTGGAAAAGGGATTTAAAGCTTAAAATGTGAATAACCCTTAAAATATAACAAGAATTTAAACGTTAAAGATGAGATTTATTCAGTCCATTCTTTCTTGTTGCATCTCTTGTTGCATTCTGTAGCCGGGGGAAGGGCATGGCTTCAGGAGGGGGCTGTCGGGGGCCGGTGAGGGAGGGGGGAGGGGAGCGCTGCCATGGCCTACTGCTGCCGTGGCCTGCCGCTGCCTCCTCTGCTGCTGCCATGGCCTACCGTTGCCACTGCCGTGGCCTGCCGCTGCCTACTGCTGCTGTGGCCTACCGTTGCCTACTGCTGCCGTGGCCGTGACCTATCGCTGCCGCTGCCTACTGCTATCTACCGCTGCCGTGGCCGATCGCTGTCGTGGCCAACCGCTGCCGCTCCCGGGACCAATGGGGAGCATCCTTCCTGCAGCTGGAGAAGGGGACGGCTTTAGGTGGGGGCCAGTGGGGGGGGGGGGGGGGGAGAATCCTGCAGCCGGGGAAGGGGGACGGCTTCAGGCTGGGCCTGTCGGGGCCAGTGGGAGGGGAGCACTGCCGTGGCCTACTGCTGCCTTGACCTACTGCTGCCGTGGCCTGTTGCTGCCATGGCCTATCACTATCATGGCCCACCGCTGCCGCTGCTGTGGCCTATCGCTGTTGTGGTCTGTCGCTGCCATGGCCTACCACTGCCGCTCCCCACTGGCTGCAGCTGGGGACGGGGCGGCTTCAGGTGGGGGGCCAGTGGGAGCGTCCTGTAGTTGGGGGAGGGGAATGGCTTCAGGCGGGGGGGCGTTGGGGTGGGGGGGAGCATCCTGCAGCTGGGGGAGGGGGACGAGCTTCAGGTTGGGGCCGGTGGGTTGGGGGAGCGTTCTGTAGCCGGGGGAGGGGGACGGCTTAAGGCGGGGCCTGCTGGGGGGGAGGGGGGGGGTATCGCTGCTGTGGGCTACCGCTGCCATTGCCTACCGCTGCCGTGGCCTGCCGCTGCCGCTGCTGTGGCCTATCGCTGTCGTGGCCTACTGCTGACGTGGCCTACTGCTGCCGCTGCCATTGCTGACCGCTGCCACTGCCTACTACTGCCTACCCCTGCGGTGGCCTGCTGCTGCTGTGGACTATTGCTGCCCAGGCCTATCGCTATCGTGGCCTACCTCTGCCGCTCCCCACCGGCTTCAGGCGGGGACCAGTGGGGAGCATCCTGCAGCTGGGGACGGCTTCAGGTGGGAGCAAGTGGGGGGGGGGAAAGAGTCCTGCAGCTCGGGACGGGGACAGCTTCAGGCGGGGACCGGCGGGAGCGTCCTGTTGCCGGGGACCGAATGGACCGCAGCTGGGGAGGGTCCTGTCGGGGGCCGGTTGGGGGCTGGGGCAGCGCTGCCGTGGCTGGCCCCTGCCTACCTGTAGCCTCCTGGCCCCAGCTCCATTCAGCGGCACTCAGCGGCCGGGACCCCCCTCAGAGGTTTCCGGCTCCGGATCCCGCTCTGGCCACACTCAACGGCTCCCGGCCCGCGGCCCCCAGCCCGTCATGGTGGTCGCCGCAGACACAGCCCCCACTCGCTCTCCACACTCTGCTCACTCCGCTCCTTCAGATTTATTCTCCTTGCCACCGGTGATTGACAGTGGGTGCCGGAAGGGGCGTCGCCATCCCGGCAAATGACAGGAGAGAAGACCAATCAGCTGACAGAAGAGGAGACCAATCGGCGCACGTGCGGTTTTTATGATTTTTAATCCTTAATAACTTTTGTAATATTCCACCGATCGGAACTAAACTGGGTGCTTGCGACACAGGAGAATGGCGAGTAAGGTAGCGAAAAATCGTAGCGCTATCCGGTACCATTTTTGTGCAAATGTAAAAACAACGCAAACCGGAAGCGGACAAGATGAGAGTTTTAGTTATGTACTGGATGGACTAAGTGGGACCCGTTGGGTCCCATTGTCACACGGGAGGCATGGTCCCCCAACGCAATATTCCACCACTCACGCAAAGCCCCCAACTGCGCAGATGCTGCTGACGGGTTCCCGTTGTGACGCCCCTGATCCCCCACCTCCCCTCACCGCCCCCCCCTGCCCCTTGCTCTTCCCCCCCAGGCAGTTACTCCATCCCCCCCCTCAAACCCCCTCCCCCACTCTTTGCGGCTCTCCCACCCATTGCGCTCCCATTGTGATGTAGAACACGCAGGTATTAACTGTACAGGTGCAGCTGACGGGCACGGCAAGTGGAAAAGGGATTTATTAAAGCTTAAAATGTGAATCTCTTAAAATATAACACCAATTTAAACGTTAAAGATGAGATTTATTCAGTCGATATTTTCTTGTTGTGTTCTGCGGCCGGTGAAGGGGGACGGCTTCACGCGGGGGTTGTCGGGGGCCGGTGGGGGAGGGGGGAGCGTCCTGCAGCCGGTGGAGGGGGGAGCGTCCTGCATCCGGGGAGGGGGATGGCTTCAGGCGGGGCCTATTGTGGTCCGGTGGGGAGGGGGGGAGCGCTGCCGTGGCCCACCACTGCCTTGGCTTACTGCTGCCTACAGTGGCAGACTGGCCAGGTGTCAGCTTGCCCTATATCAAGTGGGCCCCTGATGAAATGGGCCCCCTTTGTCTCCTGGCAACCAATATTTTTAGACCCAGTCCGCCACTGGCTGCCTACCCCTGTCGCTGCCTACTGCCTCTGCCTACTGCTGTCATGACTTACAGCTGCCACTGCCTATCCCTGCCGCTGCCACTCACTGTTGTGGCCTACTGCTACCTACTGCTGCCGTGGCCAATCACTGTCATGGCCTACCGCTGCGGCTTCCCACCGGCTTCAGGCGGGGACCAGTGGGGAGCGTCCTGCAGTGGGGACGGGATGGCTTCAGGTGGGGGCCGGTGGGGGGGGGGGAGCATCCTGCAGTGGGAGAGGGGGACAGCTTCAGGAGGGGTCTGTCGGGGGTAGAGAGCGTCCTACAGCCAGGGGAGGGGGATGGCTTCAGGCGGGGGCTGTTAGGGGTCGCTGGGGGGGAGAGCGTCCTGCAGCCAGGGAAGGGGGACGGCTTTAGGCAGGGCTGTCGGCGGTCTGTGGGGGAGGGGGGAGTGTCCTGCAGCCGGGGGAGGGGGACGGCATCAGTTGGGGGCCGGCGTGGAGTTTCCTGCAGCTGGGTGATGGGGAAAGCTTCAGGTGGAGAGTGGGGGGAAGTGTCCTGCAGCTGGGGACAGGGAGCGTTCTGTAGCCGTGGCATGGGGATGGCTTCATGTGGGGACTGGTGGGGGGGGTGGGTCCTGCAGCTGGGGACCGGTGGGGGTGGAGCATCCTGCAACGGGGGAGGGAGAGGGTTTCAGGCGTTGGCTGGTGCGGGGAGGGGGCTTTCTGGAGGTGTACAGGTACAGGTGTTGTGAACCGAAAGGACTGGTTTCGGAAGGGCCAGTACAGACATTATGGGCCGTATTGACTTTTCTTGGGCTAGTACGGATGTTGTGGGCTGAATGGACTGCAGCTGGGTACGGGTACAGCTGCAGGCGGCGGGGGCAGGCGTGAGCGTTCTGTAGCAGGGGCGGGGAAGGCTTCAGAGAGGGCCGGTGTTGGGGGAGGGAGCTCTGCCGTGGCCTACCGCTGCTGCTGGCTTGGCCTATCGCAGTAGTGGCAAACCGCTGCCGTTCCCCATCGGCTTCGGCTTCAGGCGGGGACCAGTGGGGAACATCCTGCAGCTTGGGACGGGGACGGCTCGCAGCGGCTCCCAGCTCCGGCCACGGCCTCACTCAGCGGCTCCCGGCCCCAGCTCTGACTGCACTCAGCAGCTCCTGGCCCCAGCTCCGGCCTCAATCAATGGCTCCCAGCCGCGGCTCTAGCCTCACTCAGCAGTTACGGGCCCCGGCCACATTCAGAGGCTCCCGGCCCCAGCATCGGGTGCAATTAACGGCTCCCGGCCCTGGCCCCGTCATACTCAGCGGCCCTCAGCTCGTGGTGGTGGTGGTCGATGCAGCACGCAGCCCACAGCTCTCCACACACGGCTCACTCTGCTCCTTCATCTTTATTCTCCTCGCCGCCAGTGATTGACAGTGGGTGCCGGAAGGGGCGTCGCTATCCAGGAGAATGGCAGAAGAGAAGACCAATTTGCGGACAGGAGACCAATCTGTGCATGCGCTGTTTTTACGATTTTTAAACCTTAATAACTTTTGTAATATTCCATCGGTTGGAACAAAACTTGGCGCACTTGCAGCATAGGAGAATGTCGAGTAAGGTGGGCAAAAATCGTAGCGCTGTCAAGTACAGTTTTTGTGCAAATTTAAAAACAACGCAAACCAGAAGAGGACAAGATGAGAGTTTTATTTATAGATAGATAGATAGATAGATAGATAGATAGATAGATAGATAGATAGATAGATAGATAGATAGATAGATAGATAGATAGATAGATAGATAGATGTGCAATTCAGATCTCCATCTTAAGACAAAAAAAAATCACTGCAAAGTGGGAGAAGAGATTTTATCAAGATGACACAAAAAAAATGGGTTGAATGGGCTGGGGCTTCCTTCTGGAAAGAGTTATGTTCGGATTTAAGTAATAAAGTTATTGGGAGATGGAGCATCCTAACAAACCCTTCAGCCCATCAAGTCCACACTGACCATTAAGCACCAATTTTACACTCATCCTTACATTATCCCCATTTTTATTCCCATGGATCCATGTCCTGCAGAAGTGCTGTCTATCCCACTGAGTTACTCCAGCACTTTGTGTTTTCTTTGTGAAGCAGTATCTGCTGTTCCTTGTGTAATCTGTGTCTGAGGTGTGTTGAGTCTTGGTGTCAATGCAGCTCCACAGATCCACCTGGTGGCAATAATGACATTACACCTGGCTGAAGAAGGGTTTGAAGTAGGATCCCGACCCAAAACCTCACCTATCCATGTTCTCCAGAGATGCTAACTCACTGAGTTACTCCAGCGCTTTGTGTATTTTTTTTATTACTTGGCACACCATGTAATATTTCGCCTCAGAGTGCTGATTTGTTGCAATGATTTTGGTGCTGCAGTCCGAATGCTTACAATACAATACAATACAATTTATTTGTTGTCATTTGAACCTCATTGAGGTTCAAACTAAATTTGGTTTCTGCAGTCATACACACAAGGAAAAGAACCAAGACACAACACAATTTACACAAACATCCATCACAGCGCATCTCCTTCTCGCTGTGTACATCGACGACTGCTTTGGTGCCACCTCCTGCACCCACACACAACTGACTGACTTCATCCACTTCACCACCAACTTCCACCTGGACGATTTCCGACACTTCCCTACCATTCCTTGACCTCACCATCTCCATCGCAGGGGACAGACTCCTGACCGACATACATTATAAACCCACTGACTCACATGGCTATCTGGACTACACGTCTTCCCACCCTGCCCCCTGTAAAGACTCCATCCCCTACTCCCAATTCCTCCGCCTACGCCGCATCTGTTCCCAGGATGAGACATTTCATACCAGGGCATCGGAAATGTCCTCGTTCTTCAGGGAACGGGGATTCCCCTCCGCCACCATAGATGAGGCTCACACCAGGGTCTCATCCATACCCCGCAACACTGCTCTCTCTCCCCATCCCCGCACACGCAACAAGGGCAGAGTCCCTCTGGTCCTCACCTTTCACCCCACCAGCCGGCAAATACAACACATAATCCTCCGCCATTTCCGCCACCTCCAACGTGACCCCACCACTCGCCACATCTTCCCATCTCCCCCCATGTCTGCCTTCCGCAAAGACCGCTCCCTCCGCAACTCCCTCGTCAATTCTTCCCTTCCCTCCCGCACCACCCCCTCCCCGGGCACTTTCCGTTGCAACCGCAAGAAATGCAACACCTGTCCCTTCACCTCCCCCCTCGACTCCATTCAAGGTCCCAAGCAGTCGTTCCAGGTGCGACAGAGGTTCACCTGTATCTCCTCCAACCTCATCTACTGCATCCGCTGCTCTAGATGTCAGCTAATTTACATCGGTGAGACCAAGCGTAGGTTGGGCGACCGTTTCGCCGAACACCTCCGCTCAGTCCGCCTTAACCTACCTGACCTCCCGGTGGCTCAGCACTTCAACTCCCCCTCCCATTCCCAGTCCGACCTCTCTGTCCTGGGTCTCCTCCATTGCCAGAGTGAGCAACAGCGGAAGTTGGAGGAACAGCACCTCATATTCCGTCTGGGGTCCTTGCGCCCTTATGGCATCAACATTGAATTCCCCCTATTTGGCTAGCCTGTGCTGTCCCCTCCCCTTCCTTCACCCTCTAGCTGTCTCCTCCCACCCTCCCATCCGCCAGCCCTCGGGCTCCTCCTCCTCCCTTTTTCCTTCTTTCTTTCCCCACCCCCCATCAGTCTGAAGAAGGGTTTCGGCCCGAAACGTCGCCTATTTCCTTCGCTCCATAGATGCTGCTGCACCCGCTGAGTTCCTCCAGCAATTTTGTGTACCTTCGATATTCCAGCATTTGCAGTTCCCTTTTGAACACTCCTTCTCGCTGTGATGGAAGGCAAAGACTTATCTCTCCCCTGCACTCCCCATTCCCCTCCCGATGTCAGAGTCAAAGCCCCCGGCGGGCGATGGTAAGTGTCCCGCGGTCATTAAAGCCGCGCCGGGCGATGATGTAAGGCCCCGCTCCAGGTACTCTTCAACCCCGCAACTCGGGCGTGAGAAGTCGTCGTTGCGGAAGCCCCGAAAAGTGGTCTCCCAGCAGGAACCCGCGGGCTCCCAATGTTACTGTCTACCAGACCTGCGGTAAGCCTCCGAATCTCCGGGGTCGGTTCGCAGCCGTGCGCCACCACAGCTCCACCCGCTCCGAACTCGGCCAGCTCCACGATGGTAAGTAGGTCCGCAGCTCCGCGACTGGAGCCCCAGGTCGTTCCGGTTGGAGGCCGCTCCTCAGTGCTCGGCCCCAACGACAACGGAGCCCCGACAGAGAAAAGGTCGGGTTCTCCTTACAGGGAAAAGATTTTAAAAGTTTCCCCACCCCCCGCCCCCCACACACATACCCAGTTAAAAATAAAAATAAAAACTACATTCAAACGAGACAAAAAAGAATAAAAAGACAGACGGACTGCAGAAGCCGCTGCGACGTGAGTCGCGCCGCCCACCCAAGCGCATTACAGGCGCATATCCATCTACATTTAAAAAAAGACATCCAGGCCCTGCAACCCACCGAGTCCACACCAACCATCGGTCATCTGTTCACACTAGTTCGATGTTATTCCACTTTCACATTCACTCCCTACACACTAGGAGCAGTTTAGCCAAAAATTAGCCAACAGACGCACGTGTCTTTGGAGTGTGGGAGGAAACTGGAGTACCTGGAGGAAACAAACTCCACACAGACAGCACCCGAGGTCAAGATCAAACCCGGGTCACTGGCGCTGTAAGGCAGCAACTCTACCGCTGCGCCTCCTCTATATCTGAAGTTATATCTGAAGAAGAGAATGACCAAACAGATTGTGGGCAGAGACAAGATGATGACCAACAGAGGATAGGTACAAAAAATAATGTGAGACTTTCAGCAACTCCATCCTGCTTATAAGTCAATAAATGTTTCCAGCCTTCTGGCTGATGTAGCAAAATGTTCCCATAAAAGCAGGACTAAAAATCATGAGAATTGGAGAAACCTTATTCACAGAAAGCAGGCACTTTGCATGTGATCTTTAATAATGATGTATACGTGTATCAGATATTAACCACAGGCAATGGACACTAAATGCTGGAGTAACTCAACAGGACAGGCAGCATCTCTGGAGAGAAGGAATGGATGACGTTTCGGGTTGAGATCCTTCTTCAGACCCAACCTGACCCGAAACGTCACCCATTCCTTCTCTCCGCAGATGCTGCAGGTCCCGCTAAGTTACTCCAGCATTTTGTGTCTATCTTCAGTTTAAACCAGCATTTGCAGTTCCTTCTTACACAATAACTACATGGGAATATTTCCATTCCCTAAATCGAAATTTTAATTTTCAGTTAGGGAGTTAGCATCTCTGGAGAACAAGATAATTAAGAGTAGCAGGCCTTGGGGTTCTTAGAAAACCTGAGGGTCGTAGAAAGAAAGTCAGGACCCCCACCCCCCGCTCAAAGGGTGAGATCTTGAGAAAGGATGAGGCACAACGAAAGGATGAGACTGGAACAGATCAGACGTTTAGGTTTAGGAATTATTTGTCCCACCAACTGTTTTTATCGGTGTAAAAATAACAAAATGTAAGAGAGAAGTTTGTAGAGAAGCACACAAACGAACCTCCCTTCTATTCCCTCCGCAACTCCCTGGTTAACTCTTCTGACCCAAACCACCCCCTCCCCAGGTACCTTCCAGATGCAACACCTGTCCCTTCATCTCCTTCCTCGACTCTGTCCAGGGACCCCGACAGTCCATTCAGGTGAGGCAGAGGTTCACTTGCACCTCCTCTAACCTCATCCACTGTATCCGTTGTTCAAGATGTAGACTCTTATACATCGGCGAGACCAAACGCAGACTGGACGATTGTTTCGCTGAACACCTTCGCTCAGTCTGCTTGGACCTACCTGGTTGCTGGACACTTTAATGCTCCTTCCCATTCCCACACTGACCTTTCTGTCCTAGGCCTCCTCCATTGTCAGAGAGGCTAAATGTAAATCGGAGAAACAGCATCTCATATGTAGCTTGGGCAGCTTACAGCCCAGTGATATGAATATTGATTGCTCTCACTTCAGGTAGTCCCGGCATTCCCTCTCTCCCCATCCCTCCTCCATCGAAGTCACACCAGCTTCTCCTTCTCACCTAGTTACAGCTAACAATGGCCTGTTTCCTTTATCATCATCATCGTTTATATCTCTCGTTTCCCTTTACCCTGACTTTCAGTCTCAAGAAGGGGCTCGACCCGAAACGTCACCCATTCCTTCTCTCCAGAGAAGCTGCCTTACCCGCTGAGTTACTCCAGCATTTTATGTCTATCTCCCCTCTATTGACTCCATTTATACCTCACGCTGCCTTGGCAAGGCCAGCAACATAATCAAGGACAAGTCGCACCCTGGCCATTCCCTCTTCTCCCCTCTCCCATTAGGCAAAAGGTATAGAAGTGTGAATACGCACACCTCCAGATTCAGGGACAGTTTCTTCCCAGCTGTTATCAGGCAACTAAATCATCGTACCACAACCAGAGAGCAGCGCTGAACTACTATCAACATCTATACTGACACTCGGACTATTCTTGATCGGACTTTACTGGCTTTACCTTGCACTAAACATTATTCCCTTATCACTGTAAATGGCTTGATTGTAATCATGTATTGTCTTTCTGCTGACTGGTTAGCACGCAACAAAAGCTTTTCACTGTACCTCGGTACACATGACAATAAACTGAAGTGAAGTGAAGTTGAGAATGACTGGTGTATAATTGTGCTCCTTTTTGTTGTACAGTGACCCTGGTGAACCCATTCCTGTTTTCCTGGCAAAGCCACCGATTATCCTCTTCACGGACTACAAAGTCGGTCAGGTGTACGAGGTAGGATCAAGTGTCTGTGGGAAAGTCAGCAATGAGCAAATTGACTTACATTTGAAAAAATATCATAGCACAGAGACAGGCCCTTCGACACATAATGTCTGTGCCGAGCATAATGCCAAGATCTCCATATCCCTCCAATCCATGCATATCCATGTGCCTACCTAAAAACCCCTTCATTGCCACTATCGAATCTGCCTCAATCACCAACCCTGGCAGAGTGTTCCAAGCACTCATCACCCCCTGTGTAAAAAACTTGTCTCGCACATCTCCTTTAAACTTTGCCTCTATTACCTTAAAGCTGTGCCCTGGAGTAGTTGATTTTTCCACCCTGGGTGTCAACCCTATATATGCCTCTCATAACTTTATATACTTCTATCAGATCTCCCCACAGCTACCGGCATTCCAGAGAAAACAATCCAAGTCTGTCCAACCGTTCCCTTTAGCTCATACCCCTAATCCAGGCAACATTAATATTGTTTAGTCCTAGTGGTATTATTAGTGGTGACAAAGAAGTAATGACACCCCTTAGTCTCCGTGTTTCTTTATTTCCTTTAGCCCTGTTTTGTCACCATTATGTCCCCTTAACATCTCTATCCTTTGTCCACCCATCTGCCAAACAACCGCACCCTTGCAAATTACTTGCCAGGCTTTGTCCTGTCCCCCGCCCCCCCTTCCAGCTCTCTGCCCCCAACTGCAATCAGACTGAAGGGCCCCGACCCAAAACGTCATCAATCCATGTCCTTCAGAGATGCTGCCTGACCTATTCCAGCACGTCGTATTCTGCATAAGATTCCAGCAACTGTACTTCCTTGTGTCTGCACAAAATGAATAACATGTTTTCTTCCTTCATAACAATCACTATTATTTTCACAATTACTAGCTGTGGAGCACTCATTCTCCAACTGTGACTCAAAAGGCATATTTGGAAAGGCATGCTTGCTTTCATAGGTCTGGGCATTGAGTAAGAGTCAGGATGATATGTTGCAGCTCTATTAGACTTTGGTTAGGCCACTTCTGGAATGTTGCGTGCAGTTCTGGTCACCCCATTACAGGAAGGATGTGCAGGCATTGGAAAGGGTGTAGTGCAGAGAAGGTTTACCAGAATGAAGCCCGGATTAGGGGGTATGTGTTAAAGTGGAAGGTCAGACAGACATGGATTGTTTTCTTTGGAATCCCAGAAGCTGTGGAGAGACCTGATAAAAAGGGCCTGTCCCACCAGCATGCGACTGCATGCGGAGAGCGCGACCTAACGTGGTCGCTTGAGCCATACGACCTCGCGGGGCCGGTCCCACTTCGATCGCTGGAGCTGTATGGAGTTGTGCGGGGCTGATCCGGACATCGCGCGGGGCTCCGAAAAACTGACACTGTCCAAAAATCCTGCGCGGCAACGGCCTATCGGCCCACAGCCGCATTGAGGCCGTACGCAGCGCCTCGATGGGCAAACACAGCGTCTCGATGCCGTATGCAGCGTCTTGATGGCGTACGCCTTGGGGGTACAACGTTTTTAAAGGAGATGTGAGGGGCAACTTTATTGCACAGAGGGTGGTGGGTGCTTGGACTGCACTGCCAGTGTTGGTGGTTGAGGCAGATACGATGGTGGCTTGTAAGAGCTTTTCAGACAGACACATAGATAAGCAGGGAATGGAGGCATATGGATTATGTGCAATTGGACAAGAGATGGCCTTGGCATCTTGTTCACCACAGACATTGTTCTTGTGCCGCGCTGTTCTGTGTTCTATAAATGCAGCCTTTCTTGCGAATGAAAGACTTAAGGGGCTGACCCACTGCGGCGACCTAATTGGCGAGTTTAGAAGAGTTTGCCCTCGACTCATACTCGCAGCATGGTTGACACGAGGTCCTAGGAGATCTTTGTAACTCTCCTTCATGCTCGAGAGTAGTCCCCGTGTACTCAGCTAGGTCGCGGCGTATCTTTCAACATGCTGAAAAATGCCCACGAGTAAAAAAAGGTCGCCATGGAAAAAACTCGTAGAAGGAGGTCGTAGTAGATCGGCATGATAGTCGTAGGTAATCGAGGGTAGTCGAAGGTAATCAAAGGTAGTTGTAGATAGTCTTCAACATAGTCGAAGGGAGGTCGAAGGAGATCGATGGAGATGGAAGGAGGTCGTCTTCACTCTCCACTATTCGGTGTCCAATTTTCCCGAAGCTAGTTGAAGCTGGTCTTCAACAAGGTCGAAGGAGGTCGAAGGAGGTCTTCTACATAGTCGAAGGAGGTCTTCAACATAGTCGAAGGAGGTCTTCAACATGACACTTTTTCAAACTCTCCGAAACTCTTCTAAACTCGCCAATTAGGTTGCCGCAGTGGAACAGCCCCTTTACAAGCTTCATCAAAGCTCACAAAACATAATGTCCAATTGCCTTTGGGGTGTGAACACATCTTTAACTTTTCCGTTCTGAGTCAGTCTGAAGGCTCCTAACCCCAAACATCATCGGTCTATTTCTCTCCAGCGATGCTGTCTGACCCGCCCAATTCCTCCAGCACTTTATTTTTTGCTTGGTGGCTCATCAAGGATGATTCCTTTGCAGGAATCCACAGCCACAGCCACCAGGACATATAGTTTAAATTAGCTGACTACACATTGTTTCACCACTTTCCATGATTTCAAAGCCAAGCAGAATTGTCCAGTATTTCCACCACTCTCATCTATTAATTTTCAAATCATGAGATCATAAGTGATAGGAGCAGAGTTAGTCTACTCTGCCACTCAACCATGGCTGATCTATCTCTCCCTCCTAACCCAATTCTCCTGCCTTCTTCCCATAACACCCATGCTAATCTAGAATCTATCTAGCGCTGCCTTAAATATATCCACTAACTTGGCCTCCACAGCCTTCTGTGTCAAAGAATTCCACAGATTCACCAGAATCTGTTCAAATAAATTCTTCCTCATCTCCTTCCTAAAAGAACGTCCTTTAATTCTGAGGCTGTGCCCTCTGGTCCTAGACTCTCCTACGAGTGGAAACATCCACTCTACCCAAGCCTTTCACCATTCTGTACATTTCAATGAGGTCCCCCCTCACTCTTCTAAACTCCAGCGAGTACAGGCCCAGTGCCATCAAACACACATCAAAGGTTAACCTACTCATTCCTGGGATCATTCTTGTAAACCTCCTCTGGACCCCCTCCAGAGCCAGCACATCCTTCCTCAGATATGGTGCCCCAAATTGCTCACAATATTCCAAATGTGGCCTGACCAGCGCCTTATAGCGCCTCAGCATTACATCCCTGTTTTTGTACACCGGCCCTCTTGAAATAAATGCTAGCATTGAGTTTGCTTTCTTTACTACCGATTCGACTTGCAAATTAACTATTTGGGAATTCTGCACCAGCACTCCCAAGTCCCTTTGCACCTCTGATTTCTTGTTCTCTCCCCATTTAGAAAATAATCTGCGCCTTTATTCCTACTACCAAAATGCATGACTCCACACTTTGCTACATTATAAAATAAATTACAGATTCATATTGAGAAAAAATGTGGTGCAAAATCCAATCGCTTGGTTTGTCAAGCTGACTGATCTCAACTGGTTTACCCAAAAGGACACAAAGTGCTGGAGTAATTCAGCAAGTCAGGCAGCCTCTTTGGAGAATATGGATAGGTGATGTTTTGGGTCGGGACCCTTCCTCATATTCCATGCTGCCTAACCCGCTGAGTTACTCCAGCACTTTATGTCCTGATTGTTTTGTGCGTAGTTTTACTAATATCTTTATATTTCCAATCTTAAAAGTTTCTTTGGTGGGATTTGAATACTCTGAATTACAAGAATTACTAATCTGTTGCACTGATTGTTTAAAGTTTTTGTTGAGTGCCTCACCCTATTTTGCTGTAAGATGTACGTATTATGTTCAGTGTAACCAGACCAATGCAAATTTGATGCTATTGATAAATCCCTTTCATTTTCAAACCATGTTATCACATCCGTTATCTTTCTCCAGACCAACGTTGAGCTGCGGAATATGACGTCCAGTAGCCGTCACCTCCGAATCATCCCACCGAGCACCACTTTCTTTTCTGTTGGACTGGGTAAGCAGACCCTTGCTTTTCTGACTGTTATCTTTCAATAGACAATAGACAATAGGTGCAGGAGTAGGCCATTTGGCCCTTCGAGCCAGCACCGCCATTCAATGTGATCATGGCTGATCATCCCCAATCAGTACCCCGTTCCTGCCTTCTCCCCATATCCCCTGACTCCGCCATTTTTAAGAGCCCTATCTAGCTCTCTCTTGAAAGCATCCAGAGAACCTGCCTCCACCGCCCTCTGAGGCAGAGAATTCAACAGGGGATGATCAGCCATGATCACATTGAATGACAATGCTGGCTCGAAGGGCCGAATGGTCTATAACCATATAATATAACCATATAACAATTACAGCACGGAAACAGGCCATCTCGACCCTTCTAGTCCGTGCTGAACACATATTCTCCCCTAGTCCCATATACCTGCGCTCAGACCTACTCCTGCACCTATTGTCTATTGTCTATTATCATAGGTGGCGATTCCAATAAAAGCTATCCACTGAGATCCACTGATCTGTGTCAAGTGGGCTTATCCTCTTCTGCCAGCCATTTAGTTTTAGTTTTAGAGATACAGCATGGAAACAGGCCCTTCAGCCCACCGAGTCTGCAATGACCAGCAATCACCCACATACTAGTTCTACCCTGTACACTAGGGACAATGTACAGAAGCCAATTAACCTACACACCTGCACGTCTTTGGAATGTGGGAGGAAACCGGAGCACCCGGAGGAAACCCATGTGGTTACGGAGAGAACTTACAAACTCCGTAGAGACAGCACTCGTAGTCGGGATTGAACCCGGGTCTCTGGCGCTGTGAGGCAGCAACTCTACTGCTGCGCCACCGTGCTGCCCCTTATTTTGAGGAATGTTGATCATCCCTCAACAGTATTTCCAACACTAAATAAATTCTGGCAAACTGAATGTCAGAAAGTACAAAGCATATTTCTTTCCAATGGACATTTTAAGCAACTTGCAACCTACAGATGAAAGACAAGGATATGCTCAAATATTGAAGTGTTGAAATATCAAAGACAAATGGTGTTAATTTCTAACACAAATTTGTCATTTGAATTCTCCAGCATTTTATGTTTCCGTTTTTTTTATTTTCAGCATCTGCAGTTTTTTCTGATTTCTGCAAGCATTATTGAAATATGTTTCATAACTTAAAAATGTGTTTACCCTGAGTTTGTGGAAGGTGCCAGGAGCTGAGCGTGCAAGTGCCAGCAAGTTTAGGGTTAGCCCACAAACATGAAGGAGGCACCAGTTCCAGATATCTGCTCATCAGGACATCTATGACCATGCTCTGTTGCTCGAGTGCCGACAAGGTCTAATGTCAGAGAGTCACATGGCAGGGAAACAAGCCCAACATGCTCATGCCGACCAAGACCAACTACACTAGTCCCACCTGACCGGGAGTAGAGAGGTTCTTCTGCAGTTGTATAGGGCTCTGGTGAGACCACATCTAGAGTATTGTGTACAGTTTTGGTCTCCTAATTTGAGGAAGGACATCCTTGTGATTGAGACAGTGCAGCGTAGGTTCACGAGATTGATCCCTGGGATGGCGGGACTGTCATATGAGGAAAGATTGAAAAGACTAGGCTTGTATTCCCTGGAGTTTAGAAGGATGAGGGGGAATCTTATAGAAACACATCAAATTATAAAAGGACTGAACAAGCTAGATGCAGGAAAAATGTTCCCAATGTTGGGTGAGTCCAGAACCAGGGGCCACAGTCTTATAATAAAGGGGATGCCATTTAAGACTGAGGTGAGAAAAAACTTTTTCACCCAGAGAGTTGTGAATTTGTGGAATTCCCTGCCACAGAGGGCAGTGGAGGCCAAGTCACTGGATGGATTTAAGAGAGAGTTAGATAGAGCTTTAGGGGCTGGTGGAATCAAGATTTATGGGGAGAAGGCAGGCACGGGCTATTGATTGGGGACGATCAACCATGATCACACTGAATGGCAGTGCTGGATCGAAGGGCTGAATGTCCTCCTCCTGCACCTATTTTCTATGATTCTATGTTTCTATGCCCGTATTTGACTCGTGTCTTTCTAAACCTTTCCTATCTATTTACCTGTCCAAGCGTCTTTTAAATGTTGTCATAGTCCCTGACTCAACTACCTCCCCTGGCAGATCGTTACATGAACCCTCTGGGCAGCACGGTGGTGCAGCGGTAGAGCTGTTGCCTCACAGCGCCAGAGACTTGGGTTCGATCTTGACTACGGCTGCTATCTGTACGGA
The DNA here is from genome assembly GCF_010909765.2 of Amblyraja radiata. Lineage (NCBI taxonomy): Eukaryota > Metazoa > Chordata > Chondrichthyes > Rajiformes > Rajidae > Amblyraja > Amblyraja radiata. Next base: position 4,063,365 of record NC_045957.1, on the reverse strand, counting down.
CTTTGTACGTTCTCCCCATGACCGCGTGCTCAGCTGCTCCGGTTTCCTCCCACACTCCAAACATCTACAGGTTTGTAGGTTAATTGGCTTTGATAAAGATTGTGGTGTTTGGGGTAGTGTTAGTGTACAGCAGGGGTCGGCAACCTACAGCTCACGGGCCGGATCCGGCCCATAACCTGAAATCATCCGGCCCACAGCCATATATTTTTTCAATTAGTTTTTGCGAATTGGGCGCTACAGCCAGTCCCAGGGCAGGTGAGTGGGGGCGCTACAAGGTCGGTGGGGGCGCTGCAACCCGGCAGCCCTGCCAGCAACGTGTTAGTTTTTTCTACTTTTTTTGTTTTTTTAGTGTGTTTTAATGTATGTTGTTAATGTCTCTCTGTGTGTCTTGTGTGGGGGGTGGTGTGGGGGGGGTAAGGGGGAAACCATTTCGGTGGCCTCCTCCACGGAGAGGCGACTTTTTCCATGTCGCCTCCCCCGTGGCCTAACATCGAGGATCAGTGCGGCCTTTCCCGGTGATGTGCCCGGGGCTTCAGCGGCGAGCGCAGCGTGGACTCTCGGCGTGGAGCGGGCGAGCCCCCACCGGGAGTCGCCGGAGCGGAGCGCTCCGTTCACTGGCCCGCTGCAGTCTGCGCGGAGCTCCAACTGGCGCGGCGTTCTAGGTCTGGGATCCCTCGTTGGGGACCCGGGAGGAGAAGAGCTCCGACCGCCGGCCCGCGGCATACTTCCACCGCGGGCGCGGCGTGGTCTTTCCATCTGGAGCGGGGTCCCTCGCTGGGGACCCCTGGAGGGGAGCTCCGACTGCCGGCCCTGCGGTCTGCGGTGCTTCTGGCTGCAGCGCGGCGGGGTCTATAGATCTTCAACCGCTGGCCTGCGATCTACACCAGCCTGAAGCCGCGGTCTCCGGTGGGGAGGCACCGATTCAGGACTTACCTGGGCTTTGCCTTATCTACTCATCTGGACGCCCGCAGCAGCGACTGCGGAGGGTTGAGTTCCCGACCACGGGCGAAAATGGAGGAGGACTGGCCAAATTTTGTGCCTTCCACCACAGTGATGAATACTGTGGTGGATGTTTGTGTTACATTTTTATTGTGTTTTTGTGTGTTCTTTATCATTGTGGCAAATTCATTTCACTTGCACTTTATTGTGCAAGTGACGAATAAAACTGATTGTGAAAACTGGTTGTGTGATTGTGAGCTGACCTGGGCACTACAGCCATCCCGGGGCATGCAGGCGACCTGGGCGCTACAGCCAGACCCGGGGCAAGCGAGCTGATCTTCGAACTCCAGCCAGTCCCGGGGCACGCAAGCAACCTGGGCGCCACAGCCAGTCCCGGGGCAGGCGAGCCGGCTTGGAAACTGCAGCCAGTCCTGAGGCACGGTAGGGACCTGGGCGCTACAGCCAGTCCCGGGGCAGGCGAGCCGGCTTGGAAACTGCAGCCAGTCCTGAGGCACGGTAGGGACCTGGGCGCTACAGCCAGTCCCGGGGCAGGCGAGCCGGCTTGGGAACTGCAGCCAGTCCCGGGGCATGCAGGCGACCTGGGCGCTACAGCCAGTCCCGGGGCATGCAGGCGACCTGGGAACTGCAGCCAGTCCCGGGGCATGCAGGCGACCTGGGGACTGCAGCCAGTCCCGGGGCATGCAGGCGACCTGGGAACTGCAGCCAGTCCCGGGGCATGCAGGCGACCTGGGGACTGCAGCCAGTCCCGGGGCATGCAGGCGACCTGGGGACTGCAGCCAGTCCCGGGGCATGCAGGCGACCTGGGGACTGCAGCCAGTCCCGGGGCATGCAGGCAACCTGGGAACTGCAGCCAGTCCCGGGGCATGCAGGCGACCTGGGGACTGCAGCCAGTCCCGGGGCATGCAGGCGACCTGGGGACTGCAGCCAGTCCCGGGGCATGCAGGCGACCTGGGGACTGCAGCCAGTCCCGGGGCATGCAGGCGACCTGGGGACTGCAGCCAGTCCCGGGGCATGCAGGCGACCTGGGAACTGCAGCCAGTCCCGGGGCATGCAGGCGACCTGGGAACTGCAGCCAGTCCCGGGGCATGCAGGCGACCTGGGCGCTACAGCCAGTCCCGGGGCAGGCGAGCCGACTTGGGAACTGCAGCCAGTCCCGGGGCACGGTAGGGACCTGGGAACTGCAGCCAGTCCCGGAGCAGGCGAGCCGACTTGGGAACTGCAGCCAGTCCCGGGGCATGCAGGCGACCTGGGCGCTACAGCCAGTCCCGGGGCAGGCGAGCTGACTTGGGAACTGCAGCCAGTCCCGAGGCACGGTAGGGACCTGGGAACTGCAGAAAACTAATTGTGAAAAACAACACCAAGTGTCACACTTTGGCAATAGATGTGGCCCTCCATCCGCACACACACATGGGTCCTGGCCCCTATGCAGAACAAGGTTGCCGACCCCTGGTGTACAGGGTGATTGCTGGACGGCGTGGACACGGTGGGTCGAAGGGTCTGTTTCCCTGTTGTATCTCTAAAACTAAAACTTAAAACTCTGTTTAAAAAAGCTGCCCTTCTGGTTCATATTGAATCTTTCCCCTCTCATCTTAAACGTATGTCCTGTGGTTCTTGATTCCCCTGGATTGGGGACTCTGTGCATTCACCCTATCTATTCCCCTCCTGATTTTATACACCTCTCAGACAACCCCTCCACCCCAAGGAATAAAGTCCTATCCTGCCCATCCTCCCCTTGTAGCTCAGGCAGTCCTCAAAAATCTTCCCTGCAGTTTTTAGAGTTTATTGGATCATAAGGTCCGGGCAATTCCCCTCCGTTTATACAGGGAGCTCTACCTAAACAACCTGTACTTGGTTCAGACTGGGCATGAACAGTGCCTCCATTCATTTCACTGGAGCATCACATCTGTGAGAGTTTAAGGTGTTAGCTAACTTGCATTATTTTTGAGTTAGCTTAGTTTGCTTAGATATTTTTAAATGTAATTCGGTGTTTTCATTTTAAAATTTCTCTTAAATTTTGGAGCCCTATTAAATTTGTTTTAAACATGTCTGTTTATTTAGTTATATTGTCAGCTTTAACCATTGGCTAAAGCAGGGGCTGTGTCCTGGCCAGCTGCCCCAAGTTTTTAAACATATTTTACACCCATAATGACTTTTCTGTCCTGGACCTCCTCCATTGCCTGAGTGAGACCACACCCAAACCGGAGGAACAGCAACTCATATTCCGCTTGGCTAGCTTACTACCTAGCGGTGTGAACATTTTCCTGTGCCTGCCCCCTTCTGCCCACTCCGGTAATTACATCTGAGTAAAGAAGTTTAATAATGACAGAGTAAGGGGGACTTGTTGTCAAGCTGGAAAGGGTACAGAGAAGATTTACAAGGAAGTTGCCAGGACTAGAGGGTGTGAGCGATAGGGAGAGGTTGAGTAGGCTGGGTCTCTAGTCCTTGGAGTTCAAGAGAGTTTTATTGTCATGTGTCCAATTCTTGCTTTGCTTTAGCACACCAGAACATGCTTGCTTTAGTAGGCATTGACCACAGAACAGATCAGTGTGTCCATATACCATTATATAAATATATACACACATGAATAAATAAACTGATAAAGTGCAAATAAACAGATAATGGGCCGAGCCGAGTTTAATAGCCTGATGGCTGTGGGGAAGTAGCTGTTCCTGAACCTGCTCATTGCAGTCTTCAGGCTCCTGTACCTTCTACCTGAAGGTAGCAGGGAGATGAGTGCGTGGCCAGGATTGTGTGGGTCTTTGATGATACTGCCAGCCTTTTTGAGGCAGCGACTGCGATAGATCCCCTCGATGGAAGGGAGGTCAGAGCCGATGATGGACTGGGCAGTGTTTACTACTTTTTGCAGTCTTTTCCGCTCCTGGGCGCTCAAGTTTCCGAACCAAGCCACGATGCAACCGGTCAGCATGCTCTCGACTGTGCACCTGTAGAAGTTAGAGAGAGTCCTCATTGACACACCGACTCTCCGTAATCTTCTCAGGGAGTAGAGGCGCTTTCTTTATGATTGCATCAGTGTTCTCGGACCAGGAAAGATCTTCAGAGATATGCACGCCCAGGAATTTGAAGCTCTTGACCCTGGTGTCTGTGAATTCTTAGTTTGAGGCCTTTTGCTTACTAGTTTGATAATTTAACGGTTTTGCTAACTCTGTTTCTTCAAACAGGTAAATTTCCAGGAGAAGGTGGGATAGTCGCTCCAGGAATGAGCTGCCAGTACACAGTTCGCTTTGCTCCCGATTCCCCAGCCGAATTTGAGGACTTTCTAATAGTGGAGACACAGACACCCTATCCACTTGTGATTCCTATCGAAGCCAGAAGACCTCCTCCTATATTAACATGTACGCAAGTTATTTTTTCTGAAGGGACGGGTGGGAAATATATGGGGATTTCACCCACAACAAACACATTTTGGGGGATCAGGTTGTGGATAGAGTCTTAAGGGCCTGTCCCACTGTACGAGGTAATTCAAGAGTTCGCCCAAGCGAGTAACGGTAGGTACTCGGGAAATCCGGTAAACTCGTGACCTTTTTTCAACACTGTGAAAAATGTCCACGAGAAAAAAAATACTTGTGATGAAAATAATGGTTACTTTTTACTCGTACGAGCCGCTACGAGACAGCCACGAACTGCTACGGTCCCGCCACAGACATTCTTTGAGTTCGAATTAGGGGAAAATTCGGGAGAACTCTTGAATTACCTCGTACAGGCCCTTAAGAGTCAGAGAGTGTGGAAACAGGCCATTTGGTTCAACTTGCCCACATTGACCAACATGTCCCACCTACACTAGTATCACCTGCCTGCGTTTGGCCCACATCCTTCCAAACCTGTCCTTTCCATGTACCTGTCTAATTGTTTCTTAAACGTTGGGATAGTCTCTGCCTCAACTACCTCCTCTGGTTGCACGCACTACCCTTTGTGTGAAAAAGCTACCTCTCAGATTCCTATTCAATCTTTTCCCCAATGTCCTCTGGTTCTCAACTCCCCTCCTCTGGGCAAGAGACTCTGTGCATCTACCCAAGCTATTCCTCATGATTTACATCACCCCTCATCCTCCTGCGCTCCAAGGAATAGAGTCCCAGCCTACTCAACTCCTCGCTTTAGCTTAGACCCTCGAGTCCCGGCAACTTTCTTGTAAATCTCCTCTTTACCCGTTCCAACTTGACAACACGCTGGATTCTGGAGCAAAACACAACTTGCTGGAGGAACATGGCAGGTCAGGCAGCATCTGTGGAGGGAATGGACTGGCGACGTTTCGGATCAGACCTTTCTTCATCAGATTGTTTGGAGTAAGGAGAGTTCTCCCGAGTTTGCCCTGATTCCAACTCGGAGATTTACGGTAATGGCCACTCGTCGGTACTCGGGGCTCTCGTGGACATTTTTCATCATGTTGAAAATTCTTCACGAGTCTTCCCGTGCTTACCTGCTGTTAGCGAGTCTTCCCGAGTACCTGCCGTTAACGCTAAGAGACGTCCCCGAGCTCCGACGTACCCGCTACGTTCATTCTCTGTGCTTACTGTGAGTTTGTTTTTTTTTAACTCGGGAGAGTTCTTGGAATGAATTTGTACCGTGGGACAGGGCTATAAAGAGTGTCAGATGAGGAGTGGAGAGGAAGAGTGAAATATAAAGCCAGACTGTGGAGGGTGGAGGGGGACGGGGAAGGGGAAGCATTGAAGCACATCATGTTTTTTGAGATTCTGTTATAGAGCCAGAGCGTCATACAGCATGGAAATAGATGCCTAACCTTAACCCTAATGCCCCATCCAAGCTAGTCCCATTTGTTCCTGTTTGGCCCACATCCATCTCAACCATACCTACCCATTAACTGGGCTAAGTGTCTTGTACAGTCTTAGAATAAAGGGGAGGCCATTTAAGACTGAGGTGAGAAAAAAACTTTGTCACCCAGAGAGTTGTGAATTTGTGGAATTCGCTGCCACAGAGGGCAGTGGAGGCCAAGTCACTGGATGGATTTAAGAGAGAGTTAGATAGAGCTCTAGGGGCTAGTGGAGTCAAGGGATATGGGGAGAAGGCAGGCACGGGTTATTGATAGGGGACGATCAGCCATGATCACAATGAATTTGCGGTGCTGGCTCGAAGGGCTGAATGGCCTCCTCCTGCACCCATTTTCTATGTTTCTATGTATAGTACCTGCCTCAGCTACCTCCTCTGGCAGATCGCTCCATACCCACCACTTTGTGAGTGCATTTCTGTTATTTTCCTTTCATGTCCAGTACCTGCTACGTTAGACTGTGGATTCTGCTTGATGGGAGGAGTGAAGTTTACAGAGTTCCTATGCAGAAACGAAGGGTACAATGCTGGCTGTTTTTGCATCATGCCCAAGAGAATGTGGCCGACAACCAACTTCAGGGTGAGAATTCTCTTATCATCTGAGTGAACAGAGCTGGGAACTCACAGGTTAAGAGCATAGAAGTTGGGGAATTTCTGTTTTGCAAGTTCATTGGCCTCTGCAAAGTAATTGGACGAGAAAGCGGGATAACATAGAACTAAGTTGAACCAGTTGACATAGACTTGGGTTGGCACGGTGGCGTAGCGGTAGAGCTACTGCCTTACAAAGCTGGAGACCAGGGTTCAATCCTGACTACGGGTGTTGTCTGTACGGAGTTTGTGCGCTCTCCCCATGACCTGCGTGGATTTTCTCCGAGATCTTCGGTTACCTCCCACACTCCAAAGACGTCCATCGTCCAGGTTTGAAAGTTATTTGCCTTGATGTAAATGTAAAATTGACCCTAGTGTGTGTAGGATAGTGTTAATGTCTGGGGATCGGTGGTCGGTGCGGACTCGGTGGGCCGAAGAGCCAGTTTTTATGCTGTATTTCTAAACTAAACTAAACTAAACTTGGTGGGCTGAAGGCCCTGTTTACATGCTTTCTCTTTAAACTAAATTAAACTAAGCAGTGCTATACCTGTACATTAACTTTCATTGATTGATATTATTGGTGCATATTGATCGATGAACTTTTTGTAACTTTCTGTCAGTGCCAGAAAAGTGTATGATTTTATCAGATTGTATGCAAAAACAAGGACTTTCACTGTACCTAGGTAGATATGACAATAAAGTATAATTGAAAAGGGTTTGGACACGCTAGAGACAGGAAACATGTTCCCGATGTTGGTGGAGTCCAGAACCAGGGGCCACAGTTTAAGAATAAGGAGTAAGCCATTAAGAACGGAGACGAGGAAACACTTTTTCTCACAGAGAATGGTGAGTCTGTGGAATTCTCTGCCTCAGAGGGCGGTGGAGGCCGGTTCTCTGGATGCTTTCAAGAGAGAGCTAGATAGGGCTCTTAAAAATAGCGTAGTCAGGGGATATGGGGAGGAGGCAGGAATGGGGTACTGATTGGGGATGATCAGCCATGATCACATTGAATGGTGGTGCTGGCTCGAAGGGCTGAATGGCCTACTCCTGCACCTATTGTCTATTGTCTAAAAGATCCTTTTAAAACACTTGTGTCTATCAAATGCTCACCATCTACAAATACTTTGCTCCTCTATTTTTTCTACTATAGTGGATGACCTCACACTATTCCATCTTACATGTTATTGCCCATTCACTGATCCTGCCTCTGTGCCTCAAAGCCCACCTGTATCTCTAAGTACACACTGCCACACACAGCTTTGTATCAGCTGACCATCAAGCACTTAATTAGGTTTCACAGTGGCGCAGCGGTAGAGTTGTTGCCTGACAGCGCCAGAGACCCAGGTTTGATCCTGACCTCTGTATGGAGATTGCATGTTCTCCCTGTGACCGCATGGGTTTTTTCCGGGTGCTCCGGTTTCCTTTCACACTCCAAAGACATGTGGGTTTGTAGGTTGATTGGCTTTGGTAAAATTGTAAATCGTTCCTAGTGTGTAGGATAGCGACAGTGTATGGGGTGATCGCTGATCTGCACGGACTGGGTGCCACTGAGAAAGTGGGATAACATAGAACTAAGTTGAACCAGTTGACCTAGACTTGAGGTGGCGCGGTGAGCTGACGGGTCTGTTTCTGCACCGTATCTCTAAAAAAAAGCGCCAGGGACATGCACCTCACAGCACCAGGTACCCGGGTTCAATCCTGACCTCAGATGCTGCCTGTGTGAAGTTTGCATGTTCTCCCTGTGACCGCATGGATCAATAACACTCAGGACCTGACCTGTCTTTGCCTCTTTCACTCCACAGAGCGTAGCAGTGGCTGGATTTCTGGACGTAACTCCGTTTGCAATCAGACCGGCTGTGTTTGAGCTGCAGCCGGGACAGGCATTGATCCTGGAGGTGAGTGAGTGTACTACCTCCCACATTGAACGAGGCCCGATATGGTGAAGCTGAGTCAGCTACTGCCATTTGGGTAGAGTTGCTGCCTTACAACGCCAGTGACTCGGGTTCAATCCTGACTATGGGTGCTGTCTGTACGGAGTTTGTCGGTTCTCCTGTGGGTTTTCTCTTGGTGTTCCGGTTTCCTCCCACACTCCAAAGGTTTGTAGGTTCATTGGCTTTGGTTAAAATTGTAAAATGTAGGATAGTGCTAGTGTATGAGGATTGCAGGTCAACAGGGCCTTGGTGGGCCAAAGGGCCTGTTTCCATGCTAAACTAAGGTATGTTAAATTTTTAAGTCAGGAGGTGTTTGGTTCCAGTATGAAAGGGTTTGGGTAGGAGCAAGGAAATGGCACTGAAGGGATAGCTGCAATATGTCTAGCTGCATATTACCAGAATGTTGCCTGGATTAGGGGGCCTTCGCTAAAGGGAGAGGTTGGACAGACTTGGATTGTTTTCCCTGGAACAACTGAGTTAAATTATGAGAGGTATAGATAGGGTATACAGTCATTGGAGGAACAGCATCTCATACTTCGCTTGGGCAGTTTACACGCCGGCCCTGTGAATATTGACTTCTCTAACACCAAGTAACCCTTGCTTTCCCTCTCTCTCTCCATCACTTCCCCATCCCGGTTCTCCGACCAGTCTGACTGTCCCCGATTACATTTTATCTCTGTTTACATTTTCCTTGAACCTCATCCCCTTTGATGTCTCATTCTCACGCCTTACACTTCCTTATCTCTGTGTCTCCCTCTCCCCTGACTTTCAGTCTGAAGAAGGGTCTCGACCTGAAATGTCAACCACTCCTTCTATCCAAAGATGCTGCCTGTCCTGCTAAGTTACTCCAGCATTTTGTGTCTTATCTTTGGTGTAAACCACTATCTGCAGTTCCTCCCGAGACAGACAGAACCTTTTTTCCCAGGATGGAAAAATCAAATACTGTACCAGTGGGCATAGCTTTAAGGTGAGTGGGGCAAAGTTCAAAGGAGATGTGCGGGGCAAGTTTTTTACACAGTGAATAGTGAGTGCTTGGAACGGGCTGCTGGGGATAGTGGTTGAAGCTGATATGTTAGTGGCACTTAGGTATATGGATATTTATGGAATGGAGGGGTAAAGGCTATGTGCAAGTGGATACGTTATGATCTTATCATGTTCAACACAGACACTAGGGGCCTACCGTCCTGTTATTGTGCTGTACTGTTCTATGTTCTAAATGTTGTTATTGTACCTGCCTCAACTCCATCCTCCGGCAGCTCATTCCATAAAACAGCATCCTCAGTGTGAATAAAGTTGGTCCTCAGGATTCTATTCAATCTCCCCCCCCCCCCCCCCACCTTAAACCTGTGACCTCTGGTTCATGATTCCATGCATTCACCCTGTCTGTACCACTCACAAATTTATACACCTTTATCAACCTCCTGCGCTCCATGGAATAAAGTTCTAGCCTGCTCAACTTCTCCCAACAGCTCAGGCCCTCAAATCCTGGAAACATTATCGTAAAACTTCTCTGCGCTCTTTACAGTTTTACAACAGCTTTCCTGTAGCAGGCTGCACCTATTATCTATTGTCTATTGTCTATTGTCTATTGAATACATGTTCAATTTTCTGGACGTTTGTTAAAAAGATGGGACGTTTGTTGAAAAGATGGATGTTTTAATTTCTGTTGAACGTTGGAAAATGTTGATTTATCTACCTTTCCCAATTTGTAGGTTGCTTTCCTTCCACCTACTCCAGGAACATTCTCTCAAACTGTTACAATGGTTTGTGACAACTGCCACGTGAAAGACTTTGTACTAACAGGTAACAAAATTAAGACCTATTTTTCCAAGGTAGCGGAATCAAGAACAAGCATAGGTATCCTGGCATTTAATCATAATAGGGTCGTTTAACACCTCCTTTAACTTAATTCTTGCAAGATCTGTGAAATATTTGGCTAAGATTACATTAAAGGGCCTGTCCCACTTTCACGACCTAATTCACGACCTCTGCCGCGTTTGCCCTTGACTCATACTCGCAGCATGGTCGTCAAGAGGTCATAGGAGGTCGTAGGAGATCGTAGGTAGGTCGTAGGTGGGTTGTGATGCTAGTCCTAGGTACTTGTGGCATCAAGTAGGTCAGGGCGTTTTTCTAGCCATGAAAAATGTCCACGAGTAAAAAAGGTCGTGAATTAGGTCGTGAAAGTGGGACAGGCCCTTAAGTTTGTTGCGAGAATCAGTTAAAATGTGTGCAGTTTTCGAAAGGAGTAAGTTGCCTCCTGCTACCAGCTTCTCGGGGACAATCGTGGATGACAAGGAAAGCTAATGTTGGTAATAGTTCTAGCATCCTGAGAAGTAATAGAAATAAACTCTTGGCAGTCTATAGAAAAGTGAGCTCGGCGATATATAAGAGTCAGGAAGTCATGTTGCAGCTTTACAAAACTTTGGTCAGGCCTCATTTGGACTATTGTGCGCAGTTCTGGTCGCCCCATTACAGGAACGATGTGGAGGCTTTGGAGAGGGTGCAGAGGAGGTTCACCAGGATGATGCCTGGGTTAGAGGGTTTCACAGACAGGGAGAGGTTGGATAGACTAGGATTGTTTTCTCTGGAAAGTGGGAGGCTGAGGGGGGACACGATGGAAGTATATGAGAGGCATAGATGGGGTAGACAGTCAGAGCCTTTTCCCCAGGTTCACTGTACTGACTGTTATTATTACCGTACATGCCCACTAGAGGGCATAGCTACAAGATGCAAGGAGGAAAGTTCAATGGAGGTATGTGGGGCATGTATTTTACACAGGGATTAGTGTGGCCCTGGAACGCAATGCCAGGCAGATTCAATAGTGGTTGGCATTTTTAGATAGGCACATGGAAATGCAGGGAATAGAGGGATATGGATCATGTACTGACAGGTGAAATTAGTTTAATTTGGCATCACGTCTGTTACAAACACTGGGTGCTGTGATGTACTGTGATGTGTATGTTTTATGTATATGCCTCATGTGGAGGAGAAGGTGAGATTCTATGATGTATGGAAGGATGAATTAGATTATGAAAGGTCGTCGGAAGAATGGGATGAGCTAGAAGATAGACACAAAATGCTGGAGTAACTCAGCGGGACAGGCAGCATCTATGGAGAGAAGGAATGGGTGATGTTTCAGGTCGAGACCCTTCTTCAGACAGATGTCAGGGGAGAGCGAGATACATAGATAAGGAAGTGGAGTGTGAAAATAGGGCAAAGGGAATGGAGATCAAGGAAAAGGTAGAATACATCATTGTTGGAAGAGGGTAACAACAAAGCAAGCAGAGATAGAATCTAGTCGGAGACAGTAAGACTGGTGGGAGAACTGGGAAGGGGGAGGGGATGGAGAGAGAGCGAAAGCAAGGGCTATTTGAAGTTAGAGAAGTCAATGTTCATGCCACTGGGGTGTAAGCTGCCCAAGTGAAATATGAGGTGCTGTTCCTCCAATTTGTGCTGGGCCTCACACTGACAATGGAGGAGGCCCAGGACAGAAGGGTCAGTGTGGGAATGGGAGGAGAGTTAAAGTGTTTAGCAAATGGGAGATCAGTTAGGTTTCAGCGAACTGAGCGGAGGTGCTCAGCGAAACGATCGCCGAGCCTGCGCTGGGTCTGTATAGGAGTCCGCACCTGGAACAGCGGATACAGTAGATGAGGTTGGAGGAGGTGCAAGTGAACCTCTGCCTCACCTGAAAAGACCGTCGGGATCCTTGAACGGAATCGAGGGGGGGCGTATGGAGACAGGTGTTGCATCTCCTGCGGTTACAGGGGAAGGTACCTCAGGTGGATGTGGTTTGGGTGGGAAGGGAACAGTTGACCAGAGAGTTGCGGAGGGAACGGTCTCTGCTCAAAGAGGAAAGGGGTGGAGATGGGAAGATGTGGCAAGTGGGGATATCCCATTGGATGTGGCGAAAATGTCAGAGGATTATATGCTGTATGCGACGGCTGATGGGTTGGAAGGTGAGGACTAGGGGAACTCTGTCCCTGTTATGACTGGGGGGAAGGGGGAGCAAGAGCAGAACTGCGGGATATCGAGGAGACCCTAGTGAGGGCCTCATCTATGATGGAAGAGAGGAACCCCCGTTCCCTGAAGAACGAGGACATCTCCGACATCTCCTGCAAACCTGAACGTCTTGTCTGAGCGTCTGAATGTTCCTGCAATCGTAGCGTATCAGGGAGTGGAAGTTAGTGGAGTAGTGATTGCTAAGGAGAAGGTGCGAGGAAAATGGAAAGCTCACCTGGACCGGATGGACTGCGCCCCAGGGTTCTGAAGGAGGTGGCCTCAGAGATTGTGGTGGCATTAGTTGTGATACTTCAAGAAGCACTAGAGTTGGTAGTGGTTCCTGAATATTGGAATATTGTAAATATCACCCCGCTGTTCAAGAAGGGAGCACAACAGAAGAGCGGAAACTATAGGCCGGTTAGCCTGACACTAGTGGTTGGTAGGATTTCAGAGTCCATTATAAAGGATGCGGTTACGCAATACATAGAAGTTCATGATTAAATAGGCCAAAGTCAGCATGGCTTTGTGAAGGGATGATCTTGCCTGACGAATCTGCTGGAGTACTTTGAGGAAGTTAATGGCAGGACAGACAGACAGACAGAGGCTGCAGATATTGTTCATCTAGATTTTCAGAAGGCCTTCGATAAGGTGCCACACGTCATGCTACTCGGAAAAATGAGAACCCACGGCATTAAAGGAAAGATACTAACATTGACCAGGTTGGCCAGTGACTAGCGGAGTTCCGCAAGGGTTGGTGTTGGAGCCACTTCCGTTGTATATTAATGATTTGGATAATGGGATTGAAGGCTTTGTGGCCAAATTTGCAGATGTATAAAATCATTGTGTACAAAATCATGAGAGAAATAGATCGGGTAGAGGCACAGAGTCTTTTGCCCAGTGTAGGGGAACCGAGGACCAGAGGACATAGGTTCAAGGTGAAGGGGAAAAGATTTAATAGGAATCTGAGTGGTAACTTTTTCCCACAAAGGGTGGTGGATGTATGGAATAAGTTGCCAGAGGACATGCTTGAGGCAGGGACTATCCCAACGTTTAAGAAACAGTTAGACAGGTACATGGATAGGACAGGTTTGGAGGGAGATGGGCCAAGCGCAGGCAGGTGGGACTAGTGTAGCTGGGACATTGGTGGCCGGTGTGGGCAAGTTGTGCCGAAGGGCCTGTTTCCACACTGTATCACTCTCTGACTCTATGACTATGATGTTAAGATAGGTGGAGGGGCAGGCAGTGTGGAGGAAGCAAGGACTCTGCATAAGGACTTGGACAGGTTAGGAGAGTGGGCAGAGAAGTGGCAGATGAAAATCAGTAGATCAAAGTGCGCAGTCATGCATTTTGGTGATTGGAATAAAGGCGTAGATTATTGTGTAAATGAAGAGAGAATCCAGAAATCGGAGGTGCAAAGGGACTTGGGAGTGCTGGTGCAGGACTCCCAAAAGTCGGTGGTAAGGAAGGCAAATTCAATGCTAGCATTTACTGTGTATCAAGAGGACTGAATACAAAAGAGATGTAATGCTGAGGCTCTATAAGGCGCTGGTCAGGCCGTATTTGGAGTACTGTGACCAAATTTTGGCCCCATATCTGAGGAAGGATGTGCTGGCTCTGGAGAGGGTCCAGAGCAGGTTTACAAGAATGAATCCAGGAATGAGTGGGTTGGCATATGATGAGCGTTTGACGGCACTGGGCCTGTACCCGCTGGAGTTTAGAAGGTTGAGTGGGGACCTCATTGAAACCTACAGAATAATGAAAGGCATAGAGTGGATGTGGAAAGGATGTTTCCACTGGTGGGAGATTCTAGGACCAGAGGTCATAGCCTCAGAATTATAGGGCGCTCTTTTAAAAAGGAGGTGAGGAGGAACTTCTTTAGTCAGAGGGTAGTGAATCTGTGGAACTCATTGCCACAGAGGGCTGTGGAGGCCAAGTCAGCAGATATTTTTTAAGGCAGAGATAGACAAATTATTGATTAGAACGGGTGTCAAGGGTTATAGGGAGAAGGCAAGAAAATGGGATTAGGAGGCAGTGATCAGTTAAGATTGAATGGTGGAGTAGACTTGATGGACCGAATGGCCTAATTCTACTCCTAGAACTTTGTCTGCAGTGAGGGAGGAAACCAGAGCACCCGGAGAAATCCCTCGCGGTCACAGGGAGAACATACAAACTCCGTACAGACAGCACCTGTAGTCAGGATGGAACCCGGGTCTCTGGCGCTGTGAGGCAGCAACTCTACCGCTGTGCCACCGTGCCACCCATTGTTCTTAGAACGTAGAACATACAGCACACAAACAAACGAAGAAGGGTTTTGGCCCGAAACGTCGCCTATTTCCTTCGCTCCATAGATGCTGCTGCACCCGCTGAGTTCCTCCAGCAATTTTGTGTACCAGCACACAAACAAGCCGCTTGGCCCATAACGCCTGTGCCGAACATATCCCAAGAACAAGTCTGCAGAAGGGTCTCGACCCGAAACGTCACCCATTCCTTCTTTCCAGAAATGCTGCCTATCTCGCTGAGTTACTCCAGCATTGCATGTCTACCTTCGTTTTAAACCCGAATCTGCAGTTCCTTCTTACACATAATCACAAGACCAACTTTTATCTGCCGCACATCCCTCCATTCCCTGCTTTTGGGTGCACCTATCCCAAAGTCTCTTAAATGTTACAATCATATCTGCCTGAAGTGCATTCCAGCCTCCCACCACTCCCTGTGGAAAAAAAACATCTTCTTCAAATGATGCCCCTCTCACCGTAAAGCTGTGCCCTCTAGTATTGGTATTTTCCACGCTGTGTAAAAGATTTGGACTGCCTACTCTATCTGTGCCTCTCATAATTTTATATGCAATGCCTCTCAAAATATTATATTCTTGTCCAAGTTACCCACGTGTTTTCAATGTATGTATGAAACGCCTTGAAATTGTCCTTAATTCTAGGGCAGCACAGTGGCGCAGCGGTAGAGTCGCTGGCTTATAGCACCAGAGACAAGTTCACAAGTTATAGAAGTAGAATTAGGCCATTCGGTCCATCGAGTCTACTCCACCATTCAATCATGGCTGATCTCTGCCTCCTAATCCCATTTTCCCAGCTTCTCCCCATAAACCTTGACACCCGTGCTAATCAAGAATTTGTCTATCTCAGCCTTATAAATATCCACTGATGGCCTCCACAGCCCTCTGTGGCAATGAGTTCCACGGATTAACTACCCTGTGACCAAAGAAGTCCTCCTCACCTCCTTTCACCCCGTTTAATTCTGAGTCTATGACCTCTGGTCCGAGCCTCTCCCACCAGTGGAAACATCCTTTCCACATCCACTCTATCTATGCCTTTCATTATTCTGTAAGTTCCAATGAGGTCCCCCCTCAACCTTCTAAACTCCAGCGAGTAGAGGCCCAGTGCTGTCAAACGCTCATCTTATGCTAACCCACTCATTCCTGGAATCATTCTTGTAAACCTCCTCTGCACCCTCTCCAGAGCCAGCACATCCTGCCTCAGATATGGTGCCCAGAACTGCTCACGATATTCCAAATGCGGCCTGACCAGCGCCTTGTAGAGCTTCAGCATTACGTCTCTGTCTTTGTATTCCAGTCCTCTTGATATAAATTTTAGCATTGAATTTGCCTTCCTGACTACCAATTCGACTTGCAAATTAACTTTTTGGGTGTCCTGCACCAGCGCTCCCAAGTCCCTTTGCACCACCAATTTCCGGATTCTCTCTCCATTTATAAAATAATCTACACCTTCATTCCTATCACCAAAATGCATGACTCCACACTTTGCTCTACTGAATTTCTACAGCTTGAATCTTTGCCAAGTTATATGCCTTCTGTTTTGCTCTTATGTTGTCCGTGACCTCCCTTGTCAGCCATGGTCGTCTTATTCTCCCCCTGGAATCTTTCTTCCTCTTTGGAATGAAATGATCCTGCTCCTTCCGAATTATCCGCAGACATTCCTGCCATTGCTGCTTCACCGCCATCCCTACTAAAGTCCCTTTCCAATCAATCTTTGCTAGCTCCTGCCTCTTGCCTTGGTAGTCCCCTTTGCTCAGCTGTAATACCCACACATCCGATTTCACCTTCTCCCTTTCAGATTGTAGGTTAAATCTTATATTGTGTTCACTGCCTCCGAGTGGTTCCTTACCTCAAGTTATCTTTGTTAATTCTGGTTTATTGCACAACGCTAAATCTAGAATTGCCTTATCCCTGGTATGCTCCACTGCAAGCTGCTCTAAGAAACATCCCGGAGGCACTCTACAAATTCTCTCTCTTGTGGTCCAGTACCAGCCTGATTTTCCCAGTCTACCTGCATATTGAAATCTCCCATAACCACCGTAGCATTGCCTTTCCTCCACGCCAATTATATATCCTGATGCAACTTGTACCCAATATCCTGGCTACTGTTTGGGGGCCTGTAAATAATTCCCATTCGAGTTGTTTTACCTGTGCAGTTTTGCAGCTCTACCTACAGTTACTCTACATCTTCTGATCCTTTGTCACCCTTTGCTAAGGACTGAATTTAATTCATTACCAGCAGTACTACCCCACCCCCTCTGCCCACCTGTCTGTCCTAGCGATAGGATGTGTAGCCTTGAGTATTCAGCTCTCAGTTCTGATTCTCTTGCAGCCATGTCTCCCTAACGCCTACAACATCATACCTGCCAATTTCCAGCTGTGCTCCAAGCTCGTCCACTTTGTTCCTTATGTTATGTGCATTCAAATATAATACCTTCAATTCGGTGTTGACCACCCCTCCTCTCTCAACCATCCCAAACAAGGGTTTGATCCTGTCTGTGTGGAGTTTGCACATTCTCGCTGTGACTGCGTGGGTTTTCTTCAGGTGCTCCGGTTTCCTCCCACATTCCAAGGACATGCAGGTTTGTAGGTTAATTGGCTTCTGTAAAGTGTCTACGATAGAACTATTGTGCAGGTGATTGCTGGTTGGCATGAACACGGTGGGCCGAAGGGCCTGGTTCAACGCTATATCTCTAACCTAAACTTGCTGAACTAAACTAAATTACTCGCCAATTACATTTTATGACCCTTTTTAGTTCTCCTGAGCCCTTGGTTGGGTTCCTTCTTACTTCTTTTATATTCCTCCAAGGCCCTCAAAACTGGCCCTCAAAGACATTGCAACAATCTGGAGCTCAATGCTCTTATGACGATGGAATTGATAGTAGACTTTAGGAGAGCTCCCACTCCCCTCACCCCACTCACCATCAACAACACCACAGTCACATCTGTGGAGTAATTTAAGTTCCTGGGAACCATCATCTCCAAGGACCTTAAATGGGGGGCTACCATCGACTCCATAGTCAAAAAGGCCCAACAGAGGATGTACTTCCTGCAGCAGCTGAGGAAGCACAATCTGCCACAGGCAATGATGGTCCAATTCTATACGGCCATCGTAGAGTCTGTCCTCACATTCTCCATCATGGTCTGGTTTGGCTCAGCCACCAAACACGACATCCGGAGGCTGCAGCGAATCGTCCGATCAGCTGAGAAGGTTATTGGCTGCAACCTTCCCTCCATTGATGAACTGTACACTGCAAGGGCCAGGAAGTGGGCGGGCAAGATCATCTCTGACCCCTCTCACTCTGGCCACAAACTCTTTGAAACACTTCCCTCTGGAAGGTGACTGTCAAAGCCGCCACAGCCAGACATAAAAACAGCTTTTATCCACGAGCAGTAGCTCTACTCAACAACCAAAAGTCTGTAGCCTCCTTGTGCTCTGGTATTTAATTTAATTCTTCAAAAGTTTAAATTATAATGTTTTATTTTTAATTGCCTACTATATATCGTGTTGTTACTTGCGAGCAAAGCACCAAGGCACATTCCTTGTATGTATACATACTCGGCTAATAAAATGTATTCAATTCAATTCATTCAACTAGTTAGCATTCCCCACAGAGCTGCTATCTGGTGAATAACATGATCAAGCCCAGTATCTCTAATGATTAACCAAGGCAAACAATCCATATCCACCTAGCCTGAAGGTGTTATTCGGACAGGAGGTGTGTGTGTGTGTGATCAGTGGTTTCCACAAAGTTCAGTGTTGCATCCTAAGGTTACATGTCCATGGGGTATGAATACCTGACTTATGGACAACCCTTACATATGGGCTAGCATCTGGGAGATGGGCCGAATGGTTGGGGGTGGATTTATGGACAACACTTCCATAAGGCCTGGATGGAGTGGATGTGGAGAGGATGTTTCTACTGGTGGGAGAGAATAGGACCAGAGGCAATAACCTCAGAATAAAAGGACGTACCTTAAGAAAGGAGATGAGGAGGAATTGTTTTAGTCAAAGAGTGGAAATCATTGCCACGGACTGCATTGGAGGCCAAGTCAATGGATGTTTTTAAGGCGGAGATTGACATGTTCTTGATTTGTACGGGTGTCAGGGGTTATGGGGAGAAGGCAGGAGAATTAGGTTGTGAGGGAAAGATAGATCAGCCACGATTGAATGGCGGAGTAGACTTGAAGGGCCGAATGGCCTAATTCTGCTCCTAGAACTTATGAGCTTATGATTTGCGGGCTGCTGCGGGGCTGCAGGCATCTTCTGCCGGGTGGGAGTGGGGCATTTCCATCAGCCTTCCTCTCTGCTTCATTTCCTTTGCCTCCACAGGGTCTGGCCAGCAGGTTGCTTTGCATTTCATGTCGGTCAGTGGTGCAGAGAGCACGGCCAACCTAGGCGAGTGCAGAGACGTTACAGCAGAGCACTTTGTCCGCTTTGAGGCAACAAACCCACACGTATGCTCCCAAAAGGTGATCACCATCCGCAATGCTACGTAAGTACAACGGTTCTCCTCAGTACGAAGTGGGTCAGGTGACGCCCACTGCTCCATGTACCTCTGGGGACTTTGTGGCTGAGGCAACAAGGGAGAAATTGAGACACAAGAGGCTGCAGATGCTGGGGACAAAGCAACACAATGTAAACTCAGTGGGTCAGGTAGCATCTGTGGAGCGAAAGGAATAGTCGACGATTTGTGTCAAAACCCTGCTTCAGGACTGAGAGTGTCGAAGCCCAGTAGTGTCGAGTGTGATGTCTCAAACCTATGTAGCTACAGGGTGGTGAATCTGTGGAATTCACTGTCAAGACGCATATGTTAAAGGTGGAGATTGACAAATTCTTGATTTGTCAGGGTGTCAGGGGCTTCGGGGAGAAAGGCAGGGAAATAGAGTTGAGAGGGAAAGATAGATCAGCCATGATTGAATGGCGGAGTAGACTCGATGGGCCAAATGGCCTAATTCTGCTCCTATAACTTGTGAATATGAACATGAAATAAGATAGGCAGGATAAGGAGGGTTGAAGAAGGATCTCAGCTCAAAATCATGTTCTCCAGAGATGCTGCCTGACCCGCTGAGTTACTCCAGCACTTTGTGTCCTTTTTGTAAACTAGCAGCTGCAGTTCCTTGTTTCTGTGTGACTCGGTGGACCGAAGGGCCTGTTTCCGCGCTGTATCTCTAAAGTCTAAAGGAGGTTGTTGAGGCAGATACTAAAACAATATTTAAAAGATATGTTACATTTACTTTAGAAAGACCTTTGGATGGGTAAATGGATAGGAAAAGGTTTAGAGAGATATGGGCCAAATGCAGGCATGTAGGACTAATGTAGATGGGGCATCTTGGTCGACATGGGCAAGTTGGGCTGAAGGGCCTATTTCCATGATGGATGATTATGATTGTGAATACAGCCTCCTGTACTGTAAAAAACAGCCCACTGATCTACTCTAACCTTAGATAGGAGAAGCTTGACATATTGGCCCATGAAAACAGATATTGTTTGAATGGATAGGAATACTGTGAAGTTTGCTTATCTTGCTAGGTATGGGTGGGTTTCCTAAGATCATTGCCCCAGGATTTGTTAGTAATCAGGTAATTTGGTATTACTAACTCATCTCACAGCATAATAGGAGTTTTCGAGAAACAAGGAAGAGCAAAACATAACTGGTGGCGCAGCAGTAGAGTTCCTGCCTTGCAGTGCCCGAGACCTGGCTTCGATCCTGACTATGGGTGCTGTTAGTATGGAGTTTGTACGCTCTCCCCGTGACCTGCATGGGTTTTCTCCGGGTGCTCCGGTTTCCTCCCACACTCCAAAGACGTACAGGTTTGTAGGTTAATTGGATTGGTAAGTGTAAAAATTGTCCCTGGTGTGTGTAGGATAATGTTAGTGTACGGAGATCGCTGGTCGGTGTGGACTCAGTGGGCTGAAAGATCTGTTTCCGACATGTATCTCTAAAACTAAACGTAAAAACGAAATAAAGTGTTGATTTAACTTAACAGGTCAGGCAGCATCTGTGGAGGACGTATAGATGCTGGTTTGGGTCGGGACTCAATGGCAGTGGTGCCTGCTTACATGAAGAGTTTGTAGATACAATAATTTATCCTTTACTTGCAGACACATAGATCTTCCCTTTTGTTGGCAAGCGCTTAAGCCTAATCTGGTGTGCGCTATTCCTGGAGAGTCCATTGAATACCCCAACCTGGATTACGATCAAGACTTGAAAACGGCCTTCCACGTCTGCCCAGAGAACGGTGTGATGGAACCTCACCAGGATCACGAGTTCATTCTCACTTATTTCCCGCAAGAGGTGAGAAGCGTTTGCATTTAATTCCAACATTTCCAAAAATTGCCATGTCGACATTTCCGATAGTAATACCTGTCTTAGAGCATTGAACATGGAAAAATACAGACACAAAGCGCTGGAGTAACTCAGCAGGTCAGGTAGCATTCCTGGAGTACATGGATAGAGGTGACGTTTCGGGTCGGGACCCTTCTTCAGACTGATTGCAGAAGGGGATGGGGGTGGGTAGAAGAAAGCTAGAAGAGGCTCTGTTCACCAATTACCTGTCATACTTTGTCCGTGCAGGACAAGGTGTGACAGGAAATAGGTGAGCACAGTCCCTTCATCCCACAAATCCCCCTCACCTGTGTTCATCTATTACCTGCCCAGCTTTGTCCTGCCCCACCTCTCTCCCAGCTTTCTTCCCACCCTCCACAATCAGTCTGAAGAAGCTCCCGACTTGAAATGTCACCTATCCATTTTCTCTAAGGATGCTGCCTGACCTGCTGAGTTCCTGCTGAGTTGAGAAGGGGCTAGTGGAGTCAAGGGATATGGGGAGAAGGCAGGCATGGGTTATTGATAGGTGACGATCAGCCATGATCACAATGAATGGCGGTGCTGGCTCGAAGGGCCGAATGGCTTCCTACTGCACCTATTTTCTATGTTTCTATGTTTCCTCCAACATGCTGTGTTTTTTTTTTAAAACCAGCACCTACAGTTCCTTGTTTCTAAATAGAAAACTACAGCACAGGAACAGGTCCTTCAGCCCACAATGTCTGCGCCAAACATGATGCCAATATAAATGAATCCCCTCTTCCTGTACATGATCCAAATCCCTCCAATCCCTTCATATCCACGTGCCTGTCCAAAAGCCTCTTAAAAAATAGACAATGGACAATAGACAATAGGTGCAGGAGTAGGCCATTTGGTGCAGGAGTAGGCCCATTCAATGTGATCATGGCTGATCATCCCCAATCAGTACCCCATTCCTGCCTTCTCCCAATATCCCCTGACTCCGCTATTTTTAAGAGCCCTATCTAGCTCTCTCTTGAAAGTATCCAGAGAACCTGCCTCCACCGCCCTCTGAGGAAGAGAATTCCACAGACTTACCACTCTGTGAGAAAAAGTGTTTCCTCGTCTCCGTTCTAAATGGCTTACTCCTTATTCTTAAACTGTGGCCCTTGGTTCTGGACTCCCCCAACATCGGGAACATGTTTCCTTCCGCAAAACCCTTAACAATCTTATGTTTCAATAAGAACCCCTCTCATCCTTCTGAACTCCAGAGTATACAAGCCCAGCTGCTCCATTCTCTCAGTATATGACAGTCCCGCCATCCCGGGAATTAACCTTGTAAACACCACTATTGCATCTGCAGCACATTCCAGGCATCCATTTGACTGCCTGGACAACATATAACACTTTCTCTTGAGTTTCGCAGTCCTGACGAAAGTATATAATATTATGAGAGGCAGAAATAGGGAAGACAGTCAAAACCTTTTTTTCCCGGGGTAGAAATGTCAAAGACGAGAGGGTAGAACTTTAAGGCACGAGGGTGAAAGCTTAAAGGAGATGTTTGGGGCAAAAGTTTTTAACACAGAGGTGTGAGGGCCTGTAAAGTGCTGCCAGGGGTAGTGGTGGAGGCAGATACATTAGTGGCATTTTGAGGCTTTTAAATAAGTACATGGGGGATATGCAGGGAATGGAGAGATATGCATCATGAGCAGGCAGAAGAGATTTGTTCAACGTGACATCAGGTTTGGCACAGGTATTATGGGCCCAAGGGCCTGTTCCTGTGTTGTACTGTTCTATGTGCAGCCCAAGAACAGGCCCTTCAGCCCATCATGTCAGTGCCGAGTCCAATATATGCTACACACCTGCCCTCCATTCCCAGCTTGTTTATATGTGTCGGTCCAAATGCTTCTTAAATGTTGAAATGCATCTGCTTCCACCACCTCCCCTGGCAGCGCATTCTAGGTACCCACCACTCTCCCTGTAGATAAATCTTGCCTCAAGATCTGTGGCATTAAAACGGAGGAGTTACTGCCTTGTAGCGTCAGAGACACTGACTATGGTTCAATCCTGACCGCGGGTGCTGTCTGTAAGGAGTTTGCACGTTCTCCCCGTGACCTGCGCGGGTTTTCTCCGGGACCTCTGGCTTCCTGCCACGCTCCAAAGACGTACAGGTTTGTAGGCTAATTGTAAATTGTCCCTCGCGTGTGTGTACGATAGTGTGCGTGCAGGGATTGCTGCTCGACGTGGACCAGGTGGGCCGAAGGGCCTGTTTCAGCAATGTATCACTACACTAAACTAAACAAGTCTTCACCCGCTGAGTTTCTCCAGAATTTTTGTCTACCTTTATTTCCTTCGCTCCATAGATGCTGCCTCACCCGCTGAGTTTCTCCAGCATTTATGTCTACCTTAAACAAAACTAAATCTCCTTTAAACTTTTCCTTTCCCAAGTTAAAGCAATGCCCTCTAGTTTTGAGAAGGGCATCCAAAGCAGCCAGATTGAACTGTCCCAAGCTACAGTTTTGAAAGGCCCTCCTTAGTTTATATATTTGATTCAATCTTTATGTTGAGTGATATCATTTCCTTTCACAGCTGAAGGAATACCACAGTGTGCTTTACCTTATCCTGCGCAATATTCCTGAACCTTCAAATGCCAATGAATGTAACAGCGGTAGTCGGTAAGTTATTTCCAAGGCACCATCCCAGCACTCACACTGTTGTACCCTCTATCCTAATGCTTTGTTTGTGCATTGTGGACAGTTGGTTGTATTCATGTTTAGTCTTTTCTTTGACTGGATATCATGCAAACCAAAGCTTTTCACATGTGACAATAATAACAAACTAAACACTGGAAGCAGACTGCCTGGCGAGATAAGTCCATTGCAGGTACTCTCATAACTTTCAAGACAATTAGACAGATATATGTAATATATATATGTTATATGTGTAAATAGTAAATTGTCCCTCGTGTGTGTGTGTGTACAATAGTGTGTGTGCAGGGATCGCTGCTCTACGCGGACTCGGCGGGCCGAAGGGCCAGTTTCCATTCAGTATCTTTCAGTCAAATGTCCAGAGATTCTTGAAAGTAACACATGTAGATGTCTATATTACTAAAAGTCCGATCTTGACTACTTCCTGTTGTTCTGTATATTGATTTTAGAAAAAACGCTGCCACTTATGGCTGTGATTTTTGGCCATCTTCCCCAGAGACCCCTCCGCTGCGCAGGACCAGAGGATTTTTCCCATCGATGAAAAATAAAAGAGTTATTAGTGTTTAACATTTTTTGAGATTCTCTCTCCTGAAGGCCACGCCCCTACCGGAGGGACTATAAAACCCAGAAGTGTTGAGTGCCTCAGCCAGTCTCTGCAAGATGGGGGAGCTAGAGGGTCACATCTCTCAGTCTGAGCTGTGAATAACACTGAACACATGTCTACTAAACTGTGAGTGGTTTTACTGACCTGACAGTGCCCTTAATGTGGTTTGAAAATATAGTTTGGAAATGCTAAAGCTGTGTTGCCTTTGGTTTGGAAATGCTAAAGCTGTGTTGCCTTTGGCTTGGAAATGCTAAAGCTGTGTTGCCTTTGGTTTGAAAATGTTAAAGCTGTGTTGCCTTTGGTTTGGAAATGCTAAAGCTGTGTTGCCTTTGGTGTGGAAATGCTAAAGCTGTGTTGCCTTTGGTTTGGAAATGCTAAAGTTGCCTTGCCTTTGGTTTGGAAATGCTAAAGTTGCCTTGCCTAATTAAATTTGCTTTGCCTAATTAAAGTTGCCTTGCCTAATTAAAGTTGCCTTGCCAAATTAAAGTTGCCTTGCCTAATTAAAGTTGCCTTGCCTAATTAAAGTTGCCTTGCCTAATTAAAGTTGCCTTGCCTGATTAAAGTAGCCTTGCCTTCTATATAATTAAAAGTCTAATCTTGACCAGTTCCTGTTTGCGTTTATACTGATTTTAGAAAAAACGCTACCACGTACGGCTGTGATATTTGTCCATCTTACTCAGAGCCCCCCTACGCTCATCAGGTGCCGAGGATTTTTCCAATCAATGAAAAATAAAAGAGTTATTAGTGTGTAAAACCTGTTGAGATTCTCTCTCCTATCAATCATGCCATACCTTCTGGTGGGAGGGGGGGAGGGACTATGAAACCCAGAAATGTGGGTGTGGCTCACTCTGCAAGATGGAGGAGGGAGAGGTCACGACTTGCTGTCTTTAGTGGCCTTGCACCCTGCTTGAAGTGGTAAGAAACGGCACTTGAATTTGGTGGCCTTACACCCTCCTTGAAATTGAATTTCAAGGAATAGCCATGAGTGAACTGCGAGCCCACCAGCCGTGAGTCAGTGAGCTGCCAGCACAACAGGCTTGAGTGACTGCCGCCAGCCCAAGAATCCATTCAGCCCACAATGTCCATACTAGCCCTCTGGAAACCAGTCCCTTCAGCCCACAACACCCATACTAGCGCTTCGGAAAGCCCCTCCCCCCCCACTGGCCACCAATATTGGAATTGGTGGAGAGGTGGAATATTGCGTTGGGGGACCAGCCCTCCTGTGTGATGCTGGGACCCAACGGGTCCCACTTAGTATGTTATATATGTATAACAAAGGCTTTGAGGGGTATGGGTTAAATATAGGCAAATGGGACTAGCTTAGATGGGCATCTCGGTTGGCATGGACGTTGGATGTGTTCCCATGCTTATGACTCCATGACTACGTAAAACTAAATTAAAGCCTCACAGAAAATACCTTTAATCCAAACCTTTCTTTTCAAATTTCAGGAAAAATAGCATGGAAAGATCCATAAAAGCAGCTGCAGCATCTGGGGGTAACATCATAGCGCTGGAGGTGGAGGTTAAAGGCACCACTGAACCGTTTCAGGTCCTGCTGAAACCTTACGCCTTTCTCATCCCGGGTGACAACTACATGAACACGACTTTGAAAAGGTATTTTCAGGTATGGAACTGAATTCTCTGTCTGTTGCACTGTGGACAGCTGATTGTATTCATGTTGAATCTTTTCTCGAACTGGATAGGATGCAAACAAAAGCTTTTGGTGACAATGTTGACAATGCCAATCCAAGCACTAAAGCTAATATTCCGTGGGATGTAACTGAAGAATAGTTTTACAAAGCTTGCATCAAACCTTTAGCAAAACCACCTTTTGAAGACGTGTGGGTTTGCAAGTTAATAGGCCTCCACAAATTGCCCTTGGTGTGTTGGGAGTAGATGTGAAAGTGGGATAATGTGGAACTAGTGTGAACGGGTGATCGATGGTCAGTGTGGGCTCGGCGGGCCGAAGGGCCTGTTCCCATTCAATATCTTTCAGTCAAATGTCCAGAGATTCTTGAAAGTAACACATGTAGAAAGGTGGTGATGGTAGAATATAAGAATTGGGAGGCTACTACACTGGTAGGACCGCGTATTGTGTGCAGTTCAGGTCACCACTAGAGAAGGATGTGATCGCTTCTGGCCTAGAGTGCGGACAGACACGTGCTGCCTCTCACCCATTTAGCGCACCGTATGTTCGTGGGGAATCTGGTGCTAAAATATTTGTAACCATCTGATTCTGGCTCAGGGTTTAGTGAGTAGCAGAGCAGCAATAGACTTTCAAAGATCCATTGAAAGTCATCCCTCGAGCCAAACTTTTGTAAGGCAGCACAGTGACTCAGTGGTAGAGTTGCTGCCTTACAGTGCCAGAGACTCGGGTTCCATCCTGAGTAGGGTTGCCATCTGTACAGAGTTTGTACGTTCTCCCTGTGACCTGCGTGGGTTTTCTCTGGGTGCTCCGGTTTCCTCCCACACTCCAAAGACGCACGGGTTTGTAGGCTAATTGACTTGATAAAATTGGAAATTGTCACTAGTGTGTGTGGGATAGTGTTTGTGTGCGGGGATCGGCGTGGACTCGGAGGGGCGAAGGGGCATTTTCAGCTCTGTATCTATGAAATGAAAAAAAAGGGTGACAAAAACGAGAGGGCATAAGTGTAAGCTGGGATAAAGGGGAAGCTTATTATGGAGAGAGTGTTTGATATCTGGAACTCACTGCCGGAAGAGGTGATGGAGTCAGATACAAGCACAATGTGTATGAGACATTTAGACAAACATACAGATGGGCAAAGCATAGAATGATACAGACCTAATGTGGGCACAAGGAATTAGTAGATGGGCAATGAAGTAGCCATGCAAATGGAATGCTGAAAGGCCCATTTAGAGTCATAGAGTCATGCAGCATGGAAACAGGCCCTTTAGTCCAACTTGCCCACACAGTCCAACATGTCCCATCTACACTAGTCCCACCTGCTTGTGTTTGGTCCATATCCCTCTATACCTGTCCTATCCAGGTACCCGTCTAATTGTTTCTTAAACGTTGCGATAGTCCTAGCCGCAACTACCTCCTCTGGCAACTCGTTCCATACACCCACCACTCTTCATGTGATAAAGTTACCCCTCAAATCCCTATAGACAAATTTGCTGGAGAAACTCAGCGGGTGAGGCAGCATCTATGGAGCAAAGGAAATAGGCAACATTTCGGATCGAGACCCTTCTTCAGATTGACCTCAGATCCCTATTGAATTTTTTCCCCTTCAATTTAAACCTATGTCCTCTGGTCCTCGATTCCCCTACTCTGAGCAAGAAACTCCATGCATCTACCCGATCTATCCCTCTCATGACCTCTAGATTTCTGGATTGTACAACTCTATGACTCTGAGTCTGGAACACAGGATGTGGACAATTAAAGTTAGTAATCCAACCACAACACATTTTTAACCAGAAAGTAGGAAAAAGCCTTGAATGAATGAATGAATGAATGAATGAATGAATGAATGAATGAATGAATGATACTTTATTGAATGATACTTCGTTACATGAAATGCTTTATTTTGCACACAACCTAGGCAGTACACGTGTTTGTGCCAACAAAGTTACAAAAGTACCGAACAATCCTATCTACTGCCAGCCGCCGCATGTGACAGCAGCGCCCCAATTCCCCCCCTCCTGACTCCCCGCCCGCCCCCGCCCCCGCCCCACCAGTTCCCCATTCGTTCTCGGTGTCCCTCCACTCGGTTCCCCTTTGTACCTTTGACAAGTACCAATTCTGTCAGTATAAAATTCATAAAGCTCAGAAATGCATTCAGTCACCCTGTGTGTTGTGTTATTTCCAGATTTGGAACAACAGCAGTTCATCCATCTATTTTGAGTGGGAGAGAATGCATGATTCTCACATCTTGGAGGTGCTACCTCCTTGTGGCACAATAGGTAATGTCATATCTTGCCTTACCAATGTCACTGAGGGTTCGTGCAAATGTTTGCCCAAACATTGGGAGAAATGCGCTTCTTGTTTTCGAATATGATTACGCATTCTTAAAAGTTGAAAATAGGGGGTGGCACTTAAAAGTTGAAAAGTGGGGGTAGTCTAAAAAGGTAGGCTGATCCAGGAGATTAAAATGCACGTTTGATAGTGACTTGGTCGTTTGGATTTAGAACTGGCTTACAGATAGATGACAGAAGTGCAGAGCAACTTCTTTGGACACAGAGGATGGTGAGTGCCTGGAACACGTTGCTATGGTTGGTGTTGAGGCAGATATGATGGTGGCATTTCAGAGGGTTTTGGATAGGCACATGGATGTACAGGGAATGAAGGGATTTGGATTATGCCGAGGTTGTTAAGATACGGTCTTACCCTCTTGTTCGGCACAGACATTGTGAGCTGAGCGGCACAGACATCGTGGGCTGAGATGTCTTGTCTCAGAAGGAACTGCAGATGATGGTTTAAACCAAAGACAGACACAAAGTGCTGGAGTAACTCAGCGGAGCAGGCAGCATCTCTGGAGAGAAGGAATGGGTGATGTTTCGGGTCGAGACCCTTCTTCAGAGTCGGGGGAAAGGGAAATGAGAGACGTAGACAGTGATGTAGAGAGATAAAGAACAAATGAATGAAAGATATGCAAAAATGTAATGATGATAATGGAAACAGGCCATTGTTAGCTGTTTGCCAGGTGAGAACGAGAAGCTGGTGCGACTTGGGTGGCAGAGGGATGGAGAGAGAGGGAATACAGGGCTTACTTGAAGTTAGATAAATCATAACTAATACCACTGAGTTGTAAGCTGCCCCAGTGAAATACGAGATGCTGTTCCTCCAATTTGCAGTTAGTCTCACTCTGACAATGGAGGAGGCCCAGGACAGAAAGGTCAGTATGGGAATGGGATGGGGAACTAAAACGTTTGGCACCAGCTTCTCATTCTCACCTAGCAAACAGCAAACAATGGCCTGTTTCCGTTATCATCATTATTTTTTGCATATATTTCACTCATTTGTTCTTTATCTGTCTACATCACCGTCTATATCTCTTGTTTCCCTTTCCCCTGACTCTCATTCTGAAGAAGGGTCTCCACCCGAAACGTCACCCATTCCTTCTCTCTCGAGATGCTGCCCTGTCCCGCTGAGTTACTCCAGCATTTTGTGTCTATCTTCAGCCTGTTCTTGCGCTGTACTGCTCCATGTCCTAGATCATTGTTTAAGAATCGTGTTGGTTGTTCACTTGTCTTTAACCATCTTAGCAAGTGTCTTTGAAATGATTCTGACTGGAGTTTCCTGCATCTTTTGAAGAGGGCAATGATTACTGTGAACTGGAACTGTTGCTTACTGGGGGCAAGCCCGAGAAAATGGCCCAACGCCTACAGTGTCACATCCGGCATCATGTGGAGCCAGTCATCCTTTGTGTGGAGGCAACCTTCGTGGTTAGTATTCTTAGTTAGTTAGTTAGTATCATGTCACAAGGTACAAGTATCAACTTGCCATATTATCTCCTTGGCCAAATCCCCCAACCTTTCCACGACCACTTGTGAAATGTTTTGTCACCTTACACTATTTATTCTGATCTGGTCAGTCCTTCTCCTCCCCGCATCTGTTGGTTCGGAGATACAGAAGCTTGAAAGCGCGTGCCACCAGACTCAGGAACAGCACCTTCCCCTCTGTTATTAGGCTTCTGAACGGTCCGCCCATAAGCTAGGGTATTGTCTACTTCACCAACATTTCCCAGCGACTGCATTGGTTTTCTCCGTGTGCTCCGGTTTTCTCCCACATCCCAATGTCATGCGGGTTTATAGATGAGTTGGCCTTTGTAGATTGCCCCTCATGTGTAGGAAGTGAGATAACACAGAACTAATGTGAGCATGATTGATGGTGAGCATGGATTCGGTGGGCCGATATGCCTGTTTCCATGCTGTATCTTTCAATCAATTTCTGGTTGCCCACAAATTAGACACTAACATAGACAATAGGTGCAGGAGGAGGCCATTCAGCCCTTCGAGCCAGCACCGCCATTCATTGTGATCATGGCTGATCGTCCCCAATCAATAACCCGTGACTGCCTTCTCCCCATATCCCTTGATTCCACTAGCCCCTAAAGCTCTATCTAACTCTCTCTTAAATCCATCCAGTGACTTGGCCTCCACTTCCTTCTGTGGCAGGGAATTTCACAACTCTCTGGGTGAAAATGTTTTCCAATGAATACAAGCCTAGTCTTTTCAATCTTTCCTCATATAACAGTCCCGCCATCCCAGGGATCAATCTCGTGAACCTACGCTGCACTGCCTCAATTACAAGGATGTCCTTCCTCAAATTAGGAGACCAAAACTGTGCACAATAATCCAGATGTGGTCTTACCAGAGCCCTATACAACTGCAGAAGAACCTCTTTACTCCTACACTGAAATCCTTTTGTTATGAAGGCCAACATTCCATTAGCTTTCTTCACTGCCTGCTGTACCTGCACACCAACCTTCAGTGACAGGTGTACAAGGACACCCAGGTCTCGCTGCACAACCTAATATAACCTGATTGAGATAATAACCTTGTTTTTGCCGCCAAAGTGGATAACCTCACATTTATCTACATTATACTGCATCTGCCACGCATCTGTCCACTCACTCAACCTGTCCAGGTCACCCTGCAACCTCCTAACATCTTCTTCACAGTTCACACTGCCACCCAAATCATTAATATATATGGTAAACAGTTGCAGCCCCAACACCGAGCCTTGCGGCACTCCACTCGCCACTGCCTGCCATTCTGAAAAGGACCCGTTCACTCCTACTCTTTGCTTCCTGTCTGCCAACCAATTTTCTATCCATGACAACACCGTACCCCCAATACCATGTGCTCTAATTTTAGTCACCAGTCGCCCGTCCGGGACGTTATCAAAGGTTTTCTGAAAGTCTAGATACACTACATCCACTGGCTCGCCTTCATCCATTTTACTTGTCACATCCTTAAAAAATTCAAGAAGATTAGTCAAGCATGATTTCCCTTTCATAAATCCATGTTGACTTGGACTAATCATTTTACTGCTATCCAAATGCCCCATTATTACCTCTTTAATAACTGACTCCAGCATCTTTCCCACCACCGAAGTCAGGCTAACTGGTCTGTAATTCCCCGTTTTCTCTCTCGCTCCTTTCTTCAAAAGTGGGATAACATTAGCTATCCTCCAATCCACAGGAACTGATCCTGAATCTATTGAACATTGGAAAATGATCACCAATGCGTCCACTATTTCTAGAGCCACCTCCCTGAGGACCCTGGGATGCAGACCATCGGGCCCAGGGGATTTATCATCCTTCAGTCCCATTAGCCTACCCAATACTATTTCTCGCCTAATGAAATTTTTTTTCAGTTCCTCTACCCCCTTAGATCCTCTGTCCTCCAGCACATCTGGGAGATTGTTTGCGTCTTCCTTAGTGAAGACAGATCTGAAGTACTTGTTCAACTCCTCTGCCATTTCCTTGTTACCCATAATAATTTCACCCATGTCTGCCTTTAAGGGACCCACATTTGACTTTGCTACTCTTTTTCCCTTAACATATCTAAAGGAGCTTTTACTGTCCTTCTTTATATTCCTGGCCAGCTTCCCCTCGTACTTCATCTTTTCAGCCCATTTTGTTTCCTTCTGTTGTCCTATGAAAGTTTCCCAATTGAATTGAATCCCAATCCTCTGGCTTCCGGCTACTCTTTGCTGTATTATGCATCTTTTCTTTTAGTTTTATTCTATCCCTAACTTATCTTGTTAGCCACGGTTGCCTCCTACTCTCCTTAGAATCTTTCTTCCTTTTTGGAATTAAATGATCCTGCATCTTCCGGATTGTGCCCAGAAATTCCTGCCATTGCTGTTCCACTGTTATTCCTGCTTGGATCCCTTTCCAGTCTACCTTGGCCAGCTCCTCTCTCATGCCTTCATAGTCCCCTTTGTTCAGCTACATCACTGCCACTTCCGATTTAACCTTCTCCTTCTCAAATTGCAGATTAAAATTAATCATATTATGATCACTACCTCCAAGCGGTTCCTTTACCTTGAGTTCTCTTATCAAATCTGGTTCATTAGATAACACTAAATCCAGAATTGCCTTTTCTCTGGTCGGCTCCATTACAAGCTGCTCTAAGAATCCATCTCGGAGGCATTCTACAAACTCTCTTTCTTTGAGTTCTGAACCAACCTGATTTTTCCAGTCTACCTGCATATTGAAATGCCCCATCACCACAGTGGCATTATCTTTGTTACATGCCAGTTTTAACTCCTGCTGCAACTTACACCCTACATCCGGGCTACTATTTGGGGGTCTGTAAATAACACCAATTAGTGTCTTCTTGTCTTTACAATTCCTCAACTCAATCCACAGTGACTCTACCTCGTCAGTCCCTATGCCTCCCCTCGCAAGGGACTGAATTCCATCCCTCACCAGTAGAGCTACCCCCCTCCTCTGCCCACCTGCCTGTCCTTTCTATAGGATGTATAACCCTGAATATTAAGTTCCCAGGCCCAATCCTCCTGCAGCCACGTCTCGGTAATCCCCACAATGTCATATCTACCAACCTCTAACTGAGCCTCAAGCTCATCTACTTTACTTCTTATACTTCGCGCATTCATATATAATACTTTTAATTCCTTACGCATCTCACCTTTCACATCGATCCCTATTACACTTGGCCATACTCTCCTATCTCTTTGTGAGTTTCCTTTCCCGTTAATTCTGGGGTCATTAACCATCCCTTTACACTCTTTCCCTTTAACTCTGTCCTTGACTATCCCATTTGACACCCCTCTCCCCTTATTTAGTTTAAAACCACCCGTGTAGCAGTGGCAAACCTGCCTGCCAGAATGCTGGTTCCCCACCTGCTTGTAGCTTTTGAAAAATTACAACAGTAATCACTTTTTTAAAAAACCCCATGTGACTAAAATTTCTGGAAATCTGAGGTTGTGGGGGATGAATGATGAATGTAAAACAAAGTGCCATATTGGTGATGTTCACCACTCCATTAGCCTGCTGATGTCCACCTTCTAAGCACGTTAGACACAAGGGAGGATCTGGGTGAAATATCAGAGGTCTGCAGGCATCTACAGACCCAAGTCCAAAACTCTGCCGTTAGGATTAAAGTATTTAGCCATTTGGGGAAACTCAATGAACTGTGGGCAACTCAATGAGTTGGGGCTTTATATAATACCGCCTTAACTCCCGCTTATTTATCCTCATTACATCGGTTCCTGGTGCCTCAGCTGAAAACAAATTCAAACAGGTTGACATCCTTCTGATGTCCTTGTTTCTGTAGCCTCTGGTCCTACTTGTGTTATGAGCCTCCCCAACATGCCATTGTACATTACCCAACCATACTTACTCTGAGAAGGTTTGCATAATAACAAGGCTATATCTGATGGATGAACATTTTCAAAAGGAACTCGCAATGTTTTATGTGTCATTAAAATAGCACATTAATGTTTTATGTGTCATTCCTAGCTGCCACTGTATGTCATGTTGTCACTTGTGGGCGGAGCACCAAGGCAAATTCCTTGTATGTGACTTGTTCATTAATTCAATCCAGTGTCCCCCCCCCCCCACTCTCCCTGCTACAATCAGTCTGAAGCCCGAAACATCACCTGTCCATTTTCTCCAGAAATGTCGCCTGACCCGCTGAGTTACTTCGGCACTTTGTGTCTATCTTTGGTATGAACCAGCATTGCAATTCCTTTTTATTATGTTCCTTTCTATATTAAAATAGATGAATTTTCCATCTTAAAACCTAACTCAATTGCACCAATGTGCAATCTCTGATCATTTTCCATTGAGTCGTATAGCCATACAGCATGGAAGTAGTCTCTTCGGCCTACTGTCCATTCAGACCATCAAGTACCCATTTACACTACTCCTACACAAACCAACTTTATTCCCCACATCCTTGTCAACATCCTCTATCTCCCCCCCATATTCTACCATGCATCTATATATTTGGGATGATTAATAATGGCCAATTAAACCACCAACCTGCATTGTATTCTTTCTCACCTTCATCACAACCCTGTTGCAAATACTGTTGTTGCTTTTTCAGGGTCCACGGGTTTGCATAGACCATCCATTTCTGGATTTCTGCCTGGTAAAGTTCGGAACCGGAGCTGCTTGCAGCCTGCACCTCAAGAACAAATGCCAGCTGGCTGCTTCATGGTTTTTGCAAGAGAGTCCTGCATGCCTGAAGGAGAGAGAAGAAGAGGTAGGGACAGTTCTGGGACCCAAGAGGGTTGTTATCTGAGATCTGCTTTTCTTCCTCACTTCGTTTAGTTTACTTTTACGTTAGCTTAGAGATACAGCACGGAAACAGGTCCTTCGGTCCACCAAGTCCGCGTCGACCAGCGATCCCTGTAATGAGTCGAGTCAAACACATTTCAAGATACAACACATGTTTATTAAAATCCACTTACAGCGTCGGTCTGCAGGACATTACAGTTCCCAGCAGCTACTCATACTGAATGGTGTAGGCAAGCTCTTGGTAATATAAAACACATATAGGCGGAGAAACTACTAACAAGCACTACAATTGGTTAATAGGACATAACCAATCCTTGTAGAAACAAAAGAAAGCATAGATACGTGGGAACGTTAATAATGCATAAAGTATAGATAGTTACACAAAATCACCGTATCTAATGGGTGGCCTGCTAACCCGTCCACGTGTGCGGTACAAATCCGATCTCCTCCTTTCAACGGAGAAATTACCGGGGAGGGAACCGGGGATGTGACCAGGGACCCGCCGGGGAGGGGAGGCGCTGAAGTACGCGAGCTAGGCACCGAACGCCGCGGGGAGGCCGCGGGGGACACAGTCTCTGATAGTGGGGCAGCAGGACCAGTAGTGGGAGGGTATACAAAACGTGAAACATCTGGATGTGGAGTCGCAAGATGCGGTTCCTTCACTGGAAGGAGATGTTGACGGTTGCGTCTGTCAATGGCTCCGTCCGCGTCAACCAGGACGGAGCGCGGTTCTTTGGCTGGGCTGTAGATGTGACACAAACGGCCATAGCCTTTGTTGGTCTGGAGGCGAACCACCTGTCCACTGGTGAGAGGTTTAAGTGGCTTACTGGATTTGTCAAAAAAACATTTCTGTGTATCACGTTTGAATTGTAGTTGTTTCAGGACCGCAGGCGGGGAACAAACTTGTGGCTACAAAAGCTGCTGGGACACAGGCAGGGCAGCATGGGTTTGGAGAGACATCAGTCGTTGGGCTGGGGAACCCAGTATGGGATCCCTAGCAATGTTCCTTAAATTCAGCAGGTTCAAAGGTTCAAAGGTTGATTTATTGTCACATACACCTAGATGTAGTGAAATTCTTTTTGCCAATGCAGCACATTAAAAAAAGGAATACAAACATAACAATAATAAATAGCTTTAACATAAAAAACATCCCCCCACAATGGTTCCCATTATGGGGGAAGGCACAAAGTCCAGTCCCATCCCCAATGTCCACCCATAGTCGGGCCTATTGAGGCCTCCACAGTTGCCTCTACGGAGGCCCGATGTTCCAGGCCGTCCTCGCCGGGTGATGATGTTCCGGCGTCGGGAGAGTCCTCCCAACGGCCTGGGAACCCTGGAACGGCCGCCTCCCTACTCGAGACCGTGGCTTCCGGAGCCGACAAGGCCGCGCCGAATGGAGCTCAACTGGCGATCTCGTCGCGAGATCCCAGGCTCCCGATGTAAAGTTTCAGCGCCGCCGCCCGCAGCTCCGCGATGTTTTTAATGCCGGTCCCAGCTCACTGGAGTTCCAGCGCGGCGACCCAGGCAAGGCACCGCCCGCCCCGCAATGGCGCTCCAGCGCTGCACCGCCGTCCTCACACCCGCAGCTCCGCCGCCGCCGGTGCCGCCGCCGCCGCCGATGCCGCGGCTCCGGACGGCCCCGTCGCTCCTCGGACCCGCAGCTCCGCAGCCGCCGCCAATGCCGCTGATGCCGAGGCTCCGGGCGATCCCCTCAGGAAATGCCGCTCCATGCCCGCTGGTAGGCCGCGAGGACGGGTCGAAAGTGCAGCCCGGAGAAAAGCTGCATCTCCGACCAGGTAGGGACCCTGAAAATTAGTTTCCCCCTTCCCCCCCCCCCTCCCCACACATAAAAAAGCTAGAACTCCTTAAAAACAAAACACTAAACTAACTAAAAATAAGAAAAAAGAAATGAAAAACAGACAGTTGCAGGCTAGGCAGCCATACCCCCTACAGGTCGGCGCCAGCGCAGGTCTAGGTATACGTCCGATTTTGCAAGGTATGACCGCACCAGTAGTTGTTTTGCGCTTTGGACAGCGTGTTCGGCGAGTCCGTTGGACTGCGGGAACTCAGGGCCGTTGGTAATATGTTGAAAGTCCCATCATTTCGCAAAGTTATTGAATAGCTTGCTGGTGAACTATCTGCTGTTGTCGGACAGAAGACATGCAGGGGAGCTGTGCACAGAGAAATGGCTCTACAACTTCTCGATAACCGCTTCAGATGTAATGGTTTGGAATAGATCGATGTCACACCAGCCCGAATAAGAGTCAACAAGAACCAGATAGTGTTTCCCATGACATTCGAATATATCGGTGGCTAACGTGGACCACAAAAGAGGAGGAACCGGGTGCGGCAGTAAAGTCTGCTTCTGTTGATGTCAGGCTTTTGCAGATGGCGCAGACTTCGGTTTTGTCGCGTTTGTACTTGGTCGTACCAGGACAGCAAAACATGCTTTGTGCCCTTCGTAAAGTTGCCTCCACGCGGGGGTGGCCCCTATGGATGGTGTCAAAGTACTTGTCCCGGAGGACAGCTGGGACAACTGCTTTGTGGCCCTTAACTATAATCCCGTTCTGTAACACCAGTTCGTCGCGAACCAGGAAGTATGGGCGGATTGCGAGCAGGGTGTTGTGTTGTTTCTCCGGCCAGCCACACCGGATGACTGCGGGCAACATTTGTAAAGTCTCGTCAGCAGCCGAGTGCTCTGCTAGGCTGCTCAAGCAATCAGTAGGATTAATACAATACCTTCATTACTGAGAACTGGTCCTGTTCAGAGAGTTGTTGTTCATTGGTTTTGCGTGGGGCCATTGATAACGTGTCAGCTATGTGCATGTCCTTGCCTTTTTTATAGTCAATGTTGAAATCAAACCGTTGCAGCTGCATCATCATTTGTTGCAGGCGAGCCGGAGCAGCGTGGATGGGTTTATTCAAGATGGTGACCAACGGCTGGTGGTCAGTTTCTATAATCACAGACTTTCCAAAAATAAAGTCCTTCAATTTTGTGCAGGCGAAAACCACTGCGAGCAATTCTTTTTTGATCTCGGCGTAACGTTGTTCAGTGTCAGTCAATGTATGAGAGGCGTGAGAAACAGGCTTGCAGTCACCATCGGTAGTGGTCTGCAGGCAAACAGCACCAAGTCCGTACAGGGACCCATCGCAGGTGAGCGTTACTGGTAACTCCAAAGCAAAGTAGGCGAGAGTAGGTGCGCTAGCCAGTTGCAACTTGAGAGTGTCAAAAGCTCTTTGGTGCTGCGGATACCAGGACCATGCAACGTCTCTGTGTGCCAGTTGTCGCAGGGGGGCAGATATGTTGCTGAAGTTGGGAATACATTTCCCCAGGTAGTTCACCATTCCAATGAACCTTTGTAGGCTCGCAATGTCAGTAGGAACCGGCATCTCGTTGGTAGCTGCAGTTTTTGATGTGTCTGGTCTGAGACCTTCATTTGTGAAAACATGTCCGACGTAGGTAACCTCCGGGACCCGAAACTTACACTTGAGAGTTTGATCTGAATGTCTTTGGCACAGTCTAGTACTTTCTTCAGATTGGCATCATGTTCAGCCAGGTTGTGTCCTTAGACGAGAATGTCATCAGCAATGATGGCGCATGGATACTCGGCTGAGTTGATGCCTAAGGGCATTCTCAGAAATTTGTATCGGCCAAAGGGGGTGCCGAACGAAGTAAGATTGGACGAGTCTGTGTCCAGTGGAATCTGCCAAAATGAGCTTTTGGCATCCAGAACGGAGAACACTGATGCATTGCCTATTTGAGCAGCAACGTCCTCTACTGTTCGCATAGGGTAGTGCAGGCGTTTGATAGCAGTGTTAAGATCTCTGGGGTTTATGCAGATACGGTTCTCCTCCTTGCTTTTTTTTCATTGCGGGTCCACCATGATGGAAACCCAGACAGATGGGTCTGTAACTTCAGCAGTAACACCCATGAAGACCATCCGCTTGAGTTCATTATGTACTCTGTCACGCATGGCATGCGGAACACTATGTGGTGCTCGAACCACAGGAGTAACGTTGGGATCAACAACAATGTGGTATTTGAGGGGCAACTTGCCAAGCTCGTCGTTAAACAGTCCTTTGTATTGAGAGAGTATTTGCTGAGTGGGGCCCTCAGCGAGAAAGAGTTGAGGGACAGCGCGGCCAAAGTATACCAGGCCTAGATCGTGGCATGCATTGATACCGAGCAGAGTCTCAGAATCCTCCTTGATGATATAAAACTTTAGGGTGGGGCTGCGAGTCTATGGTGCATTTTAAATTAGTATGTAGAACCGGGTGTAGAACATCTCCCCCATAGGCCCAAAGCATGGCCGAGGCCTTTTCAATAGGTTCAGCATTACGAATTTTTTAAAACTCTGATAATGAGATGACGTTGCATTTTGTGCCAGTATCAACCTTCGCAATCACAGGCCTGTTATTCACAAATATGGTTACCTCAGGGTCAAGTTGCTCATTAGAGGAGGGAGGAGAGAGTGGATTGCTGAACTGTTATCTGTACTTTCAGAGAGTTTTTTTTTTTTTTTTTTTTTTTTTTTTATATTTTATTTTATTAGAAGTAAGTACAGTCATATGGCACCAAAGTGCCTAATATATATTTTCATAATACATTTTATGTACAACTTCTTTTTTTTTTTTTTGTTACACTGAAAAAAGATTAGAATAAGAAAAAGAAGTTAGATAGTAAAGGATAGAAAGATGTGAAATATATAGTGTGTGAAAAAAGAAAACGAGTAAATGAAAAAAGTTGAGAGAGAGAATAGAGAGAAAAAAAGAAAAAAAAAAAAAAAAAAAGAGGAGATCATTATTTATAGTCTTGACCAACCCTCGTCCAGTCCTGAAACAGTTATTTTTTACAATTGTGTTGCACCATATGATTCCAAAAAAACGACGAATGGAGACCAACTCGTTATGAATTGGTCTGATTTATCCATTAGGAGGAATCGCATTTCCTCAAGATGAGCGGTGTCCAACATACTTGCAATCCACATTTTAAGCGTTGGTATTGATGTACCTTTCCAAAATTTAAGAATTAATTTTTTTGCTATTATTAAACCATAGTTAAGGAATAGATTTTGAGATGTGTTCAATTTATTCCCATCTTCCATTACGCCAAATATAATCATTTCAGTATTAGGTTCCATTCTTGTCTTGAATAATTTTGTAAATATTTCAAAAATATCATTCCAGAATCTATAAAGTTTTATGCAGGAGACTAAGGAGTGTGTTATAGTTGCCTTTTGGGCTAGACATTTATCACAAGTGGCGGATATATTTGGATAAAATTTGTTCAATCTTGTTTTTGAGTAATATAATCTATGTACAATTTTAAATTGAATTAAATTATGTCTTACATTAATTGAACATTTGTGAATATATATCAGGTATTTTTCCCATTTAACCTTCGTAATTTTTATCATTAGTTCCCGTTCCCACTCTTCTCTAAGTACCTCTGTCGATGGTAGGTCTATATTTAGAATACTATTATATAAATATGATATTAATTTTTGTGAGTCAGCTTCAATATTCATTGCCTCTTCCAATAAGTCAGGAGTTACTTTTTGATATCCTTGTATATATTTTTTCACGAAATCGCAAATCTGAAGATATTTAAAATATTGGTTGTTTTTCAATTTAAATTTTAATTGTAATTGTTGGAATGATAGTAAGTTTCCCATTTCATACATATCCCCGATCCTTCTAATTCCGAGACTTTCCCATTGGTTATATGTCTTATCAATAAGAGATGGTTTAAATAAAGGGTTATTCGCTATTGGCATTAACAGTGATAGATTTCTTAATTTTAAAGATAATTTTATTTGTTTCCAAATTCTTATTGTACCATATATAATTGGGTTCTTCTTATATATTGTGTTATTCAGTTTTTTTGGGGAGAAGAGGATCGTTCCTATATTACTAGGATGGCAATCCTCCTTCTCCATTTTTATCC
The DNA here is from genome assembly GCF_010909765.2 of Amblyraja radiata. Lineage (NCBI taxonomy): Eukaryota > Metazoa > Chordata > Chondrichthyes > Rajiformes > Rajidae > Amblyraja > Amblyraja radiata. The sequence goes on along the minus strand of NC_045957.1, from coordinate 4,023,016 downwards.
ATTCTGTCTGTTGGGTAGCACTATCCAACCAATAAATCATATTCTTAATATGCACTGCCCAGTAGTAATACATAAAATTCGGAAGTGAAAGTCCCCCGACCTCTTTTGGTTTACATAAATGTTTTTTTGTGATTCTATGTGATCTATAGTCCCAAATATAATTAGTAATATTAGAGTCTAATTTTTTTAAAAAGTATTTTGGTATATATACCGGTATAGATTGAAATAGGTATAATAATTGTGGTAGGAAGATCATTTTTATTGCATTTATTCTACCTAATAATGATAAGGGAAGTGTTTTCCAAAATTTAATCAACGTATTAAGTTTATTTAATAAAGGCATGAAATTAGCATTGAATAATGCTTTATATTTTCTAGTAATCTGAATACCCAAATATTTAAATTTTTCTGTTGCGATTTTAAAGGGGAACTTCAGTAAGTGTGTAGGTTCTTGAGGTTTTAATGTCATGATTTCACTTTTATTCCAGTTTATTCTATATCCAGAAAAAGACCCAAATTCCTCTATTAAGTTTAATAAATTTGGTATGCTCGTTTGTGACTTTGTAATATATAAAAGTATATCGTCTGCATATAATGAGATTTTATTCTTTGAGTCTCTGGTATTATAGCCCTGAATATTCGGATGAATTCTTATACTTTCAGCCAGGGGTTCTATCATAAGGGCAAATAGCAGGGGTGATAGTGCACATCCCTGCCTATTACCCCTTGATAGTTGAAATTTTTGAGATAACATGTTATTAGTTAAAATTCTTGCCATCGGTTTATCATATAATAATTTTACCCATCTTATAAAATTCTCTCCCATATTAAATTTTTGTAGTACTTTATATAAGTATTGCCACTCTACCTGATCAAATGCTTTCTCTGCATCCAAAGAAATAATTGATATATCTTCTTCCTCTACTTTATGCGAGTACATTATATTAAACAGACGTCTCAGATTATTAAATGAGTGTCTTTTAGGTATAAACCCCGTTTGATCAGGGTTTATCAATTTACTAATATATTTGCTTAATCTTCTTGATAAAATCTTTGCTAAAATTTTCTGATCTGTATTTAAAAGTGATATAGCTCTGTACGAGCCCGGATCTTCTAAATCTTTATCTTTTTTGGAATAAGTGTAATAGTTGATTCTGTTAGTGTTTCAGGTAGTTTGTTTTCTTTAAAAGCATGGGAGTATAAATTAAATAAATAAGGGGTTGTTATCTCCTGAAATTTTTTATAAAATTCATTATTAAAACCATCTGGTCCCGGTGTCTTACCATTTTTCAGCGATTTTATTGTTTCACCTATTTCTTTGATTGTAATTTGAGCTCCTAATTCCTCTTGTTCCAAAAGGTCCAGTATTGGAAGATTACAATTATCTAGAAATTTTTTTATTTTACTATCTTCTCTTTTAATTTTAGATGTATATAAGTTTTGATAAAATTGGGCAAATCTATTATTAATATCTTTAGGTAGTATTAGTAATTCTCCTTTCTCTGATTTAATTTTGGTTATAGTATTTTCCTTTTCTTGTTTTTTCAATTGGCGAGCTAAAAGCTTATGTGGTTTGTCACCAAACTCAAAATGTTCCTGTTTTGTCATTTGGAATAGTCTTATTACCCTTGCCGATAAAATTCGATTAAGTTTAAATTTCAGTAATATTATCTTATTGTGTTTATCTGTCGTGGAATCTTTGGCATTATCCATCTCTAACTGTCTGATTTCTTGTTCTAACAACAATTGTTCTGTCTTATTCTTTTTATTTTGAAAACTTTGATATGAAATTATAATTCCTCTCATAAATGCCTTAAAAGTTTCCCATAGTAAAGAAGGCAAAGTACCTGGTATATCATTTGTATCGAAAAAAAGTTCCATTTGTTGTTTTAAATATTGATAGCCTTGCACATCATTTAAAATATGTGTATTAAACCTCCAAAAAAAATTTTTGCCCGGCATTCCCTCAAATTTTACTGAGAATGTCAACGGGGAGTGATCTGAGATACTACTAATGTGGTATGTTGGGTTGTTTGTATATGGCATTAATTTCATATCCACTAAAAAATAATCAATTCTTGAATAAGTTTTATGCACCGAAGAGTAAAACGAGTATTCCCTTCCAACTGGATTAGCAGATCTCCATACATCTATTATATTCGTATTTTTTATATATGTATTTAGAAGTTCGCTAGTTTTAGATTTTAAATTACTCTTCTTTTGTTTTGCTGATTTATCTAGATATGAATCTAAAACACAGTTAAAGTCCCCCCCTATTATCACATTTTGGTAATTAAACTCTGATATTATGTCAATAATTTTATCAAAAAAGTGGGGGTTATCAAAATTCGGAGCATAAATATTTATCAAAGTTAGTGGGGTTGCATAAATTTCACCCGAAACTATAATATATCTTCCCTCTTTATCTGATATGGTATTCTTTAATTTAAAAGGAATACCTTTCCTAATAAGAATAGCTGTACCCCTAGATTTAGAAGTAAATGAGGAGTAGTATGTTTGGCCTATCCAATTCGCCTTTAATCTTATTTGTGTTTGTTGTTTCATGTGTGTCTCCTGCAAAAACATTATGTCGCTTTTCAACGATTTTAGTTGGGCAAAAATTTTACCCCTCTTAATTGGTTCGTTGGCACCCCGTATATTCCAACTACAAAATGTAATTCCTCCATTCTTTATTTGTCTATCGTCTTGCATTGTAAATCAGGGTAATATTCCTGAATCATATGGTGCAAACAAATACCTCAGAACTTTAGGACTTGGGTGGTCATCCCGGTTTATTAGATTTATATTGCATCTCCTTCTTGTAAAGTGCCTTAGAAAAAGAAAAAAAGAATGTGATACACAATTACTTTCAAAAAAATTAAACAGATAAAAATCTTGTTTGTGCTTTAAAAAAAAAGGTGCTATTAAGGTATCTAAAGGTATCTAAAGGAGGATACCTTAAAGACGAATAGCCATCAACGATGGCAAAAAATGTATAGACCTCCGTGATGTTGTTATACATTGAGCTCCTCCCCCTAGGCGAATCCTCATCAACTTTCAGAGAGTTGAGCGGGGCATGGCAAATCAGGCTCTTGGTATTCGTTATCAGCAAGCTCATGTTGTAACAGCTGCAAGCTCATCCTTGAGGTGGATTGAGTCGCACGGGAATGGCAACATCTTGCAAAGTGGTTTGATTTCTTGCAGAAATTACAGATTTTACCATAAGCAATGCAGAACTCTCAACCCGTAGCATGAAAATTGTTGCAATTAGGACATTGAGCAGCAGACCTTCTCTGCTGCCAGGCCGGAAAAGGCTGGGAACGACTGTTACGACAGGAAGTGTCTGTATTATTGACGCTATACTGCGAACGCTGGCCAGAGATCACAGACTTAATGTGAGAAGATGATACCTCAGCAATCCGACAGGCGTGCTTGGCTTGATCTTCTACTTTTCGTGTCCATCTTGTTACAAATGTTGGCCTCGCTGTCATCGTCGGTCCTGAAAAGGGCGCAAGCTTCCGGCGACAATCAGTGGAAGCCATCACTTGTCGCAATAGATGATGGTGGTAGCAGAATTAGCTCAGGATACTTCCAGTTTCCAGCCCCGCGACGTGGACGCTTCTGCTATGGGGCCTCGGCTTGATTAAGGGTCAGGTCACTGTTTTGGAGTAGTTCATCTCTTAACTTGTTATTAAGCATACCTCCAACAATCTTGTCACGGATGAATTCATCGCACAAATCACGAAATTGGCAGCGTGCAGCCATGTGTTTCAAGCCGCTGATAAAACATTCTATCGGTTCATCAATCTGTTGCATATGAGCATAAAACCTAGTACGTTTAATAATGTAGTTCGAGGGCAGGTCACACAACTGTCTGAACTTTGCAAGTAGGACGGCAAGGTCATCAATCATCTCTGCACGCACTAGGATCTGTCCATTCGCATCTAAAACAGCAGGCTCAAATGTGAAACTGTCCGCATATTTCATTGCCTCTAGGCCAGCTAGGTTGGGTAATACTTCTAAGCATGTACATCTGGAGGATCGTGGCTATGAACGATGCGAACATAGTGAATGTAGTCGCGCTCGAAAAGATGTCAGTGTTCAGCAATGTCAGAGTCAAAGATCAGAGGACTAGGACGACGAGACAAGTTTGCCATGATAGAGATAACTTGTATATAAACAAATAAATAAAACAAAACCTGATAAACGTGAACGGAGCAGGTAAGACTCACTCTCTGACACCATGTAATGAATCGAGTCAAACACATATCAAGATACAACACTTTTATTAAAATCCACTTCCAGCGTCGGTCTGCAGGACATTACAGTTCCTAGCAGCTACTCATACTGAATAGCGTAGGCAAGCTCTTTGTAGTATAAATCACATATTAGGCGGAGCAACTACTAACAAGCACTACAATTGGTTAGTAGGAAATAACCAATCTACACTTATGGGCCTGTCCTACTTAGGCAACTTTCTATGCGACTGCAGGAGATTATATGCAGTCGCCACATGGTCGCCATATGTTCGCGGGTGGTTGCCGGGGAGTCTCCTTCATGGTTGTGAGGAGTTTCCGCATTCTGCAAACTAGTCGCGGCCTCATTATGGTTGCCGTGAATTTTTCAACATGTTGAAAAATTAGCGACGACTAGAATGAAGCCGCCATGGAGAGTAGCGAGAATTCTCGAGCGTTGGTGGGTCGCCTGGAACACCTAATGGGTTGCCAGGAGGTCGAAGATTCTCGTAGGTTGTAGCCGATGCTGACCGGTGAATTTCATTGGCTCATTGGGAAAAAGAAGGTAAGCAGTAGCAAAGATACTAGCCAGAACGGTGTACTGATTTTGGATGATCACCCCCGTTCTGGCTTTTTCCCATATCCCTTGATTCCCTTAGCCCTAAGAGCTAAATCTAACTCTCTCTTGAAAACATCCAGTGAATTGGCCTCCACTGCCTTCTGTGGCAGAGAATTCCACAGATTCACAACTCTCTGGATGAAATAGTATTAGGTAGGCGAGAAATGGTATTGGGTAAGCTAATGGGACTGAAGGATGATAAACCCCCTGGGCCTGATGGTCTGCATCCCAGAGTCCTCAGGGAGGTGACTCTAGAAATAGTGGACGCATTGGTGATCATTTTCCAATGTTCAATAGATTCAGGATCAGTTCCTGTGGATTGGAGGATAGCTAATGTTATCCCACATTTCAAGAAAGGAGCGAGAGAGAAGACGGGGAATTACAGACCAGTTAGCTTGACTTCGGTGGTGGGAAAGATGCTGGAGTCAATGATTAAAGAGGTAATAATGGGGCATTTGGATAGCAGTAAAAGGATTAGTCCAAGTCAACATGGATTTATGAAAGGGAAATCATGCTTGACTAATCTTCTGGAAATTTTTTTGAGGATGTGTCAAGGAAAATGGATGAAGGGGAGCCAGTGGAGGTAGTGTATCTAGACTTTCAGAAAGCCTTTGATAAGGTCCTGCACGGGAGACTGGTGACACTAAAATTAGAGCACATGGTATTGGGGATAGGGTGTCGACATGGATAGAAAATTGGTTGGCAGACAGGAAGCAAAGAGTAGGAGTGAACGGGTCCTTTTCAGAATGGCAGGCAGTGGCTAGTGGAGTGCCGCAAGGCTCGGTGTTGGGGCCGCAACTGTTTACCATATATATTAATGATTTGGAAGAGGGAATTAGGAGCAACACTAGCAAGTTTGCGGATGACACAAAGCTGGGTGGCAGTGTGAACTGTGAAGAAGATGTTAGGAGGTTGCAGGGTGACCTGGGCAGGTTGAGTGAGTGGGCAGATGCGTGGCAGATGCAGTATAATATAGACAAATGTGAGGTTATCCACTTTGGGTTAGGTTAGGTGAGGGGGAGGTGCAGCGAGACCTGGGCGTCCTTGTACACCGGTCACTGAAAGTTGGCGTGCAGGTACAGCAGGCAGTGAAGAAAGTTAATGGAATGTGGGCCTTCATAACTAGAGGATTTCAGTATCGGAGTAAAGAGGTTCTTCTTCAGTTGTTTAGGGCTCTGGTGAGACCACATCTGGAGTATTGTGTATAGTTTTGGTCTCCTGATCTGAAGAAAGACATCCTTGTGATTGAGGCAGTGCAGCGTAGGTTCACGAGATTGATCCCTGGGATGGCGGGACTGTCATATGAGGAAAGATTGAAAAGACTAGGCTTGTATTCACTGGAGTTTGATGAGGATGAGGGGGAATCTTATAGAAACATATAAAATTATAAAAGGACTGGACAAGCTAGATGCAGGAAAAATGTTCCCTATGTTGGGCGAGTCCAGAACCAGGGGCCACAGTCTTAGAATAAAGGGGAGGTCATTTAAGACTGAGGTGAGAAAAAACTTTGTCACCCAGAGAGTTGTGAATTTGTGGAATTCCCTGCCACAGAGGGCAGTGGAGGCCAAATCACTGGATGGCTTTAAGAGAGAGTTAGATAGAGCTCTGGGGACTAGTGGAATCAAGGGATATGGGGAGAAGGCAGGCACGGGTTATTGATTGGGGATGATAAGCCATGATCACAATGAATGGCTGTGCTGGCTCGTAGGGCCGAATGGCCTCCCCCTGTACCTATTTTCTATGTTTCTATGATCATATTGAATCATACTGGCTCGAAGGGCCGAATGGTCTACTCCTGCACCTATTTTCTATGTTCTATGTTTCTAATTTGCCTGCATTCGCTCATTTCACACACCTTTTCTATCCAGGTCATAGCAGGTGGTTACATTTCCTCTAAATACAATCACTATCTAATTGCAGGTGTCACAATTTATCTTTGAACCATCGAGTGGAGATCTGCCACCACTGTCTGAATACACTGTGAATGTACTGTTTACGCCCACCAAGTGTCAAAGCCTGAAGACAGTTCTTGAACTGAATGTAGAAAATGGAGATGCAAGGTAAACGAAGCAAACTCAACAATCTATCTCACTCATCCATCTGGATGCAGCATCCTGGCCCCTTGCAAAGGTTCACGCTCCGAATGTATTCTGTGGTGCTGTTATATTGCATTTTCAGGTCTCCTATCTGGATCAGAGACCTCTGGTGTACCTGTGCTGCCCTGTTCTCTTTATGCCCCATATTCTCTTCCACCTTCTTTGTCTTCTGTTGTTGTGGTAGCACCTCACCCACATTATATCCTCCACGGATGGTTGGGGTGACTTCACTGTGCATGTGAATCATACAGTTCAGAAGGAGAGCATCAGCCCACATTGCCTCTGGCATCAGCTCTCGGACAGACCTATCCATGATTCCCACTTCCCAACTGTTTCTCCACAGCCCACAACTTTTCCTTTTCAAGCATTTGTCCCATTCTCTTTAGAAGGCCACAATTAAATCTTCAGTTGGTGAACTCCAGGTCATACAAAGCTCCACATTAACCTACTCTTCTACCTCTTGGAATCCCAGGTAGTTCTGCTGTATTGCATATTTCCCAAATGCTGATCAGTTATAACACAAATTATGAATTGTGAAATATTGTCTTATTCATTTTAACACAATTTCAATTGGGATGCGGGCCAAATTGGTTATAATGCTATTTCAATCTGCAACTAGAGAACTACTTAAAAGTTACTTTAAAAACTAACAGGCAGAGAAAATGTTGTATTGAGGAAAACATAGGAAAATAAACTGCTTCCATGTAACTACCCCACAGTAATCAGACACCATTATCTCTTAAGAACACAGTTGCTATGTTCTCCATATGCTATTAAATAATGTAACAGACAGCTTTTAGCATTATTAGCTGGTGGGACCAAACATAAACTTACAACTATTATTTTTTTAAATTTCTACAAATCCTGTAGTCGACTCTATCTACTGTATTAGATTAGGTTAGATTAGATTAGATTTTATTTGTTGTCATTTGAACCCAGAAGTTCAAACGAAATTTGGTTTCTGCAGTCATACAAACAAGAAGAAGAACCAAGACACAACACAATTTACACAAACATCCATCACAGCGAATCTCCTCCTCACTGTGATGGAAGGCAAAGTCTTATCATTCCCCTGCACTCCCCATTCTCCTCCCAATGTCAAAGTCAAAGCCCCCGGCGGGCGATGGTAAACAAGTCCCGCGGCCATTAAAGCCGCGCTGGGCGATGATGTAAGGCTCCGCTCCAGGTCATCCACAACCCCCCAGCTCGGGCGGGAGAAGTCACCGTTGCGGAAGCTCCGAAAAGCGGTCTCCCACCAGGGACCCGCGGGCTCCCGGTGTCACCGTCCACCGGGCCGGCGGCTGGAGCCTCCGAATCTCCGGGGTCGGGCCGCAGCAGCTCGCCACCACAGCTCTTCCCGCTCCGAACTCGGCCACTCCGCGATGGTAGTAGGTCCGCAGGCTCCGTGACTGGAGCCCTAGGTCGTTCCGGTTGGAGGCCGCTCCACGGTGCTAGGCCCCAACGACAACGGAGACCCGACAGAGAAAAGGTCGGGTCCACCGTACAGGGAAAAGATTTTAAAAGTTTCCCCCCACCCCCCCCCCCTCCACACATATACCCAGTTAAAAAAAAACACTGTAAACTACACTCAAACGAGAGTTCTTGTTTGTATGCCCCTCAATTACAAATATCTCAATTGTGTAATCTCTTAACCTGCTCCGCCACAGTCCACAAGTGCAGTTCTTAGTGGGAAGATTGTGTAGTGAGTTGTTTGCTCTCTCTAGTCACATCGCAGTGAAGGCTGAGGTCCAGGAGGTACGGGTCTGCCTGCTGAGTTGCACCGTGGTGTTCAAAGATATCTACGTTGGCATCCCAGCCCAGGAGAAGGTAACGCTGTTTAACCAGACGCTGCTGCCTGCAAAATGTTCCTGGGGAGAGGTAAGTTTGAAGAACCTGTGTATGCCGAATATTACATTCAACATCTCCTTTCTAAACCAGCATAGAAACCAACCTATCATACCCGCTGACTTATAGAGACTGATTCTAACTGCCTCATTCATCGCTAACCATATTTTGCAAACAGCTAACTCTTCTTGCTAGTCAAGCCTCAACTTAAATTAAATTCTATGTCAAGTTAAAACATTGATCCACATGAGGCAGCTCTGTCACCCTCTGGGTGCTTCAGGTTTCTCTATGGTAACTTTGCTAGTAATAGAATATTTCATTTCACACGTAGCCCAAACGCCTCATTGAGAGAAGGAACTGCAGATGCAAAGCGCTTGAGTAACTCAGTGAGTCAGGCAGCATCTCTGGAGGACCTGAATCGGCGACATTTCAGGTTGGGACTCTTCCACAGACTTAACACCAGGAGCTGCAGATGCTGCAATCTTGCATAGAACACCCAGTGCTGGATTGACTCAGCAGGTCAGGCAGCATTTCCGGAGGACATAGTTAGATAATGTTTCAGGAACGGGAACCTTCTTCAAACTGATGTACTCCGGAGATGCTGCCTGACCTGTTGAGTTAGTGCAGCACTTTATGTTCTGTGCTTCATTGAGAATTGGTTGCAAAAGTCCCTTACAGTCCATCAGCCTCACCCTTTCAGTCTGAAGAAGGGTCTCGAACCGAAACGTCACCTATCTTTTTCCCCCAGAGATGTTGCCTGACCCACTGAGTTACTCCAGCATTTTGTGTCTCTCTTTGGTATAAACTAGCATCAGCAGTTCTTTCCTAACACCCTTTCAGAGATATTCCCTTTTTTCTATCCATCGTTGTTTTGACAAAGAGTCTCAAACCAAAATGGTTGTGTTATTTCTCTACCCACAGATGCTGCCTGACCCACTGAGTGTTTCCAGTATTCTCTGTTTTTATTTCAGATTTACATTAACTTCCTGAACCCTTTTTATATGCGGCAGTGAGCAGTGAATGGTGTCTCATAGGTTTCCTTATTGTTTTGGGCCAATTTAAGTGGAACTAAATTATTTCTGTAGCTACGGTAACAACTAACTTGGCATACAAAGTTAGGTTAGATTCATAGAGATGCAGAGATACAGCATGGAAACAGGCTCTTCAGTCCAATTCGTCCATGCCAACAGGAACTTGGAGGAGAGATCTTCAAAGGAAGATGACATACATCTTATGTTTGTTTATGAAAGGGTTCAGATGATTTACCAGGATGTCTCCAGGATTCAAGGGACTGAGCTATAGGGAGAGGCTGAGCAGGCTAGGGCTTAATTCCTTGGAATGCAGGAGGATGAGGAGTGATCCTATAGAGATGTACAAAATCATGAGAGGGATGGATCGGGTAAACGCACAGAGTCTTTTGCCCAGAGTAAGGAATTGAGAATCAGATGATATAGGTTCAAGGTGAGGGGGGCAAAGAGTTAATGGGAAACTGAGGGGTAACTGTTTCACACAAAGGGTGGTGGGTGTATGGAACGAGCTGCTGGTGGCAGTGGATGAGTCAGGTACTATCGCAATGTTTAAGAAACATTTAGACAGGTACATGGATAGAACAGGTTTAGAGGGATATGGGCCAAACACAGGCAGGTTGGGCTAGTGTAGCTGAGGCATGTTGGTTGGCATGGGCAAGTTGGGCCGAATGGCCTGTTTCCACATTGTATGACTCGATGGTATCATTATATGTGAGAGTTGCTGTGGTAAGGAGCCCCATGTGATTATATGCATCTCTCTTTGTCAATAAGGTGCATCAAAGCCATGTACATCAATGTCGAATCAAAATCACTCCAGCAAGCTTCACCTTGGGACCAAATGAAAAGGCAGTGGTGTGCGTCGAATTGACAGTTTTCAGCGCAGTGAGTGTTCCTTTCAAAGTATGCTGTCAATTTAAATTGTTTTATTTTATGCATTATACGGACTGAATATAATTGTTTGTCACAAGCTGAGCTCGTTCAGCAAATCGGGCCTGAGCTAGTTTTCCAATTAGTCTCACTCCCCCTGAGTCTTCAATTCAATTGCCCTTTATTGTCATTCAAACATGCAAGTTTTCAACGAAATTTTGCTCCTGCAGTCATAACAGCAAAAAAAAGACCAAAACACACAATTAACACAATTCCACATAAACATCCATCACAGTGAATCTCCAAACACCTCCTCACTGTGATGGAAGGCAAAAGTCTTATCTCTTCCCTGTCCTTTGTTCTTCTCCTGCGGTCAGGCAGCCAAACTGCAACGTCAAGGCGGCCAGGGCTCCTGATGTTAAAGCCCCCAGCGGGCGATGGTAATTCCCGCGACCGTTTAAGCTGCGCCGGGCGATGTAATGCCCTGCTCCGGGCTGATTCAAACCCCTCGATTCGGGCGGGAGAAGTTGACGTTGCGGGAGCTCCGAAAATCGGTCTCCTACCAGGGACCCGCGAGCTCCCGACTCCGCCGTCCACAGGGCCCGTGGCCGAAGCTCCGAAGTCGGGTCGCAGCCGCAGCCAAATTGCCACCACAGCTCTGAAGTCAGCCACCACAGCTCTGAAGTCAGTCAGCTCTACGGCTGGAGCCCTCAGGTCGATCCCGGTTGGAGGCCACCAGCTCCGCAATGTTAGGCCCCAATGACAACGGAGACACGACAAGGGCAAAGTCACGATCCCCGTTCAGGGAAGAGATTTAAAAGTTTCCCCCACCCCCCCACATATACACAGCTAAAACAGAGTGGTGAATCTGTGGAATTCTCTGCCACAGAAGGTAGTTGAGGCCAGTTCATTGGCTATATTTAAGAGGGAGTTAGATGTGGCCCTTGTGGCTAAAGAGATCAGGGGGTATGGAGAGAAGGCAGGGATGGGATACTGAGTTGGATGATCAGCCATGATCATATTGAATGGCGGCGCAGGCTCGAAGGGCCGAATGGCCTACTCCTGCACCTATTTTGTATGTTTCTATGTTTCTATGTTTCTAAAACCAAAAACATACTCTCTACAAGACAAAAGAAAGAAAAAAGGGCAGACGGACTGCAGGTAGCCGCTGCCACAAGGCGCAGCCACTGCACTAAGATCTTTCTCCATAGCTGCGCAGACTTTCATCATTATAAGTTCATCAGTTATAGGAGAAGAATTAGCCCATTCAGCCCATCTAGTCTACTGCGCCATTCAATCATGGCTGATCTATATTTCTCTCTCAACCCCATTCTCCTGCCTTCTCCCCATAATACCTGACACCCGTACTAATTAGGAATTTATCAATCTTCGCCTTATAAATATCCATTGATTTGGCCTCCACAGCTGTCTATGGCAATGAATTCCACTAATTCACCACCCTCTGACTAAAGATAATCCTCCGCATCTCCTTTCGAAAGGTTCATCCTTTTATTCTGAGGCTGTGGCCTCAGCTCTTGGACTCTCCCACTAGTGGAAACATTCTCTCCACATCCACTCAATCCAGGCCTTTCACTGTTTGTTTAATTTCAATGAGGTGCCCCCTCATCCTTCCAAACTTCAGCAAGTGCAGGCCCAGTGCCAACAAAGGCTCATTATACGTTAACCCAATCATTTCTGGGCTCAGTCTCGTAAACCTCCTCTGGACCCTCTCAAACACCGGTACATCCTTCCTCAGATATGGGACCCAAAGCTGCTCACAATACTCCAAATGCAGTCTGACTAGTGCCTTATAAAGCCTCAGCTTTACATCCCTGTTTCTCCATTATATTTCCCAATTCCCTTTGGAAAGTTATTACTAATATTATTTTTTAGTCACTCGCACCTTCATTTATTTTCTTAAACTGTTTATAAAACCCTTTACGAGTTCTTAGTTGTCCTGGTTTCTGGCTCTTTGAGTTCACACCAACTTGATGGAGTTGAGCCATGCAGAGATCCTTCCCATGACTGTTCTTATGAATGATGTGGTGCATCTCATGTACGATGTGATGCATCTTGGTGCAATATGGTCCTTGGTTACGTGACCTGTCCTGGGACCTCTATCTGTTGTTTGCGACACTGTATGTTTATAAATGTACATTGTACAGATATGTCTTGGATGTAAGGGATGACTGGGGGCAGCACGGTGGCACAGCGGTAGAGTTGATGCCTTCCAACACCAGACACCCAGCTTCGATCCTGACTACGGGTGCTGTCTGTACGGAGCTTGTACATTCTCCCTGTAACCATGTTGGTTTTCTCCTGGCTCTCCAGCTTCCTCCCACACTCCAAAGACAACCAGGTTTGTAAGTTAATTGGCTTTTGTGAATTGTAAATTGTCCCTAGTGTGTAGGATAATGCTAATGTATGGGTGGGATTGCTGGTTGGTGCGGACTCAGTGGGCCTGTTTCCGCACTGTATCTCCAAAGTCTACATTTATAAATATACTCCAGGTTTTGTAGGGTACAGCGTCAGCTTAAAGCCATTTGCCTTTGTTTTTGATCATTGTGATGCTGCCTCACAGGAGGATCTGAACGGCGCTATGGTCTCGTGCACAGTGGAGGACATGAACGAACCACTGTTGCTGGAATTATTCGCTAAACCAAAGGGCTTGAATATAGCATACAGCATCCCTGACGATGACTATGTGAAGTAAGTATACATGGAGATACAAGGAACTGGGCAGCACAGTGGCGCAGCGGTAGAGTTGCTGCATTACAACACCAGAAACCCGGGTTCCATCCCGACTATGGGTGCCGACGTTCTTCCTTTGACTGCGTGGGTTTCCTCCAGGTGCTCCAGTTTCCTCCCACATTCCAAAAACCTACATGTTTGTAGGTTAATTGGCTTTGGTAAATTGTAAATTGGCCCTAGTGTGTAGGATAATGCTAGTGTACGGGAATTGCTGGTCGGTGCAGACTCAGTGGGCCGAAGAGCCTGTTCCCATGCAGTGTCTCTAAAGTCTAAAACATGTAAACTGCAGATGCTGGTTTACAGATGGTAAACGATATTTGTCGGTCTTTAACAAGCTAGGATATGCCAGTGGGCTGAATAGCCTGGGTCTCTGCTGTGTAATGTAATTGGGTGGGCTTTTGAATTGACTCCACCACTTCCTCTCACCTCTTTCTACCAGCTACTGTCCCTCTACTCCATCAGTCTGAAGAAGGGTCCCAACCCGAAAATGCCCTCTGTCCCTTTCCCTCCACAGACTGATAGAGTGGAGGGGGGTGATGAAGGAGAAACCTGGGAAAGAGAGGTGGGAGTGGGGTAAAGTCTGGCAAGTAAAAGGTGGATATAGATGAGAGAGCTGGTTGTCAGATGGGCGGAGATAGTGACAAAGGCTTGAAGTGAAAAAGGGACAAAAGGTCCCAGCTGAGGAAAGAAGTGGAGGGGTGAAATGTAGCCGAAAGAAGGGTCTCCACCCTTTTCGCCAGAGATGCTGCCTGACCTGCTGAGTTACTCCAGCACTTTGTGACTAACTTCGGCGAAAGGTAAAACTGGAGGATGGATATGGGTGGACGGGGGGGGCAGAGGGGAGGGGGAAAAGGAGGGAGAAAAGCTAAATATGGGACTGATGGATGGGAATTGAGTGAATGGAGGTGGGGAAAGGAGTAGGATGACTGGGGGCGCTGTGACATGTTGGGAGAAATGTGTGCTCTCTGGAGTGTGAGGGGCAGGAGAATATTATTTGAAATTGGAGAATTTAATGTTCATACTGTTTAAAAAAAAAAATTGTATCAAAAATAATGTATTTTACTTCGGAGTCACGTGAGTGACTACATGAAGAACCCGCCACTTCGCACGTGTGTCATTATCGCTACACGCATTGTGAACAAGTCATTACGAGGGGAGGACGTTCCTCCCAAACTGCAGGGTTGAACCTGCAACAAGTAAGGTAGGAGAACTTAGTTTCTTGACTTACCTTTTTTACAGACAGGCTGATGAAAACTGGCTGGGGAGAGTCTGCAGAATTGCAGGCAGCCAGCAACGGCCGGGGGAACCACTATCTCCCTTAAACGGGAGCCGGAGCCGACCTCAGCTCCAGCAGGACGCCGACAGCGGTGGAGCATTCTGGAGCCGTCATTCCGACGGCTCGGACAACAGCTCCACAGACCTATACTACATGGGTCCGAGGGGCTGGAAGGTGCTGGGTTTTTTCCACAGCACTAAAAATAGCGGCAAGCGGTCAGTGCCCGAGAGCACTGAGTACGCGTTGGAGCCGCTGGGCTTGGGTCGCGAGCGGCCAGTTCCCCGAGAGGACTGGACCGCGTTGGAGGACCCCAGGCCCAAGTGGAGGAGCGGCACAGTGCGGGAAGCACTGCACCGCATATTTAAAACTACCAGACCTGCGGCTGCGAGCGGCCAGCTCCCCGAGAGGACTGGACCGCGTTGGAGCACCCCAGGCCCAAGTGGAGGAGCGGCACAGTGCGGGAAGCACTGCACCGCGTTAAAACTGCCATACCTGCGGTTTGCGAGCGGCCAGCTCCCCGAGGGACTGAACCGCGTTGGAGCACCGCAGGCTAACGGCAGTACGGGCGGCTAAGTGCTGTGAGCACTGCACCGCGCTTTGGAGTACCACAGGCCAACGGGGATACCGGCGGCACAGTGGCCGTGTACACTGCACCGCATTGGCACTGCGGGGCCTGCACCTGCGAGAACATACCGTTTTGCAGCGATGCAGGTCCAAGAAGAAATCCTCCAGTGGGTAAGTCCCATAGCAGCACCTTATACAGGGCTGTATTTCACTTCTACTATTACAGGGAAGTGGTTGAGGAAAAGACAGACTCAGGGAGAAGGAAGCAGCACCTTTTCTATAGGGCTATAATCATGCTTCTCTCTCCCCAGTAGACTCTTCTGTCAGAAGAGTGCTGGGGTCAAGTCTAGGGCAAACCCTGGACAGGTAAACAGATGTAAGAGCTGTAACAATGAGGTGATGCCTTTTCTAAGTCACAAAGTACATAGAGTGCATTATTGGTCCTTTCCTGATAGAAATACAGGAATACTTATGTTGTGACTGAAGGATTTAGCAGTCCAAAAATTTACTGACAAATTCCATTCCCATCTGGGAAGTCACACGGGAATGTCTGTCTATGTTTCAGGGGGAACAACAGTACAGCTGTGAGTAAAGCTAACTGGGAAAGATCTACAAGCCAGGTTAGAAGCCAGCATATGTTTTCTATCTACTGCAGGGGCAAACATTAGCTGACACCATAGCTGTCACTTGCCACCGGGGATTGTAAATCCCTGAATGTACTAAACTAATCAATTTATGCATCTGGTTACATCCAACCGGGATTGACGCGGGCCTGTGTAAACCCGAAACCTCCTAGCAAAATCTTTTTATTTGGGGTGACCTATCTAGAAGGTCAAGGAGTTGGACAATGAACCCAAAACTGGAGCTCATCTAAACGTCCAAACATCATCCTCAAAGGTATCGCCCCTATGCTGGAAGATGTGTACACCCACAACACACGGCCTCGGGGATCCAGAAGAAAACAGTAAAACCAGAAGGAAGCAAGGAGGTTGGTGCGAGAAGACATCGAATAAATAACTTTCTGAAACAGTATCCGGGGATACACAATAGAATTTTACAACACATAATCTTCTAGTCCAGCTGATATATCGAGAGAGGAATTTGGAGGAGAACACCAAGTTGGGCTATAGTATTTGCTGATGTTTCTACACGATATGGAACACCAGATGCCGATCTACTCGTATCCAGACATAATCACCAATTACCAAATATGTCATAAGGGATACAGACACTGGACATCAGCAACAGATGGGGTTTTAGCTGCATTACAAGGGAAGAATTATTATCTACGCATTCCCTTCCTAACAAAATAGGATATGGCGCTTGACGCATCAATCATAGATCAGATCTCGGCTTTTTGGCTAAGATCAAGTATAATATCTGTTCTTATCAGTTTAAATGTCTGATATGTCCCTTATCTAGGGACCATATATCATAAAATTAAATAAATAAATAAATAGATGGGAAAGTGAAAAATAAATAAAACGATATATTCGTTTTAAGAACAGAAACCTTTTCTATTGATAAGTATATTCGTTTTAAGAACGAAAATGGCAAGCATTGATTCAAAGGATGCTTACAATTTCAGTACCCATAACAGGTGACCACGGACGTTATTTTTTATCTAATTGGATGGCTCAGCTCTAGCAGTATAGAGCACTACCTAATGTGTTTACATTAGCACCTAGGTTATTTACAAAATATGACAACCAGCCACACAATGGTAATGGCTTCTTTGGATGACATACTAATTGTGTGGAAACTTAGGGGGCTGAACAAACGGTAACAGCCACTTAACAATTATTTGGAAACTAGGATCATTATCCATCCAATTAAATCAAAATTAAAGCCTTCAAACTAAAGGGATTATTTGGGGTTCACCATTAACTCAGTTCCTCATGTCAGTAACTTTGCCAACAGAGGTTACAACCTTAATAGAGGCATACAGCAAAATCATTGACATGAGGATAAACCATCCATCAGACTGGTAGCAAGAATATTGGCAACATATGGTTTCCAGCCACATAATTCAGACCCTTACATTATAAAGATTTACAGAGGGCCAAAATATGAGCTCTTAAAATTAATGGTGATCATTTCAATAGAATGATGAAGCCATACAGAAGCCATATTGGAACTAAATGGTGGAAAGATAACATTGGGCATTGCTCCAATCCTATCATTGTCAGCAACCAGTCTATGGTCCTACATATGGATACTATGCACTAGGACGGTGTGTTACCAATTCCATCTCCAGCTGTGGAGGAAGATGGAATACACAGCAAGCATCATTATTACTAACACTGGGCATAACTACCTGGAAATGTTGGGTGTTTTTTCATGGCCTAAAGTCATGTTGCTCTGGAATATATTAAACAGGTTATTAGATTATAAATTAACAACACTACTGTGGTAGCACATATCAACCACATGGGTGAAAGGGAATCTACATCATGTAACAATCTGGCCAACACAATTTGGCAACCTCATCGGGGGGGGTGGGGGGGGGGGGGGGGTACAAAGGGAAATACTACGAGACTCTGCGTCTGGTGTTTTTAACAGTACCCGACTGACCTACCCAACCATGGTTCTAGGTGGTATTAGGGAATGAGATTAGAACCATGCAGCACCATCCAAAACAGATGGCCAGAGCAATGGACATGATCACAGCGGGCCATAGACAATCAACCTAAAGACAATGTCTAAAATACATAAACTAATGGGAGATGTGTTGCAACCATAATACATCATCCAGCCTGTTTGGAAGCTTTGTTAACCTACAGGGGCTTAGTATTAGTGACATCAACTGTGCCAGAAGTGGCCCATCTACTTACCTATGGCAAGAGAACGGAACAACAGCTTATGAGGGACACTTTTTATGAGAATTCTCCAAAGACCAGGTATTCCCAAATATGGGACATCAGCATCGTCTTAACGTTGTTAAAGAACTGGGCTCCAGCCACAGCGCTGTCATTACAGTTTTTGACATTTTACAAAACTGTCATGCTGATGCCTTGGGTCACGGCACTAAGGACTCAGTCCCTACCAAATTAAGGCTGGATACCTTGACCAGTTCACCTGGCAATTTACACTTCTATATTCAGGAATTAGGGGCAGGGGTCAGCAGGCCTTAAAATAACATTTTTTAGAGCCTACCCTACAGATGATTGACTGTGTTGTGAGACATCTACAAATATACATGGAACAAACCCAGACCATCAGTGGCACAGAAGAGGAACTTCTCATCAACGACAGACAGCCTCATTAAAGAATAACAGGCCAGGCCAGCTAAATGGCTAACATAGTATTGACATAAGTTGGTGTAAACACTAACTGGGTTAAAATCTCACTCCACCAGGCTTCAGCAACGTCGGCAGCATTTAAATTGGAGGTTCCTATGGATAAAATCCTCAGGACTGCAGGATGGCCATCGGAAAGAACATTCTAAGGATTATAACTAACCAGTAATGGAAACTGGAATTTTTCAGAAACATTGTTAAGTTTCTGTACCATAATTTACCCCAAAAAACAGGGGCTATCAATTATTATTAACTTTATGGTTATTTATATATATCATATTGATGTTTAATATGTTATCACTATTCTCCCCAAAACCAAGGCAGACGTGATGATGGACTCGTTCCACGGCTTGAATCACAGAGCTTTGAAATCTTCATGTAGTCACTCACGTGACTCCGATGTAAAATAGTAAGAGTAAACGAGAACTTACCAGTTCGAAGTTTGATCTGTATTTTATGAGGAGTAACGTTGAGGGAATACATGCCCTCCGCTCCCACCCTTGATCATAAACACAACTGGTATCTTTTCTCTAATCTTACTATGCTTAAGTCATTACACGTATCTGTGATTCACTCCGCTGCTTTGAAAAATGACACACGTGCGAAGTGGCGGGTTCTTCATGTATTCCCTCAACGTTACTCCTCATAAAATACAGATCAAACTTCGAACTGGTAAGTTCTCGTTTAATCTTACTATTAAATTACTATCATGATACAAACCAAAACTGTGGTGACACACCCATCACCATATTACAAAATCTCCTGATTATTCAGACATTAATTTCAAGAGGCAATAGGTGCAGGAGTAGGCCATTCGGCCCTTCGAGCCAGCACCGCCATTCAATGTGATCATGGCTGATCATTCCAAATAACGATGTTACAATCCTTACAATTATACTAAATAACTACTATACAACTATGTCCCTCTGCAACACCACCCGGGCACGGACGGACGTAACCCCGGTAAAGGGGCAAGAATCTGGCTCGGGTAAAGCTCTCCTCCGCCTAGCAGCGTGACTCACGGATGGCCAGCTTGGCAAATGTTCATTCTGTTGGATTGAAAGCTACCCAAGTGGATGTGAGGTCTCACTCTGGCAACGGAGTTTAGTTTAGTTTGTTGTCACGTGTACCGAGGTACAGTGAAAAGCTTCTTTGCTGCGTGCTAACCAGTCAGCATAAAAAACTATAGGTGATTACAATCAAGCCGTCCACAATGCACAAATACAGGATAAAGGGAATAACGTTTAGGAGGCCCAGGACAGAAAGGTCAGTATGGGAATGGGATGGGGAGTTAAAATGTCTTTCCAGCAGTTAACTGGATATTGAACTTTATTGACGGGAGGATTTGTAAAGATCTTGGAGAGTTGACAATCGTATGGCCTGTTGCCCACAGGTCTGGTAAATACCTTTCATGCGAGCGGGCGGCACAGTGGTGCGGCGGTAGAGTTGTTGCATCAAAGCACCAGAGACCCATGTCTTCTCTCGTAATATTCCTTATCAATGTACCCGTCCATGCCAGAGACCCAGGTTTGACCCTGACAACGGTTGCTGTCTGTACGGAGTTTGTAGATTCTCCCTTCAACCGTGTGGGTTTTCTCCAGGTGCTCCAGTCTCCTCCCACATTCCAAAGACATGCAGGTTTGAAGGTTAATTGGCTTCTGTAAATCGTCCCCAGTGTGTAGAATGTGAAACTGGGATAGCATAGAATTAGTGTACGATGAGCGATTGATGGTCGGCACGGACCCGGTGGGCCGAAGGGCCTGTTTCCACGCTGTATATCTAAAAAAAAGTGTTCTTGCACCCATACATTTACACAGTGTGATTTTAACTCTGAGTCTGCAGAAGGATCCCGACCCAAGACGTCACCTATTCACGTTCTCCAGAGATGCTGCCTGAGCCACTCAGTTACTCTGGCAGTTTGTGTCTTTTTATGGCGTATTTAACTCCATTCTTCTTTGCGCAGTGAATCGCCGGTGCTGGACTTCAGTGAGATGGTGGTGCACGGCACAGTGAAGAGAAAGCTGCTAATCACCAACAACTCAGCCATCACCGGCCACTTCAACCTGGAAATGGAATACTTCAGCAGTTGCCCTCCTCTGCCCCCTACAGTCAGCATGCTGCCTCACAGCCTTTCGCCCAGACAGTAAGTTGCAAAGTCACTTGTGGACTCACATACATCGGCAAGACCAAGCGCTCACTGGGCGACCGTTGCACTGAACACCTTTGCTCAGCCAGCCTTGGCCTACGGGATCTCCCGGTTGCCAAACACTTTAACTCTTCTTCCCATTCCCTCACTGACCTTTCTGTCCTGGGCCTCCTCCATTGTCAGAGTGAGGACCAGAGCAAATTGGAGGTACAACATCTCATATTCCGCTTGGGCAGCTTACAACCCAGCGGTATGTATATTGATTTCTCTAACTTCAGGTAACCCTTGTAGCCCCTCTCTCTCCATCGCTCTCCCACCCTAGTCACTGTATTAGTTTCACAGTCGTCCTGTTGAGTTTTTCTGTCTGTATAACGCATTATCACCTATCCTACAGCCAACAATGGACCCTTGTGGGCTCTACCTTTCCTTGATCATTGTTGCTTTCTGCATAACATTCATTCATTTGTTCTATGTACCAACGATATCTAGTGTTTCTCTTTCCCCTGACTCTCAGTCTGAAGAAGGGTCTCCATCCGAAACGTCACCTATTCCTTTTCTCCAGAGATGCCGCCTGACCCGCTGAGTTACTCCAGCATTTTGTGTCTATCTAAGGGGCTCTCATTCCCTTTGAAGTTCACCCCAAAATCTAAAGAATGAATATACGTTGGGATATCATGTGGCAGTTATACAAGATGTTTTAAGTCAGCGGTTTAGAAATGTTATCATATTTAATGCAAACAATATGGGGGTCATTCCTTCTTCTCCCCACTCCTCTCCGGCAGAAGGTACAAAAGCTTGAAAGCACACACCACCAGACTCAGGAACAGCTTCTTCCCCTCTGTTATCAGGCTTCTGAACGGTTCTTCCATAAGCTAGGCTACTGTCCAGATGCTCCAATCGACCTTATTGTGCTCATTTTCTCTGCAACTGTGATGCTACAATATTGGGAGCTGTAGTCATAGAGAGTGATAGAGTGTGGAAACAGACCCTTCGGCCCATCTTGCCCACACAGCCAACATGTCCCAGCTACACTAATCCCACCTGCCTACGTTTGGTCCATATCCCTCCAAAACCTGTCCTATCCATGTACCTGTCTAACTGTTGCTTAAATGTTGGGATGGTCCCTACCTCAACTACCTCCTCTGCTAGCTTGTTCCATACGCACACAATCCTTTGTGTGAAAAAGTTATCCCTCAGATTCCTATTCAATCTTTTCCCCTTCACCTTAAACTTATGTCCTCTGGTCTTTGATTCCCCGACTCTGGGCAAGAGACTCTGTGTATCTACCCAATCTATTCCTCTCATGATTTTGCATAAGATCACCCCTCATCCTCCTGCGCTCCAAGGAATAGAGACCCAGCCTACTCACCTTTCCCTATAGCTCACACCCTCTAGTCCTGGCAACATCCACGTAAATCTTCTCGGTACACTTTCCAGCTTGGCAACATCTTTCCTATAACACGGTGCCCAGAACTGAACACAATATTCTAAATGCGGCCTCACCAACGTCTTATACAACTGCAACATGACCTCCCAACTTCTATACTCAATACTTTCGCTGATGAAGGCCAATGTGCCAAACGCCTTTTTGACCACCCGATCTACCTGCGACTCCAACTTCAGGGAACCATGCACCTGTACTCCTAGATCCCTCTGCTCTACAACACTCCCCAGAGGTCTACCATTCATTGTGTAGGTCCTGCCCATGTTAGACGTCCCAAACTGCAACACCTCACATTTCTCTGTATTAATTCCATTAACCATTCCTCAGCCCACCTGGCCAATCGATCAAGATCCTGCTGTAATTTTTCACAACCATCATCAGCAAACTTGCTAATTGTATCATCAGCGTTTTGTATCATCAGCAAACTTGCTAATCTTGCCCTGTATGTTCTCATCCAAATCATTGATGTAGATGACAAACAGTAACGGACCCAGCACTGAACCCTGAGGCACACCACTAGTCACAGGCCTCCAGTCCGAGAAGCAACCTTCCACCATCACCCTCATGAAGCCAATTTTCTATCCATTCAGCTATCACTCCTTGAATCCCACGGGATCAAATCTTCCAGAGCAGCCTGCCATGCGGAATGCTTTGCTGAAGTCCATACATACACCATCTACAGCTCTGCCCTCATCGACCTTTTTGGTCATGTCTTCAAAAAACTTAGATTTGTAACTCACGACCTCCCACATGCAAGCCCATGCTGACTATCCCTAATCAGCCCTTGTCCATCTAAATGCCTGTATATACTATCCCTCAGAATACTCTCCAGTAACTTTCCAACTACAGATGTTAAGCTCACCGGCCTATAGTTCCCAGCATTTTCCCTGCAGCCCTTCTTGAATAGAGGTACAACATTTGCCACCCTCTAGTCTTCTGGCACCTCTCCTGTATTTAAAGATGACTCAACTTTCAACCAGGGCTCCAGCAATGTCCTCTCTAGTTTCCCACAATGCCCTCGGATACATCTGATCAGGCCCTGGAGACCTGTCTACCTTCATACACGACAGTACCTTCAGCATCTCGTCGACCATTACACTGACGGCTCTCAAGACATTTCCATTGACTGCCCCAAGTTCCTCCGTCTTCCTGCCTTTTCCTCGGTAAATACAGAGGAGAAATATTCATTGAGGACCTTGCCCATCTCCTGTGGCTCCACACAGAGGTGACCCCTTTGATTCCTGAGGGGTCCCACTCTCTCTCTAGTTATCCTTTTCCCCCTTATGTATTTATAAAATCTCTTGGGATTGCCCATAATGCTACCTGCCAGAGCTATATCCTGGCCCCTTTTTGCCCTTCCCATTTCCTTTTTTACTTTGCTCCTTAGTTCCCGAAACTCCTCTAGGGATACACGATCCCAGCTGACTATACCTGTCTCATGCATCCATCTTATTCTTGACCAATGCCTCAATTTCCCTCGTCAGCCAAGTTTGCTTACGTTTGCCTGCTTTGCCCCTCACTCTAACAGGGACAAACTTATCCTGAGCTTTTGTCAGCACACTTTGTAAAACATCCCACTTGGCTGATGTTCCTTTCCCCTGAAACAACCTACCCCAATCAACTTGAGCGAGACTTCCTCTCAACCCTCAAAGTTGGACTTATGCCAATTTAGCATTTAGCATCTGGTCCCTCTCTGCACCTATACATAACTATCTTAAATATTCACTCGAACAGTGGTCACTGGTCCCAAAAGACTCCTCCACGAGTACTTCATTCACTTGCGCTTCCCAATTTCCCAAGACTAGATCAAGTGTTGCCCTCTCACGTGTGGGGGCCTCTACATATTGCTGGAGAAACTCTCCTAAACACCTTTGAGGAATTGCACCCCATCTAAGCCTTTCACACTATGATTTTCTCAGTCAATATTGGGAAAGTTAAAATTCCCTACTACAACAACCTTATTTGACCTGCAGCTGTCTGCAATCTCCTGGCACATTTGTTCTTCTAATTCCCGTTGACTATTCGGGGGTCTGTAGTACATCCCCAACAAGGTGATCATCCCTTTCTTGTTCCTCAGCTCCACCCATATAGCCTCACTGGACAAACCATCCGTAATGTCACCTCTGAACACAGCCGTGACATCCTCCTTAACCGACAATCCAACCCCCCCCCCCCACCTCCTCTTTTACCCTCACCCCCGTCTCCCTTGAAGTTCCTGTACCCCGGAATATTGCACGTTTAAAATCTGCACTCTGGTATCTTTCTCTTTGCTCTACCTATTTGAGTTTGGCTTGGTTTGTATTCATGTATAGTATTATGTGACTTGATTGGATAGCGTGCAAAACAAAGCGGTCTACTGTAACAATAACGTGACAATTCATACGGGAACAAAATGCATCATTCTCAATTGCGTATTCTGTTTACTGAGGAAGAATAACTCAATCCTGTGCTAATATTAAAGCTCAAGACTACCTCTCCTGAAGAGAACAGTGAATCTTACAGAAGGTCCAAGCAAGTCACAGGACCAACAGCAACGTGGTAAGGCATTAGATAGAACATGGAACATGCCCTTTGGCTCACAATGTCTGTGCCAAGTATGGTGCCAAGTTAAACTAATCTCCTCAGCCTCCATTCCCTGCACATCCATGTGCCACTGAAACACAACTTCACTGCAAACATGACAATTAAGTTGTACTTGTAGTTTCCAAGTGTCTTTCTATCAGAGATTTGTGTCATGCTCTGGGGCAGCGACAGTCATGTAATCTTTAAGGTCCATGTAAGCAGGTTACGGTGGCGGGTATGGTGGCGCAGCGGTAGAGTTGCTGCCTTACAGCGAATGCAGCACCGGAGACCCGGGTTCGATCCTGACTACGGGTGCTGTCTGTACGGATTTTGTACGTTCTCCCCGTGACCTGCGTGGTTTTTCTCCGAGATCTTCGGTTTCCTCCCACACTCCAAAGACGTGCAGGTTTGTAGGTTAATTGGCTTGGTGAATGTTAAAATTGTCCCTAGTAAGTGTAGGATCGTGTTAATGTACGGGGATTGCTGGTCGGCGCGGACCCGGTGGGCCGAAGGGCCTGTTTCCATGCTGTATCTCTAAACTAGGCACACACTTCAACAAAACAAATCCACCCAGATCTTTGTTTAAGAAGAAACTGCAGATGCTGGAAAAATCAAAAGTTGACAAAAAATGCTGGAGAAACTCAGCAGGTGAGGCATTATCTATGGAGAAAAGGAGTAGGCGGCGTTTCGGGTCGACACCCTTCTTCAGATTGATATCGGGGGAGGGGGGCGGGGTGGGAAAAATAAAGGAAGAGGCGGAGACAGTAGGCTATGTGGGAGAGCTGGGAAGGGGAAGGGAAGGAGGGAGAAAGCAAGGACTACCTGAAATTAGAGAAGTCGATGTTCATACCAATGGGGTGTAAACTACCCAAGCGAAATATGAGGTGTTGTTCCTTCACTTTCATCTGGGCCTCACTCTGACAATGGAGGAGGCCCAGGATAGAAAGGTCAGATTCAGAATGGAGGAGGAGTTGAAGTGCTGGGCAACTGTGAGATCAGGTTGGTTAGTACGGACTGAGCGGAGGTGTTCAGCGAAACATGAGTCTTCCTCAAAACAGAGCTGTGAGATCAATGACTATCACCCTAGAGGGGCAGCATGGCGAGGCAGCTGGTAGTGCCGCTGCTCCAGAGATCTGGGTTCCATCCTGACCTTGGATGCTATCTGTGTGTGGAGTTTGCACGTTCTTCCTGTGACCGCGTGGGTTTCCTCCAGGTGCTCCGGTTTCCTCCCACGTCCCAAATTCTTTAGTCTTTTGTTTTCTCTGGTAAGGAGTCCTCTAAAATTCATTCTTTGAGACCATTTTCAGGTTTGTAGGTCAATTGGCCACTGTAAATTGCCCCTAGTGGATGAGAAACTGGGAAAACTAGTGTGAATGGGTGATTGATGATTGGTGTAGGCTCGACGGACAAAAGGCCCGTTTCCACATGGTATCTTCAATCAATCATTGTATAACCTTGTGCCCCATCCATGTTCTCCAGAGATGCTGCCTGACCCGCTGAGTTACTCCAGCACTCTGTGTCTATAACCCCTCCATTTAATAGTGGAACGTACACAATACATCTTGTGGAAACATTTGCAACGTTTGCCGCTCTCACTGGAGTAAAACCCCTTTCTCTTCCTGACAGAATTTGCAGATGTACTGCTCTGCCACAAGAAAGGTGCAGCGTTTGTGGTTCATCCCGTGACGGGAACCCTGGAGCCCTACCAGCAGCGGGAGATCGAAGTCACTGCCTATGCCAACATGTGGGGCGACTACCAAGATAACCTCGTCTGCAGAGTTTGTATTTTCCTTCTTCACTCTTCCTTACTCACTATACTAGCAATGTTACAAAATTTTGAGATTTAAAAAATCAAGTCTGCAATTTATCCCATCAGATAAAGCATAAAAATAAGTTTAATTTGACACCTAATTCACTTTCATATCTTCAGTATTAAAAAAGTTATGGCCATTTTCATACTCGGAAATTAGCATCTTGTTCCCTATTGCTTTTCCATTGACTTAACACAAAAGCTGTGATCGAGGACAGTCAAAAGCCCATAACTTTCTTAAAAATTAAGAGAACTGAAAGAAATGTTCAGTTATTATAGATTGAAGCATTCTGAAACATATGAAACAATCTTACTTAGATGACTTGAAATTAAAGCATATAATTAGTTAGTTACCTAATTGTAGCTAATTACAAAATTCAATTACTAGATCTAAACATCTATCCATTTCTTAAGAATAGATTAACATTTTTAAATAGCCTAAGTGTCCAAATAACATTCACACAAGAATTCACAATATAACAGAATTTTTAAATCTCATTGTCATGGATTTATAGGCCAAATGGAAGGAATTTAGTGCTTAATACCTGTAAATTAATGGCCATTTAAATCATCTTGCGAGTGGGTTTTTCTGGAACGCGATCAATTGGAACGTTGCGGTTGCGGTGAATTTAAACCCCATATCGGCAGGAAAAATACTGCCGGTTCGTATCGGAAGAAAAATCACCGTTTCGCAACGTGAAATGTGAATTAAAGGCATCTTAAGGAGCACTTTTATACATAAAATAAACGGCTTTCCTTTACCTGTCCCATACGTGAAATCCGTCCCCGTTGTCGGCGTTGACGGCTTTAGAAGCTGATTTTAAAATTACTCCAGCGCTGAACTTGTCGGGCGATTATATTAAAAATAAAAAAAATAAATAAAAAAATACACAGAACGGCCGTCGGAACAATTCTTCAGCAAAAGCTTGCACTCCAACAAAATATAATCCAGGACAAGGTAGGAGAAACCCACGTTTTAACCCCGCCCCCCCCCCCTCAAAGGCACCAAAATCACGCACACGGCCAGTGGCAGAATTGCAGCGCCACTGAAGGTAAGTATTGTAACATACCTAACTATACTGCCCCAAGCCGGCCCTGTCATTCCTTCTTCCCCCCACTCCCGTCTGACAGATTCTTGAAAGAGTGCACTACCTAACATGCGAACAACATTTCCCCCCGTAAGTGGATGTGGCACAGTCCATCACACAAACCAGACATCATGTTGACTTCATCTACAATTCATGCTGCCTCGGAAAAGCAGCCAACATAATCAAAGACGTCACACACTGGTCATTCCTTCTCCTCCACACTCCCATCCAGCCAAAGGTACAGACGTTTGACAGCGCACACCACACAGGGACAGCTTCTTCCCCTCTGATATCAGGTTTCTGAATGGTCCTTCCATACGCTAGGGTACTGTCCAATTCACATCTACCCCATTGTGCTCATTGGATTTTGTCTAAGGAACTTGTGCGCTACAATGCTGAGAACTATATTCTGCACTTTGTATCTCCCCTCTTGCTCTACCTATTGTACTTGAGTTTTGCTTGATTGTTTTTATGCCTATTGTTATCTGATCTATAAATAGACCATGCCGACCAAGTCTGGTCTGATTTGCCCGCATTTGACCCACTTCCCTCTTAACCCTTTGGAGAAACAAGGAACTGCAGATGCTGGCTTCCCAAGGAAAGATCTCAGGAGAACATGAAGAGGTGATGTTTCAGGTTAGCACTTTTCTTCAGTCTGAAGAAGGGTGCCGAACCAAAGCATCACCTATTCATGCTCGCCAGAGATGATGCCTGACCCGCTGAGTTACTCCAGCATTTTTGTGACATTTGTGACATTTCCTATCAATGTACCCCTCCATGTACAGCGCCAGAGACCCAGGTTTAATCCTGACTATGGGTGCTGTCTGTACGGAGTTTGCACATTCTCCCTGTGACCGCGTGGGTTTTCTCCAGGTGCTCCGGTTTCCTCCCACACTCCAATGACGTGCGGGTTTGTAGGTTTGAAAGTTGTAGACTCTGCAGGCTTATGTAAATAATTGTAAATTGTCCCTCGTGTGTATACTAGTGTATGGGCTAATTGCTGGGTGGCACGGACTCGGTGGGCCGAAGGGCCTATTTCCGCGCTGAATCTCTAGAGTCTAAAGTGCAGACACTGAGATATGTCTAGCATTAGCATTCAACGCCAGAACTGAACTGAAATGCCCAGTGCAGGCAGCTTCGCAGCAGGCAGTGTGAATGAATACACATTCAGTATATGAATATCAGTGGTTTCAGCTGCGGGTAGATGCATCTATTTAAATCCTTTAGACTGTGGAAATGCTCTGAAGTTCGACATGTTCCCAACTGCTCTCACCAACTTCTACAGATGCGCCCTGGAAAGCATTTTATCTGGATGCATTGCAGCATGGTTTGGGAACAGTTCCATCCAAGACTGCAAGAAATTGCAGAGAGTTGTGGACGCAGCCCAGACCATCAACACAAACCGACCTTTCTTCCATTGACTCCATCTACACCTCACGCTGCCTCGGCAAGGCCAGCAGCATAATCAAGGGCCAGTCTGGTTACTCCCTCTTCTCCTCTCTATCATCAGGCAAGAGGAACAGAATTGTAAAAACAGCAGATTCAGGGACAGCTTCTTCCCAGCTGTTATCAGGCAACTGAACCGTCCTATCACCAACTAGCGAGCGGCCCTAAGCTACTATCTACCTCACTGGAGACCTTTGGACTATCTTTAATCGGACTTCACTGGACCTTATCCTGACTAAATGTTATTCCCTTTATCATGTATCTGTACACTGTTAATTGGGTACCCGGACGTGGCGCTGACAGACTAGAAGCCAAAGCAAAGAAGCCAAAGAACTGAATGGAAACGAGGAAACGAAACGCCAATAAACCGAAAGTGTCCGAAGACGAAACGCCTACTAACCGAAAGGATGGGACGCCTAATTGCAAACTAACCGAAAGTGCGGGACGCCTAAAAGTGAAGGAACCGAAAAGCTGTGTCGCCTAAAAGCAAACTGACCGAATGGCCGCTCTGTCGGAACGCCACCTCCCTGAAAGGCGGCTTGGGTGCGTTCCGCATGCACCGAGACGGTAATAAATAAAACGTCTGTCCTCGTGGATGGGGAGAATCACCCGGTGTGAGTGTCAGGGTCCGGGGGTCGGAGGGGGGGGGAGGGGAAATCACCCTGGTGTTCAGGTTGAGGTCCGATGGCGGTGCAACACGGTCAGTGACTGTGGGACGCTCCCGAGGGTGGAGACAGAGGAGAGAATGAAGGGGGAGAGAAGGGGGGGAGAGAAGGGGGGAAGAGAGAGAAGAGCGAGAGAGAGAAGGGAGGGATAGAGAGGGGGGGGGAAGAGAGAGGAGGAGAGAGAGAAGAGTGGAGAGAGAGTAGAGAAAGAAGAGGGGAGAGAGAGGAAGAGAGAGAAGGGAGAGAAAGAGAGAGGGGGAGAGAGAGAAGCGTGGGGTTCATTTTCCCACACAAGCTATAGGTGACTAGGCAATCTGAACCCAAGCACCAAGTTGAAAGCAGCCGAAGGTGCGCATCCCTCGGGACAGCCCCCACTCTCCCACAGCCACCCTCCACAGTCTGTGGGTCGGGTGGAGCGGAGGTTTGGAACAATGTTTGTGCCTTCACAGTGATGTGATGGACGCGGGGGTCTGGACCAGACAAGTCCCGTCCCCCCGGCAACGTCATGTCCGTTATTGGACGTTTCTGTTGAGCGGCATTTGATCCTTTGGCCTGTAGGCGACGCCGCCTTTCAGGTAGGTGGCGTTTCGACAGAGCGGCCGTTCGGTAAGTTTGCTTTCAGGCGACGCAGCTTTTCAGTTTGTTGGCTTTGAGGCGTCCCGCCCTTTTTGTTAGTTTGCATTTAGGCGTCCCATCCTTTCAGTTAGTTAGCGTTTCGTCTTCGTACTCTTTCGGTTTATTGGCGTTTCGGCCTCGTTTCCATTCCGTTCTTTGGCTTCGACTTCTTTGCTTCGGCCTCTCGTCCGTCTGCGCCACGTCCTCACACGGTTAATGGCTGGATTGCCATTTACAAAAGCTTTTCACTGAACCTCGCTACACATGCCAATAAACTAAACTAAACTGAACCATGTTCTGTTTTTATGCCCATTATGACTGTAAAATTGTTTTGTCAGGTTGCAGGTCTCAACCCTACCTATATCCCCATCCAGTTGTCCGTTCAAGGTGTTCCACTCTACTTCAAGATTTTAGGTCCCCAGAAGGACAACCAGAAGCGAGGCCCCATGATCAGGTACGAGCCTTCTTTAATATATCAAGAGAATCAATCGCATTTACACTGTGGACGGCTCGATTGTAATCATGTATTGTCTTTCCACTGACTGGATAGCACGCAACAAAAGCTTTTCACTGTAGCTCAGTACACGTGACAATAAACTACACAAAAAAACCCAATGAAACCAAAACTAATTGTCATATGCACCAGGTCCGGTACAATAACATTCTTACTTGCTACAACTTTGTTAGTTAGTTTAGTTTATTGTCACATGTACCAAGGTACAGTGAAAAGCTTTTTTGTTGCGTGCTAACCCGTCAGTGGAAAGACTACACATGATTACAATCAGGATGTCCACAGTGTACAGATACCAGATAAAGAAAATAATGATTAGTGCTCTACGGGCACATTAACGCAACAAATAAATATACATTCATCAATAATACGATCATTACTGGTCATTCTAGATAAAATGGACCATGATAGTACAAGTTAAAGTACACATTATAACCTTGTACAAAATACATAAAGATTGTTCAGAGGTACAGTTGTAGTTAGAGTTGTTCAGTTTTCAAGAGCCTGATTGTTGCTGGGAATAAGCTGTTCTTGAACCTGGAGGTCACGGTTCTCAGGGTCCTGTTCCTTCTTCCTGATGGTATAGGTAAGATGAGAGGGTGGCCACAGTGGTGTGGGTCTTCCATGATATCAGTTGACTTTTTGAGGCAACGCTTCCTCGAGATTGCTTTGATGGTGGGGATGTCTGAACCTCTGATGGACCGGGCAGTGTTCACCACTTTCTGCAGCCTCTTTCCCTCTGGAGCTATTGAAGCAGGCAACCAGTCAGTATTCTGTTCTCTCATACACCTGTGGATTGTTGAAGGAGTATTCTATTTTTATTTGCTTTCGTCTTTTTGGCCTGTTATTTGAGGGAAAATATCAGAGAGGCTAATGAGAATGCTTCACTCATGTGGCAGTGCTGGGTGTAGGAATGCAGACTTGGCCTCCGGGCTGGCAGAGTGACTGAGGCAGAGCTACCTGATGCAAGGACACATGCCTTCAACATGCACACTGGCTTTCTTGACCATTCTGGACTCAAATAATCTGCCCATCTACTCCTCCGCCTCCAAATCTAGGGTGTTCGTGGGAGAGTCTAGGACCAGAGGCCATAGCCTCGGAACAAAAGGACGTATCTTTTGGAGGAATTTCTTTAGTCAGAGGGTGGTGAATCTGTGCAATTCATTGCGACAGAATGCTGTGGAGGCCAATGGATATTTTTAAGGCTGAAATTAACAGATTCTTGATTGGTACAGGTGTCAGGGGTTATGGGCAGAAGGCAGGCAAATGGGGTTGGAGGGAAAGATAGATCAGTCATGATTAAATGGCAGAGTAGACTTGATGGGCCGAATGGCCTAATTCTGCTTCGAGAATGTATGAACTTATGACATTTTGTGACGACAGCAACAAAAGCGTAAAATGCTGGAAATACGCAGCAGGTCAGACTGCATCTGTGGGAAGAGAACCAGAGTCAATGCAACATAGGAATGCAAAGGTCTTGATGTATCACTTGGTCTTCCAGGTTTGGAACGCACATTTCTGGAGGAGACACGGTGTCCCGCTACTTACGAATTATCAACCCAGGTCCCTGTGGTAAGTCTCATTGCTGTTGACCTCCAATCATTCAAATGTTCGCTTGACATCACTGATGTGTGTATTCTATCATACTTTCTTGTCACATGTACCTGGGTACATGGAAATTCTTTGTTTTTGCATACAATAAACAAAGTACGCAAAGAGTCGCCATGTATCTGACACCCAACAAAGTACTCATTAGAGTCACGATGATCCCTCCATTTTCTTGCCCCTCCCTCCTTCCCCCATCAAGTCCCTCCTTGGTTTTGGAAGGAAGGAGAAAGGAAGAGGAGGAGCCAGAGGGCTGAGGGAGAGCTGGGAAGGGGGAGGAGACAGTGAGGACTACCGGAAATTGGAGAAGTCAATGTTTATGCCGCTAGGGTGCAGACTGCCCAAGCGGAATATGAGGTGCTGCTCCTCCAGTTTCCGGTGGTGCTCACTCTGGCCATGGAGGAGACCCAGGACAGAAAGGTCGGATTCGGAATTGGAGGGGGAGTTAACTTGTTAAATCTCCTGTAGTCCTTAACATTACAGGACCACCTTTGGCCCCACTTGCCCACACCGGCCAACAATGTCCCAGCCACACTAGTCCCACCTGCCTGCGTTTGGTCCACATCCCTCCAAACCTGTCCTATCCATGTACCTGTCCAACTGTTTCTTAAACGTTGAGATAGTCCCAGCCTTAGCTACCTCCTCAGGCAGCTTGTTCCATACACCCACCACCATTTGTGTGAAAAAGTAACCCCTCAAATTCCTCTTAAATCTTTTCCCTTCACTGTAAACATATGTGCTCTGGTCCTCGTCACCTACTATGGGCAAGAGACTCTATGCATCCACCCGATCTATTCCTCTCATTATTTTATATTCCTCAGAGAACATGGAGGCGTATCGAGTTGGGACCATTCAGATTTCTTGAGATTTCAACTCAAAACGTCACCTATCCATGTTCTCCAGAGATGCCTGCTGAGTTACTCCAGCATTTTGTGACTTTTTTTTTTGTAAATCAGCATCTTCAGTTCCTTGTTTCTACATTTCACTGCTCCAAGTCTCCTCAAGATGGGTCTACTTTGAAGAAGTGCTCCTCCTCTCTGGAGTCTGAAGAAGGATCCCGACCCGAAACATCACCTCTCCATGTTCTCCAGATATGCTGCCTGACCCGCTGGGTTGCTCCAGCACCTTGTGTCTTTTTTTTGTAAACCAGCGCCTGCAGTTCCTTATTTCCTCATCAAGCAGGGGAGTTTAGCCAATCAGTCTAGAGGGTAGGAGAAAATGTTTCCCCTTGCCCTCTGGTAACCACAAGAAGTCATTCACCAGATGTTTTGGGCAGAGCAGTAGAGTTGCTGCCTTACAGCCCTTGCAGCGCCGGAGACCCCGGTTCGATCCCAACTACGGGTGCTGTCTGTACGGCGTTTGTACGTTCTCCCCGTCACCTGTGTGCGTTTTCTCCAAGACCTTCGGTTTCCACCCACACTCCAAATACGTACAGGTTTGTAGGTTAATTGGCTTGGTGTATGTGTAAATTGTCCCTAGTGTGTGTAGGATAGTGTCAGTGTGCGGGGATCGCTGGTCGGTGCGGACTCGGTAGGCCGAAGGGCCTGTTTCCACGCTGTATCACTAAACTAAATTCAAGTAACGTAAAATAAATCTGATCATCTCTGGGGCCGACAATGTTACAAACGTTCACCGAACAATACTATCTGCTGCCGGGTCTCCCATTCGTTCTCGGCACCCCCTGTCATGTGTTCTTAAACAGACGGAGGTGTCTGATTATAGAAACATAGGCAATAGGTGCAGGAGTAGGCCATTCGACCCTTCAAGCCAGCACCGCTATTCAATAGGGTCATGGCTGATCATCCAAAATCAGTACCCCACTCCAGCTTTTTCACCATATCCCTTGATTCCCTTAGCCCTAAGTGAAATCTAACTTTCTCTTGAAAACATCCAGTGAATTGGCCTCCATTGCCTTCTGTGGCAGAGAATTCCACAGATTCACAACTCTCTGCGTGAAAATGTTTTTCCTCATCTCAGTCCTAAATGGCTTACCCCTTATTCTTAAAATGTGGCCCCTGGTCCTGGACTCCCCCAACATCGGGAACATTTTTCCTGCATCTAGCATGTCCAATCCCTTAAGGATTGTACAGTATATGTTTCTATAAAATTCCCTCTCATCCTTCCTAATTCCAGTGAATACAAGCCCAGTCGACCCAATCTTTCATCATATGTCAGTCCCGCCATCCCGGGAATTAACCTGGTGAACCTACGCTGCACTCCCTCAATAGCAATAATATCCTTCCTCAAATTAGGAGACCAAAATTGCACACAATAATCCAGGTGAGGTCTCACCAGGGCCCTGTACAACTGCAGTAGGACCTGCTTGCTCCTAAACTCAAATCCTCTCGCAATGGCCGACATGCCATTCGCTTTCTTTACGGCCTGCTGTACCTGCATGCTTACTTTCAGTGACTGATATACAAGCACACCCAGGTCTCGTTGCACCTCCCCTTCTCCTAATCTGACACCATTCAGATAATAATCTGCCTTCCTGTTCTTGCCACCAAAGGGGAAAACCTCACATTTATCCACATTATACTGCATCTGCCATGCTTCTGCCCACTCACCCAACATTTCCAAGTCACCCTGCAGCCTCATAACACCCGCCTCGCAGCTCACAATGCCACCCAGCTTTGTGTCAAACTTAGGGATGTCATATTTAATTCCCTTGTCTAAATCATTAATATATATTGTAAACTGGTCTATAATTCCCTGTTTTCTCTCTCCCTCCTTTCCTAAAAAGTGGAGTTACATTGGCTGCCCTCCCAGTCGACAGGAACTGATCTAGAGTCTATAGAACAATGGAAAATGATCACCAATGCATCCACGATTTCTAGGGCCACCTCCTTGAGTACTCTGGGATGCAGACCATCAGACCAACAGTTTAACTGACACCGTTTCCTGACTAATGTGGATTCCCTTCAGTTCTTCCCTCCCACTCAGTCCCCTAGTATTTCCGGGAGATTGTTTGTGTCTTCCTCAGTGAAGACAGAACCAAAGTACTCATTTAATGTTCTGCCATTTCCTTGTTTCCCAATAAAAATTCACTTGTCTCTGATTGTAAGGGACCTACATTTGTCTTCACTAGTCTTTTCCTTTTTCCATACCTAAAGAAACTTTTACAGTCAATTTTTATATTCGCCGCAAGCTTTTTTTCATGCTTTTATTTCTCCCTTTCTTAATTAACTCCTTTGTTGTGTTCTAAATTTCTCCCAGTCCTCTGGCTTGCCGCTTCTTCTGGCCAATATATATGCTTCTTTCTTGGATTTAACACTATCCTTGACTTCCCTCGTTAGCCACGGTTGTGCCGCCTTCCCAGTTTTATTTTTTCGCCAGACAGAGATGAACAATTTCTGGAGACATTTCTGTGGAGACAGTCTGCCTTCTCTAACTGAAATCTGTTCAGAAGAGGTCTGTAAAAGTGAGGATAGACTGTACTATAGACAATAGGTGCAGGAGTAGGCCATTCAGCCCTTCGAGCCAGCACCGCCATTCAATGTGATCATGGCTGATCATCCCCAATCAGTACCCCGTTCCTGCCTTCTCCCCATATCCCCTGACTCCGCTATTTTTAAGAGTCTTATCTAGCTCTCTCTTGAAAGCATCCAGAGAATCTGCCTCCACCGCCCTCTGAGGCAGAGAATTCTGCAGTCTCACCACTCTCTGTGAGAAAAAGTGTTTCCTCGTCTTTGTTCTAAATGGCTTACTCATTATTCTTAAACTGTGGCCCCTGGTTCTGGACTCCCCCAACATTGCGAATACGTTTCCTGCCTCTAGCGTGTCCAAGCCTTTAACAATCTTATATGTTTCAATGAGATATCCTCTCATCCTTCTAAACTGGCATCTACTTTATTCGATAAGAAACAACATGTGCACAGTTTCAATAAATTGATTAACCAAACGTCTCTTTAATTAAAAAGGCGTGCTTAACGTATTGATACCCCCAGATATCAGACTGGACTGGGAAACGTACAATGTGGAGTCAGACGACATGCAGCTGGTGGACCTGTTGGTGTTTTACGGGCAGGATTTTCCATTGAAGGATGAAAGCGGGAACGAGACCAACTCCAGCGCCCTGCCCAGCGAGAGCGATCACGCCAGGAACTGGGACTCGATTTCCAACAGTGCAGAGAGCAGCTCTGTGGGCCTCCATACAGGATGTGTAAGATTCAGAGTGTGGACTGGATGGGTGGATGTTGGCTGCGAAAGTTGGGATTGGTGCCACGTGGGCTGAATGCAGGATTCCCAATTCACCCAGTGAGATATGTTGGGTAGGCTAGAGGACTTTATTCCTTGGAGCGCAGGAGTCGGAGGGGTGATCTTATAGAGGTGTATAAAATCATGAGGAGAATAGATAGGGTGAATGCACACAGCCATTTCCCCCAGGCTAGCAAAATCAAGAACTGGAGGGAATAGGTCTAAGGTGGAAGGAGAAATAATTTATAGGAACCTGAGCCTGAACCTTTTCATATAGAGGGTGCATTGAACAATCTGCCAGAGGAGGTAGTTGAGGCAGGTACTATAACAACATTTAAAAGACACTTGGACAGGTACATGGACAGGAAAGGTTGAGAGGCGTATGGGTCAAACGTATTGGTAATGGCCTATGCAGCCTAGAGGAGCAAAGGGCTGAAGAAGAAGAAGGGTCAAACGCAGGCAAATAGGACTAGCTTAGATGAGGCATCTCAGTTGGAACGCATGAGTTGCTTCCATGCTGTATGACTATGACTTGTAGGGAGAAGCATTGGTTTCCTTTAAAAAAAAATAAACATTCTGACTCATCTTTAGGACTTGGAAGAGGAGCCGGAGCTGGAGGAGGAAGAAAATATGATGTTGACGAGCGACCTAATTACTGTGGTGTTACAGGCTCATGAGGGCACTCAGGCTGATTATCCATATTGTGTGACTCCGCGGCAGATGGTGAGTGGCGATTGAAGCAATATCTTGGCTAGTAAGAATGAATGGAGCCTGTTGAAGATAACAGTGCAATGCATCAAGAAGAGATCAAACACAGTCGTATCAATAGACACAGAGTGCTGGAGTAACTCAGCAGGTCAGGCAGCATCTCTGGAGAACATGGATAGCTGATGTTTCGGGTTGGCACCCTTCTTCAGACCCCATTCTGACCCGAAACATCACCCATCCTTTTTCTCCAGAGATGCTGCCAGACCCGCTGAGTTTAGTTGAGGTTGGTTTAGTTCAGAGATACAGCGCGGAAACAGGCCCTTTGGCCCACCAGATCCACGCCGACCAGCGATCCCCGCACACTAACACTATCCTACACACGAGAGACAATTTACAATTTCACCAATTAGCCAACAAACTTGTACGTCCCTGGGATGTGGGAGGAAACTGGAGCACCCGGAGAAAGCCCATGGGGTCACGGGGAGAACGTACAAACTCCGTACAGGCAGCACCCGTAGTCAGGATCGAACCTGAGTCACTGGCGCTGTAAGGCAGCAACTCTACCGCTGTGTCACCCCTCCAGTTACTCCAGCACACTGTGTCTATCTGTGCTATATACCAGCACCTGCAGTTCCTTCCTACATTGCTGTAGTAATATCAATGTTGGGTTCCTGATTCTCTCCACTTCCCTCCTTCAGAAGTGCCCGTTTCAATCATAGAGGTAAATTGAAAGTAAGAATAAGGGTCTTCAAGAGAAGGAAAGGATACAATTAATCAAGATTGTTGTAGAGACACAAGAGATTGCAGATGCCCGAATCTGATGCAACAAACAATTTCTGAACAAGGGTCTCGACCCGAAACGTCACCCATTCCTTCTCTCCAGAGATGCTGCCTGTCCCGCTGAGTTACTCCAGCATTTTGTGTCTACCTTCGTTTTGAAACATTGCTAATCCTTGAGTCTGAAGAAGGTTCCCGACCTGAAATGTCACATATCCATGTTCTCCAGAGATTCTGCCTGACTCATTGAGTTACTCCAGCACTTTGTGTATTTATTTTGTAAACCAGTATCTGCAATTCCTTGTGTCTATATTTGTCTTTGCAACAAACAATTTACTGGAGGAATTAAATGTGTCAGGCAGCATCCATGGATGGATAGGAACGGTGGCGGTTTGGGTCAAAACTGTTGACCATTCCTTTCCACCTACAGATGCTACTCTACTCCTGGGTTCCTCCAATGGATTGTTTGGTGTTATAGGTTCTTAAATTATTCTGTAATCAAAGGTATCAAAGGTATCAAAGGTATTTTATTGGTCACATTCACATACACCGAGGTGTAATGAAGTGAAATGCTTTTTGCCATTTTGCAGCACACAAAAAAAGAATACAGACATAACACC
Organism: Amblyraja radiata; assembly: GCF_010909765.2. NCBI lineage: Eukaryota > Metazoa > Chordata > Chondrichthyes > Rajiformes > Rajidae > Amblyraja > Amblyraja radiata. The sequence goes on along the minus strand of NC_045957.1, from coordinate 3,984,242 downwards.
AAGAACACAGTGTCTTAAACACAAAGAACATCCCCCCACAATGGCTCCCACCATGAGGGAAGGCACAAAGTCCAGTCCCCAACCCCAATTCACCCATAGTCGGGCCTATTGAGGCCTCCACAGTTGCCTCTACGGAGGCCCGATGTTCCAGGCCGTTCTCGCCGGGTGGTGGTGCTCCGGCGTCGGGAGAACCCTCACAGCGGCTTGGGAACCCTGGAACGGCCGCCTCCGTACTGGAGGCCGCGGCTTCCGAAGCCGACAAGGCCGCGCCGGATGGAGCTCCACAACTGGCGATCTCGTCGCGAGATCCCAGGCTCCCGGTGTAAAGTTCGGCGCCTCCGCCCGCAGCTGGCTGCTCCACAGTCCCGCAGCTCCGCGATGTTGTTCCCGGCGGTCTCAGCACATCGGAGCTCCAGCGCGGCGACCCAGGCAAGGCATCGCCCGCTCCACGATAGCGCTCCAGCGCTGTGCCGCCGCCGAAACCGAGGTTCTGGGCGGTCCACGACAGGAAACGCCGCTCCAGGCCCACTGGTAGGCCGTGAGGACGGGTCGAAGCTGCAGCCCGGAGAAAAGCTGCCTCTCCGACCAGGTAGGGACCCTGAAAGGTAGTTTCCCCCTCCCTCCCTCCCCCCCCCCCCCCCCCCCCCCACACACAAAAAAGTCTAGACCTAAAAAACACAACATTTTAACTAACTAAAAATAAAAATAAAATGGTGAAAAGACAGACAACTGCTGGCAGGGCAGCCGTACACAGGACAGCGCCCCCCTTAATATTCCAACCCCAAAGAAGTTTACTATAGCCAACAGACGTATTGGAGAAGGACTGGGGCATAACAAATGTCTAATGTTTCTAATCCCCATTGGATAACAACCATTTTTACTCAAGCAGAGAAATAAAAATAAATAATTACAATCCAAGTAGACTTTATAGATACACACCTTCAACACACCGGGTCTGTGCCGACTAGCGATCACCCCATATACTAGCACTATCTTACATACTAGGGACAATTTACAATTTTACCAGTCAATTAACCTACATATCTTTGGAGTGTGGGAGGAAACCGGAGCACCCGTAGGTCACAGGGAGAGCATACAAACTTTTTACAGACAGCACCTGTAGTCAGGATCGAACCCGGGTCCCTGGCACTGTAAGGCTGCACCACAATCTATATAATTAAAAGTCTCATCTTGACCACTTCCTGTTTGCACTGCATATTGATTTTAGAAAAAACGCTACCACTTACGGCTGTGATTTTTGGCCATCTTACTCTGAGTCCCCTCCGCTGCGCAGGACAAGAGGATTTTTCCCATCAATTAAAAATATAAGACTTATTAATGTTTAAAACATGTTGAGATTCTCTCTCCTGTCAATCATGCCATGAAGGCCATGCCCCTTCCGGTGGGAGGGGGAGGAGCTATACAACCCAGAAGTGTGGGCGTGGCTCAGTCTCTGCAAGATGTGGGGGGGGGGGGGGAGAGGGTCACGACTCAGTCTGAGCTGGAAATCTACAGAACACTGAGAATACTGACCCGTGAGTGCCCTTTGTGTTTTTAAACTGCCTTTTGCAACTGTGTGGCTATTGAAATGTGTGCATTTTGCAACCGTGTGCCTTTTGCAACTGTAAAAAAAGATGAAAATGTCTAAAATTGATTGTCCACCCTCTCCCCCTTCTCTCTCTCACAGTCTCTCACCTGCTTTCGGCAGAATTTCTGGCAGTTTCTGGCAGAGCTGCCAGCCTGCCAGGCTTGAGTTACTGAGCTGCCAGGCCTGAGTGACTGAGCTGCTAGCCCAAGAATCCATTCGGCCCACAAAGTCCATACTAACCCTCTGGAAACCAGTCCCTTGTAGCCCACAACACCCATGCTAGCACTCCAGAAAGCCCCCCCCCCCCCCCCCCTCTCCACACTGGACAGCAATCTTGGAATTGGTGGAGAGGTGGAATATTGTGTTGGGGGACCAGCCCTCCCGTGTGAAGCTGGGACCCAACGGGTCCCACGTAGTCTAGTGCTACCCTAAAATTAGTTTACTTACAATGTGGCAGAGCCCCAGTGGCCCACAGAAATACAGCAGGGACTTACACAATGCAGAGGCAGGGGTAACGTGAACATTTGATCCTAATCTGCTGTACCTCCCCTCCCAGACCAGGTTAGGTTAAAATTGGAGTCTGCAAATCCTTAATTATACACAAATTAGTAATCAATTAGAAGTGCACAGTGGAAGCCTAGGCAGTATTATGAACTGATCTGTAAAATTCTGTGTTCTTTGGAGAGAGACCATATGACTTGCTTGGTGGAAAGCTAATAGTTTAATGATTCACTGATACTTTATTGTCACATGCTTTTTTTTTTTTTAACCTTTTTCTATGGTTTGTATGGAAACTTATTATTTATTTTATGTAAAGCACTTTGGTGTCAATGTGAGTTGACTTAAAACGTGCCATATAAATAAAACTTACATACTTACATGCACCTAAGTACAGTGAAATTCCTTTTTGGCATGCAGTCTAGTGAACATTTTACTGTACATAGGCACATTCACATTAAGTACCAAGAGTGTAGGAATAGTAGATTACATTGAATTGAAACAAAGAGCCAACATATACCCATCAAGTTCAAAGTAGTTAAAAATGTAGAGTCTTAACTTGGCCATAAAGGCCCATTGTCCTGGCGACGGCGCAGGGTGGGTGTTGCGATGTTGTCGGTGTTCTCCACCGCTGCTCCATCAATCCGTGCCACTGCAGGCCGCATCCGATCCACGCGCCCGGCCTTTTGGAGCAGTGCCCAATCCACTTGAGCCCAGGCTGTGGCAGGGCCTCCAGTGGTGCCCAATCCACTTGGGCCCCAGGCTGTTGCAGGGCCTCCAGTGGGGCCCGATCTACTGGAGCCCCAGGCTGTTGCAGGGCCTCCAGTGGGGCCCGATCTACTGGAGCCCCAGGCTGTTGCAGGGCCTCCAGTGGGCCCGATCTACTGGAGCCCCAGGCTTTTGCAGAGCCTCCAGTGGGGCCCGATCTACTGGAGCCCCAGGCTGTTGCAGGGCCTCCAGTGGGCCCGATCTACTGGAGCCCCAGGCTTTTGCAGAGCCTCCAGTGGGGCCCGATCTACTGGAGCCCCAGGCTACTGCAGGCCCTCCAGCGGCATGGCAACCCATGAACGTACTGTCCCAAGCCCCCCACAAACGCAAGAAGTGAGCCCCCAACCTGCTTACCGGCACCGTTCCCTCCTCTGCCCAGTGGCTGTAGGATAGTGCTAGTGTACGGTATTGCAGGGCTGCCAATATAGGGTGAGAGTTGGGAGTGAGAAATTGCGAGAGACCAAGACCGAGGGAGCATAGCGACCGGTGGGGGGTGGGGGGTGGGGGGAGGGGTGGTACGGAACAAATTTCATTTTACAGCTTGAATGCAATATATATGCTTTAAATTGGATTGGAGCATTTTTGAAAGGGGGGAGGCTGTGTGATCACTGATCACTGGCCTTGGGGGTACCCGGTGAGGGAGTGGAGCAACCGAGAGGGTGTGGAAGAAGGGTAGGAACTTTTTGAAATTTGATGTATTAAAATCATGTTTTAGTGCACTGTAGAAGTATGATTTCAATGTTCTTTGTATGAAGTATTTTTAAGAGGTAACTTTTTAAGGGGTAAATTTATCCACACAAAGGGTGATGGGTGTATGGAACAAGCTGCCAGAGGAGGTAGTTGAGGCAGGGACCATCCCAACATTTAAGTAAAAGTTAGACTGATACATGGATAGGACAGGTTTGGAGGTATGGGCCAAAAGCAAGTAGCGTAGCTGGGACATGTTGGCGGGTGTGGGCAAGTTGCGCCAAAGGGCCTGTTTTCACACTGTATCACTCTATGACTACATTATACCTCCACCATGCATGAAATCAAGTGATCGAGTTTTATTGCCATATACTCAAGCATAGAAACATAGAAAATAGGTGCAGGAATAGGCTATTCGGCCCTTCGAGCCAGCACTGCCATTCAATATGATCATGGCTATTCATCTAAAATCAGTACCTCTTTCCTGTTTTTTCCCCAAATCCCTTGATGTCGTTAGCCCCAAGAACTAAATGTAACTCTCTCTTGAAAACATCCAGTGAATTGGCCTGCACTGCCTTCTGTGGCAGAGGATTCCACAGATTCACAACTCTCTGCGTGAAGAAAGTTTGTTCTCACCTCAGTCCTAACTAGCCCCCCCCCCCTTTATTCTTAAACTGTGACCCATGGTTCTGAACGCCCCCAACATCGGGAACATTTTTCCTGCAGTTACAGTAAATGAAAATCTAGCAGGCAAGCAGGATGCTTTCACCAACCACCCCTCTCTCCTCTCTCCCCCTCTATCTCTCCCCTCCCCCTCTCTTTCCCCTCTCTCTCCTCTCCTCTCCCCCCTCTCTCTCCCCTCACTCTCTCCCCTTCCCTCTCTCTTCTCTCCCCCTCTCTCTCTCCCCCTCTCTCTCTCCCCCTCCCTCCCCGCTCTCCCTCTCCCCCCTCTCTCCTCTCTCTCTCCCCCCTCTCCCCTAACTCTCTCTCCCCTCTCCCCTAACTCTCTCTCCCCCTCTCCCTCTCTTTCCTCCTCTTCTCTCTCTCCCCCTCTCTCTCTCCCCCTCCCTCCCACCTCACACTCTCCCTCCCTTTCTCTCTCCCCTCTCTCTCTCCCCTCTCCCCTTTCTCTCTCCCCTCTCTCTCTCTCCCCTCTCTCTGTCTCTCCTCTCTCTCTTCCCTCTCTCTCTCATATCTCTCTCCTCCTCTCCCTCCCTCTCCCTCCCCCATTTCTCCCTCTCACCTCACTCTCCCCCTGGCTCTCTCCCTCCAATCACTCTTTCTCCTCTGTCTCTATCTCCTCTTTCTCTTTGCCCCCCCACCTCTCTCTCTTTCCCCCGTTTCTCTCCCTTCCCCCTCTCTCTCCCATTCTCTCCTCCCTCTCCACCCCCTCATCCCTCTCTCTCTTACCCCCCTCTCCCACATCACTCTCCCCCCCTCGCTCTCCCCTACCTCTCTCTCCCCTCTCTCTCTCTCCCCTTCTCCCTCTTCTCTCTCTCCCCCCCTCTCCCTCTTCTCTCTCTCCATTCACTCCCCCTCTGTCTCTCCCCTCTGTCTCCTCTCACCCCCTCTCTCTCTCTCCCCACTTCCCTTTGGGCTCCGCGGCCCGGGACACTCGCACTGTCCGGAGTGCTCCATGGCCAGAGCTGCAGTGAGCGACTCGCTAGCCGCGCAAACACTCGACTGCCCAGCAAACACTCGGCAGTCCCGGCTCCCCGCATCTGTTCCCGCCGCTGGTTCTGCTCCCATCCCTCCCTCAGACCCGGCTCTCCAACACCCGTAGACGATGCAGTTTATCCGAGTTTTGAAATTTTCGTTGATCACAGAATTTCTCACCACAGAGCATGAGAAATTTCTGATCAGCGTGATGGCGTGAGAGTTGGCTTGAGGGCATGAGTCTCACGCTCAAAGTGTGAGAGTTGGCAGCCCTGGCATTGACTCAGCGGACCAAAAGCCCTGTTTCTATGCTGTATCTCTAAAGTCTAAAATCTAATCTTGAAGCGATCATGCCACATCTAGTTTCTGGGAAGGTGGTTGTCTTTAAACAATTCTCAAAATGTAAAAAAAAATTCAGACATTTAATATAAAAGCAGAACCTAGATTAAAACATTGAAGGGCTGGTTGTTGATATGATTTACTGCTAACATCCATAGACTTTGCAAAGTAAATGGCTTAATTCTGCTCCTACAGTGCATTCAGAAAGTATTCAGACCCCGTCACTTTTTCCACATGTTGTTACGTTACAGCCTTATTCTAAAATGGATTAAATTCACTTTTTTTAAATCATCATTCTACACACAATACCCCATAATAAAAAAGCTAAAACAGGTGTTTAGACATTTTTGCAAAGTAATTAAAAATAAATATCTGAAATAACACATTTACATAAGTATTCAGACCCTTTACTCAGTCCTTTGTTGAGGCACCTTTGGCAGCAATTACAGCCTCAAGCCTTCTTGGGTATGACGCTACAAGCTTGGCACACCTGTATTTGGGTAATTTCTCCCATTCTTCTCTGCAGATCCTCTCAAGCTCTGTCAGGTTGGATGGGGAGCGTCGATGCACAGCTATTTTCAGGTCCCTCCAGAGATATTCGATCGGGTTCAAGTCCGGGCTCTGGCTGGGCCACTCAAGGTCATTCACAGACTTGTCACGAAGCCAGTCCTGCGTTGTCTTGGCTGTGTGCTTAGGGTCGTTGTCCTGTTGGAAGGTGAACCTCAGCCCCAGTCTGAGGTCTAGAACGCTCTGGAGCAGGTTTTCATCAAGGATCTCTCTGTACTTTGCTGCGTTCATCTTTCCCTCGATCCTGACTAGTCTCCCACTTCCTGCCGCTGAAAAACATCCCCACAGCACGATGCTGCCACCACCATGCTTCACCGTAGGTATGGTATTGGTCTGGTGATGAGCGGTGCCTGGTTTCCGCCAGACATGACACTTGGCATTCAGGCCATCAGACCAGAGAATCTTGTTTAGGTGCCTTTTGGCAAACTCCAAGCGGGCTGTCATGTGCCTTTTACTGAGGAGTGGCTTCTGTCTGGCCACTCTACCATAAAGGCCTGATTGGTGGAGTGCTACAGATATAGTTGTACTTCTGGAAGTTTCTCCCATCTCCACAGAGGAACTCTGGAACTATGTCAGAGTGACCATCGGGTTCTTGGTCACTTCCCTGACCAAGGCCCTTCTCCCCAATTGCTCAGTTTGGCCGGGCGGCCAGCTCTATGAAGAGTCCTGATGGTTCAAAAATTTCTTCCATTTAAGAATGACGGAGGCCACTGTGCTCTTCGGGACCTGCAATGCTGCAGAAATGGTTTTATACCCTTCCCCAGATCTATGTCAAATCATGTCCAATCAATTTAATTGACCACTGGTGGACTCCAATCAAGTTGTAGAAACATCTCAAAGATAATCAATGGAAACAGGATGAATCAATTTTGAGTGTCATAGCAAACGGTCTGAATACTTATGTAAATGTGATATTTCTGTTATTTCTTTTTAATTACTTTGCAAAAATTTCTAAGCTGTTTTCGCTTCTTTATTCTGGGGTATTCTGTGTAGATTGATGATAAAAATAAGAATTTAATCCATTTTAAAATAAGGCTGTAACGTGACGAAATGTGGAAAAAGTGAAGGGGTCTGAATACTTTCTGAATGTACTGTATGTCTTATGAACTCTCACAAACGTTCACAATTTGTTTTGGTCCCCAGGTGGTCCCTGGTGGTGGATGTAGCATCATCAATGTCTCCTTCACCCCACTCGCTCTGAATGGAGAAGCAACAAACGTGGAGTGTGAGGGCTTTGCCTTGGGGTTTCTAAGTCTGGACAATAAGGTGACGTACCATCTCTTTACCCCCTGGACTTTGTGGATACAGTGTGGAAACATGCCCTTTGGTCCACCGAGTCCGCGCCGACCAACGATCACCCTGTAAACTAACGCTATCTTTTCTCTGTACGTGACACTGAACTAAACTCAAACTATCATACACACACTAGGGATAATTTGCAATTTTACCAAAGACAATTAACCTACGTCTTTGGAGTGTGGGAGGAAACGGAAGCACTCGGAGAAAACCCTCGAGGTCACGGGGAGAAGGTACAAACTCTGCGCATTCAGCACCCATAGTCAGGATCGAACCCGAGTCTCTGGCGCTGTGAGGCAGCAACTCTTCCACTGCGCCACCGTGCCGGCCAAATGTTTTTTACACTGTGGGTGGTGAGTGCCTGGAACACATTGTTGAAGGTGGTGGTCAAGCTCGAAATGATAGCGGCACTTAAAAAACTTGGATAGTCACATGGATATGGAGGGATATGGATTATGTGCAGGCTATTAAGACTTGGCCTTGACATCATATTCGGCACTGACATTGCAGGCTGAAAGGCTTGTTCCTTAGAGATGCATCATGTAAACACGACCTTTGGCCCACCCAGTCCATGCTGACCATCAATCACCCATACTTACTAGATCGAAGTTATCCCTCTTTTTCATCCACTGCCTGCACATTAGGGGCAATTTACAGACGGCCAATTAACCTACAAACCCACACGTCTTTAATTTATTTAGTCAGAGGGTGGAGAATCTGTGGAATTATTTGCCACAGAAGGCTGTCGAGGACGTCAGTGGATATATTTAAGGCAGAGATAGATTTTTGATTAGTACGGGTATCGGAGGTTATGGGGAGAAAGCAGGAGAATGGGATTAGGAGGGAGAGATAGATCAGCCATGATTGAATGGCAGAGTAGACTTGATGGTAGGCCTAATTCTACTCCTATCACTTGTGATCTTATGATGATCTTTGGGACGTCACAGGGAGAACATGCAAACTCCACACAGCCAACACCCGTGGTCAGGATTGAACCTGGGTCTCTGGTGCTGCAAGGCAACAACTCTACTGCTGCACCACCGTGCTGCCCTAAAGTTAGTTTCCTTTCAATTCAATGCGGCAGTTCCAGTTTAAAACTATGTAGGAAGGAACTGTAGATGCTGGTTTAAACCGAAGAAGATACGTATTAATCTACAATTTGAGAAGGAGAATGGTAAATCGGAGGTGTCAGTATTACGGTTGAACAAAGGGGACTATGGATCCATGAGGGAGGAGCTGGCCAAGGCTGACTGGAAAGATACCCTAGCAGGGATGACAGTGGAACAACAATGGCAGGTATTTCTGGGAATATTACAGAAGGTGCGGGATCAGTTCATTCCTAGGAGGAAGAAAGATTCCAAAGGGAGTAAGAGGCGACCGTGGCTGACAAGGGAAGTCAGGGACAGTATAAAAATAAAAGAGAAGAAGTACAACATAGCAAAGATGAGCGGGAAACCAAAGGATTGGGTGATGCTTAAAGAGCAACAGAAGATAACTAAAAAGGCAAAAGATGAGGTACGAAGGTAAGCTAGCCAAGAATATAAAGGATAGTAATAGCTGCTTTAGGTATGTGAAGAGGAAAACATTTGTTAAGACCAAAGTTGGACACTTGAAGACTGAAAAGGGTGAATTTATTATGTGGAACAAGGAAATGGCAGATGAGTTGAACAGGTACTTTGGATCCGTCTTCACAAAGGAAGATACAAACAATCTTCCTGATGTACTAGTGGTCAGAGGATCTGGGGTGACAGAGGAACTGAAGGAAATCCACATTAGGCAGGAAATGGTGTTGGGTAGACTGATGGGACTGAAGGCTGATAAATCCCCAAGGCCAGATGGTCTGCATCCCAGGGTACTTAAGGAAGTGGCTCTAGAAATTGTGGACGCATTGATGATCATTTTCCAATGTTCTATAGATTCAGGATCAGTTCCTGTGGATTGGAGGGTAGCTAATGTTATCCCACTTTTTAAGAAAAGCGGGAGAGAGAAAACAAGGAATTATAGCCTGACATCGGTGGTGGGGAAGATGCTGGTGTCAATCATAAAAGATGAAATAGTCGCACATTTGAATAGCAGTAACAGGATCGGTCTGAGTCAGTATGGATTTACGAAGGGGAAATCATGCTTGACTAATCTTATGGAATTTTTTGAGGATGTAACTAGGAAAATGGACAAGGATGTAGTGTATCTGGACTTTCAGAAAGCATTTGATAAGGTCATACATAGGAGATTAGTGGGCAAAATTAGGGCACATGGTATTGGGGGTAGAGTGCTGACATGGATAGAGAAGTGGTTGGCAGACAGGAAACAAAGTGTAGGGATTAACGGGTCCCATTCAGAATGGCAGACAGTGACTCGTGGGGTACCGCAAGGCTCGGTGCTGGGACCACAACTATTTACAATATATATTAATGATTTAGATGAAGGGATTACAAATAACATAAGCAAGTTTGCTGATGACACAAAACTGGGTGGCAGTGTGAACTGTGAAGAGGATGCTATGAGGATGCAGGGTGACTTGGACAGGTTGGGTGAGTGGGCAGATACATGGCAGACACAGTTTAATGTGGATAAATGTGAGGTTATCCACGTTGGTAGCAAAAACAGGAAGGCAAATTATTATCTAAATGGTGTCAAGTTGGGAAAAGGGGAAGTACGACGGGAGCTGGGGGATCTTGTTCATCAGTCAATTAAAGTAAGCATGCAGGTACAGCAGGCAGTGAAGAAAGCGAATGGCATGTTGGCCTTCATAACAAGAGGAGTTTTTTGGAATTTGGAATATTTTGGAGGACCAAGAAACCAAGAACCAAGAACCAAGAGTATAGGAGCAAAGAGGTCCTTCTGCAGTTGTACAGGGCCCTAGTGAGACCACACCTGGAGTATTGTGTGCAGTTTTGGTCTCCGAGTTTGAGGAAGTACATTCTTGCTATTGAGGGACTGCAGCGTAGGTTCACGAGGTTAATTCCCGGAATGGCGGGGCTGTCATATGCTGAGAGAATGGAGCGGCTGGGCTCATTTAGAAGGATGAGAGGATATCTTATTGAAACATTTATGATTATTAAGGGTTTGGACACACTAGAGGCAGGAAACATGTTCCTGATGTTGGGGGAGTCCAGAACTGGGGGCCACAGTTTAAGAATAAGGGGTAAGTCATTTACAGTGGCTTGCAAAAGTATTCATACCCCTTGAACTTTTCCACATTTTGTCACGTTACAACCACAAACGTAAATGTATTTTATTGGGATTTTATGTGATAGACCAACACAAAGTGGCGCATAATTGTGAAGTGGAAGGAAAATGATACATGGTTTTCAAATTTTTTTTACAAATAAAAACTGAAAAGTGTGGCGTGCAAAAGTATTCAGCCCCCTTTACTCTGATACCCCTAAATAAAATCCAGTGCAACCAATTGCCTTCAGAAGTCACCTAATTAGTAAATAGAGTCCACTTGTGTGTAATCTAATCTCAGTATAAATACAGCTGTTCTGTGAAGTCCTCAGAGGTTTGTTAGAGAACATTAGTGAACAAACAGCATCATGAAGCCCAAGGAACACACCAGACAGGTCGGATAAAGTTGTGGAGAAGTTTAAAGCAGGGTTAGGTTATAAAAAAATATCCCAAGCTTTGAACATCTCACGGAGCACTGTTCAATCCATCATCCGAAAATGGAAAGAGTATGGCACAACTGCAAACCTACCAAGACATGGCCGTCCACCTAAACTGACAGGCCGGGCAAGGAGAGCATTGATCAGAGAAGCAGCCAAGAGGCCCATGGTAACTCTGGAGGAGCTGCAGAGATCCACAGCTCAGATGGGAGAATCTGTCCACAGGACAACTATTAGTCGTGCACTCCACAAATCAGGCCTTTATGGAAGAGTGGCAAGAAGAAAGCCATTGTTGAAAAAAATCCATAAGAAGTCCCGTTTGCAGTTTGCCACAAGCTATGTGGGGGACACAGCAAACATGTGGAGGAAGGTGCTCTGGTCAGATGAGACCAAAATTGAAGTTTTTGGCCTAAATGCAAAACGCTATGTGTGGCGGAAAACTAACACTGCACATCACCCTGAACACACCATCCCCACTGTGAAACATGGTGGTGGCAGCATCATGCTGTGGGGATGCTTTTCTTCAGCAGGGACAGGGAAGCTGGTCAGAGTTGATGGGAAGATGGATGGAGCCAAATACAGGGCAATCTTGGAAGAAAACCTGTTAGAGTCTGCAAAAGACTTGAGACTGGGGCGGAGGTTCACCTTCCAGCAGGACAACAACCCTAAACATACAGCCAGAGCTACAATGGAATGGTTTAGATCAAAGCATATTCATGTGTTAGAATGGCCCAGTCAAAGTCCAGACCTAAATCCAATTGAGAATCTCTGGCAAGACTTGAAAATTGCTGTTCACAGACGCTCTCCATCCAATCTGACTGAGCTTGAGCTATTTTGCAAAGAAGAATGGGCAAAGATTTCAGTCTCTAGATGTGCAAAGCTGGTAGAGACATACCCCAAAAGACTTGCAGCTGTAATTGCAGCGAAAGGTGGTTCTACAAAGTATTGACTCAGGGGGGCTGAATACTTTTGCACGCCACACTTTTCAGTTTTTTATTAGTAAAAAAATTTGAAAACCATGTCTCATTTTCCTTCCACTTCACAATTATGCGCCACTTTGTGTTGGTCTATCACATAAAATCCCAATAAAATACATTTACTTTTGTGGTTGTAACGTGACAAAATGTGGAAAAGTTCAAGGGGTATGAATACTTTTGCAAGCCACTGTAGAACAGAGATGAGGAAACACTTTTGAACACAGAGAGTTGTGAGTCTGTGGAATTCTCTGCCTCAGAGGGCGGTGGTGTCCGGTTCTCTGGATACTATCAAGAGAGAGCTAGATAGGGCTCTTAAAAATAGCGGAGTCAGGGGATATGAGGAGAAGGCAGGAACGGGGTACTGATTGTGGATGATCTGCCATGATCACATTAAATGACGGTGCTGGCTCGAAGGGCCGAATGGCCTACTCCTGCACCTATTGTCTCTAGACACAAAAAGCTGGAGTAACTTAGCATGCAGCATCTCTGGAGAGAAGGAAAGGGTGACGGTTCGGGTCGAGACCTTTCTTCAGACTGATGTCTATTCAGTTTTTAACTGTTGGCCCACAGAAATACAGCAGGGACTTACACAATGCAGAGGCTGGGGTAAGGTGATCCAAATCTGCTGTACCTCCCCTCCCAGACCAGGTTAGGTTAAAATTGGAGTCTGATTGGAGTCTGCAAATCCTTAATTATACACAAATTAGTAATCAATTAGAAGTGCACAGTGGAAGCCTGGGCAGTATTATTAACTGATCTGTAAAATTCTGAAGTGTTCTTTGGAAAGAGACCATATGACTTGCTTGAGGGAAAGCCAATAGTTTAATGATTCACTGATACTTTATTGTCACATGCACCTAAGTACAGTGAAATTCCTTTATGGCATGCAGTCTAGTGAACATTTTACTGTATATAGGCACATTCACATTAAGTACCAAGAGTGTAGGAATAGTAGATTACATTGAAACAGCACAGGAAGAGTCACAATGTTTCCGGCACCAACTTATACCCATCAAGTTGAAAGTTGTTCAAAATGTAGTCGTAACTTGGCCACAAAGACCCGTTATCCTGGCGATGGCACTGAGTGGGAGTTGCAGGGGTCAGGATGGCCAGGCGATGTTGTCGGTGTTCTTCACCACTGCTCCGCCACTCCGTGCCACTGCAGGCCGCATTCGATCCACGTGCCTGGCCACTTGGAGCGGCGCCCGATCTACTTGAGCCCCAGGCTGCCTCCAGCGGCACCCGATCTAATGCAGCCCTAACAGAGCACCCAGAGGAAACCCATGTGGTCACAGGGAGAAGATGCAAACTCCACCTAGCCCACACCCGAGGTCAGGATTGATCTCTGATCTCTGAGGCTACAAGGCCGCAGCTCTCCCAGCTGTTCCCGTGCTGTACTTTTCCTGGGCTGTACTGTTTGAAGATTAACAGACAACTGAATTTCTGCTCTGCCTATACACGAGTCCTTATGTTTAACATGAAAGTACCATTTCTTGTCCACGATGGGTGGGCCACCAAAAATGATCTCTAGCAAGGTAGGCATTTTGTATAATTCCACCGCAGCGTAATTCTTGGGCCACATCAGTGGAAAGAACAGAGTACAACCCCAAGGTCATGTGGTTGGAAAGTATCCATGAGGAAGAAAGTATCCAAAGAATGTTCGGTGGGAATGTGGTGAATAGAATTCCGCCCAGGATGACCTGGGATCATGTGCTTCAGGAGGGCAAACTATGTAGAACAAACAGTGGTGTTGAGGACCAAAGGGACCTTGGAATGCAGGTTAGCAAGACGTAGTTAAGCAGGCCTATTAGCTGGGGTGCTGAATGCCAGAACACAGAGAAATCAATGCTGGCACTGGATAAGGCACCAATTAGGCCACCGCTTGAGTACTGCTTTCAGTACTTTTTAGTTTAGTTTAGTTTAGAGAAATACAGCGCCATAATAGGCCCTTCAGCCCACTGAATTTGTGCTGACCAGCGATCCCCGCACACTATCGCCACCCTACACACACTGGGGACAATTTACAATGACACCAAGCCAATTAGCCTATAAACCTGTGCGGGAGGAAACTGGAGAAAACCCATGCAAGTCAAGGGGAGAATGTACAAACACCGTACAGACAGCACCGTTAGCTAGGATCGAACCTGGGTGTCTGGCGTATTAAGTCAGCAGCTCTACCACTGCACTACCTTCTGGCCTTGTGCGCATCCCTAGTTTTCATTGCCACAGTATCCACATAATGCTACGATCTGGAAATCTCTTCCTGGACCATCCTTCCTTTCCTTAAAACACAGTTGAAATTCTGCTTCCTTGAACAAGTTCCTTCCGAATATCTCCTCGTGATTTTGGTGTCACATAGTACATAGAAACATAGAACATAGGTGCAGGAGTAGGCCATTCGGCCCTTCGAGCCTGCACCGCCATTCAATGTGTTCATGGCTGATCATCCAACTCAGTATCCCATCCCTGCCTTCTCTCCATACCCCCTGATCCCTTTAGCCACAAGGGCCACATCTAACTCCCTCTTAAATATAGCCAATGAATGTAGCTGCTTTACATACTCCTGTGAAGCAGCTTTGCTCTCTGCATAGTGCTCCCCATATAAAACTTCTTGCTGTTTTCACAGGTTGCGGTTGGGGAACCTGGGAAGGTAAGCAGAAACCAAGGATACAAGACAGAGCCTCTACGGTTAGACTTTTCTGGAGACGTACAAGCTGCCATGTGAGTACTACATTCTGGCTTTTCCCAGCTTCTTTTGTTATCTCTTTGTTAACCTTTAGTTTAGTTTAGTTTAGTTTGAGATACAGCATGGCAACAAGCCTTTTCGGCCCACCGTGTCCACGCTGACCAGCGATCAGACATACACGAGTTCTATCCAGCACACTAGGCACACTAGGGACGCCAATTAAATTACAAACTCGCACATCTTTGGAGTGTGGGAGGAAACCGCAAATCTCGTAGAAAACCCACACGGTCACGGGGAGAACGTACAAACTCCGTACAGACAGCACCCGTAGTCAGGATCGAACCCGGGTCTCTGGCGCCGTAAGGCAGCGACTCACCGGTTGCGCCACCGTGCCGCCCTTCCGATCTATAAAACAATTTCAGACAAAAATCTGAAGTCTATTTCTTCTGTGTGGTACTGAGATCAATAAATTCGATCCAGGCTAAGAATCTCCTCAGTCTGAGTGGTGCCCTTGGCCAAAAAAATACTTAATGACTGTGGTAGTCTTCCCCCACTTTAGAAGCTGCTCTTTTCCAATGGGGTTCAGTAACGACCTTCGTCACAGTGGTGAGCCACATTCACAAACAGTGTGCTGGAGTTAGGGAGACAAGGTGGGGCAATGGTAGAGTTGCTACCTCACAGCACCAGAGATCCAGGTTCCATCCTGACTATGGGTGCTGTCTGTATGGAGTTTGTACATTCTCCCTGTGACCACATGAATGTTCTCTCAATGATTGGATGGCAACACAGTGTTACTGGGGTAGAGTTGTTGCCTCACAGCACCAGTGACCCAGGTTCGATCCTGACCTCGGGTGCTGTCTGTGCACGTTCTCCCTGTGACCGAGTGGGTTTTCTCCGGGTACTTCGGTTTCCTCCCACACTCCAAAGACGTGCAGGTTTGTAGGTTAATTGGCTTGGTGAATTGTAACAAAGGAAATAGGCAACGTTTCGGGCCGAAACGTGTACATGTACGAAACGTGTACGTGTACGTCTGAAGAAGGGTTTTGGCCCGAAACGTTGCCTATTTCCTTCACTCCATAGATGCTGCTGCACCCGCTGAGTTTCTCCAACATTTTTGTGTACCTGCTGAGTCTGTTCATCCTTTAGTGTATAGAACTTCAAACAGTGCAGCGGCTTTGTGTGATATACAGGAGATAATGAGGACTGAGAGGTGAGAGACAGAAACCTCCTGAAATGAGAAATTGTTGGAGAAAACAAGAGGACAATGATCACTTCAAAGGTAGACAAAAGTGCTGGAGAAACTCAGCGGGTGAGGCAGCATCTATGGAGTGAAGGAAATAGGCAACATTTCGGGCCAAAACCCTTCTTCAGACGTACACGTACACGTTTCGTACATGTACACGTTTCGGCCCGAAACGTTGCCTATTTCCTTTGCTCCAAAGATGCTGCCTCACCCGCTGAGTTTCTCCAGCACTTTTATCTACCTTTGATTTTCCAGCATCTGCAGTTCCTTCTTGAACAATGATCACTTCAAGATTAGACTTTAGAGATACAGTGCGGAAACAGGCCCTTAGACCAACCAAGTCCACGCCAACCAGCGACCACCCCGTACATGAGCACTATCCTACACACTAGGGACAATTTACAATTTAATCTAACCCAATTTACCTACAAGCCTGTACATCTTTGGAGTATGGGAGGAATCCGGAGCACCGCAAACCCGTGCGGTCTCAGGGCGAACGTACAAACTCCGTACAGACAATGGCCATAGTCAGGATGGAACCCGGGCCTCTGGCACTGTACCGCTGCGATGCAGTGCCGCCCCCTTGTGGTGTTCATGAACTTTCTGTGTCCAGGTTAACAGTGGAGATGGACGATGATGATGAAGACCAGCTCACGTTTTATGCGGCTGCAAGTGATTTGATTCCAGACGGCTTGGATGGCAAGGTGAGTAAATGTCCGACAAGCACTACCATTTTGGGGAACAAATGGAAACGACGAACTGGTTAATACACAAAAGGAGTAATACACAGAGTGCTGGAGTAACTGGGTCAGGCAGTATCGCTGGAGACCTTTCGGGTCCAGCTTAGGTCAAGAGCATTTGGGTTAAGCCTCCTCTTATATATTGTATATATTCTACCCTCACGTCTCTTAGAGGCAATGATTCATTATTGGTGTCCTACTCAGGGTTTAATCATCAATTTAATATAATTGATATTGCACCTTGGAGACTTGAAGGTATACAGTTAATAGCAAGTTCCTTAACAGCACTGATGTACACGTATTAAGAGGCCCAAGTTTATAGCTCTTTGATAATAGTAACACAAGTAGATAAAGAGGGCGTATGGAATGCTAACCTTCAGTCAGGACATTGAGTATAGGATAGACAAAAAAACTGGAGTAACTCAGCGGGTCAGACAGCAGATAGACACAAAAAGTTGGGGAAACTCAGCAGGACAGGCAACATTTCTGGAGAAAAGGAATGGGTGATGATTTGGGCCATAAGTTAAGTGATGAGGCTATGAGTTCATTCCGAGGGTATGACCTCTGGTTCTAGACAATCCCACTAGTGGAAACATCCTCTCCACATTTATCCTCTCCCACAGTCTTATTCGGTAAGTTTCAATGAGGTCCCCCCTTTGTTCTTCCAAATTCCAGCGAGTAGAGGCCCAGTGCCATCAAACGCTCATCATACATTAACCCACTCATTCCTGGGGTCATTCTCATAAACCTCCTCTGGACTCACTCCAGCATCAGCATATCCTTCCTCAGATATGGGGCCCATAACTGCTCTCAATACTTCAAATGCGGTCTGACCAGCGCCTTATAGAACCTCAGCGTTACATCGGGTTGAGATGTCTGAAGAAGGGTCTTGACTCAAAAACGTCACCTACTCCTTTTCTCCAGAGATGCTGCCTGACCCACTGAGTTACTCCAGCTTTTTGTGTCCATCTTCAGTGTAAACCAGTATCCTACACATTTAGTAAGAAGAGACATTTAGCAGGAGTCGGGTAATCTTGATGCAGCTTTATAAAACTTTGGTTATGCAATATTTGGAGTATTGTGTGCAGTTCTGGTCACCCCATTACAGGAAGGATGTGGAGGCTTAGCATGAAAGTAAGCAGGGGCAAGGTTAAGGACATGCGCTGGGCAGAGAGTGGTGGGGACCTGGAATGTGCTGCCAGGTTTGGTGGTAGAAGCAGCTACAATAGTGGGATTGTAGGCTAATTGACCTCTGTACATTTGCCCCTAGTGCACAGGTGGTGGATGAGAACATTGAGTAACATAGACCAAGTGTAAGCGAGTGATCGGTGGACTCGGTGGGCCAAAGGGCCTGTTTCCATAAAGCGCCAATGACAACAGACATTGGAAAAGGTAAATGGATAGGAAAGGTTTAAAGGAAATATGGGCCAAACATGTGTTTAAGAAAGAACTGCAGATGCTGGTAAAATCGAAGGTAGACACAAAATGCTGGAGAAACTCAGTGGGTGAGGCAGAATCTATGGAGAGAAGGAATTGGAGACATTTCGGGTTGAGACCCTAACGTGGGCAGGTGGGACTAGTGTTGGTGGCATTTTGGTCGTCCATGTTGCAGTACCTATTTCCATGCTGTTTCCATGCAGAGCACAATGGTGCTGCTGGTCGAGCCATTGCTTCACAGCACCAGTGACCCAAGTTTGAACATGACCTCGGGTGCTGTGTGTATGTGTCGTTCGTTCGTTCGTTCATTCTCCGTGTGACCACGTGGGTTTGCACTGGGTGCTCTGGTCGTCCACGACGATGGTTCATTCTCTCTGAGAACGTAATTGTCTAATTCCCTCGTCTCCACCCAGATTCAGAGAGAAATTCTGAAGACGCGTGGCCTGAAACTGAGCAACAACACTGAGACCCCACTGTGCTTCCACTTCTTGCTGCAAACTCCCTTCTGTGTCTTGGATGTGGACCCCAAAAACACCTTGAAATCTTCAAACAGTGACCGGGAGGAGAACGTAAAGTTTCTCATGTTATTCCCACAGCAGCACATGCATGTAAGTACCTGGCATTCAATAGATTCAGTGGGCATTGGGTACAAATTTCGCAGTCTGAAGAAGAGTCTTGACTAGAAACATCACCTATTCCTATTCTCCAGAGATGCTGCCGGACCTGCTTAGTTACTTCAGCATTTTGTGCCAACCTTCTCTTTAGGCTGAACTCCACACCGTAACATAGAGACACAAGGAACTGCAGATGCTGGTTTAAAACATAAACACAAAGTACCGGGTTACTCAGTGGGTCAGGCAGCATCTTGGAGGAGGAAACATGGTGGAGTACGTGCCCCAATCAGCATCAAAGATACTGAAGTGGAAATGGTTGAGAATTCCGTGATGTTATTATTACCAATGATCTGTAATGAATCAACCACATTGATGCCACAGTCAAGAAGGCACACCAACACCTCTACTTTGTGAGAAGACTGAGGAAATGTGTCAAGTCTCCAACAACTCTCACAAACCTCCACAGATGCACCATAAAACGATTACTGTCAGGCTGCATCACACCTTAAAGTCATAAAATGATACAGTGTGGAAACAGGCCCTTCGGCCCAACATGCCCACACCGGCCTACATGTCCCAGCTACACTAGTCCCACCTGCCAGCATTTGGTCCATATCCCTCCAAACCTGTCCTACCCATGTACCTGTCCAACTGCTTCTTAAATGTTGGGATAGTCCCTGCCTCAACCACCTCCTCTGGCAGCTTGTTCCATACACCCACCACCCTTTGTGTGAAAAAGTTACCTCTCGGATTCCTATTAAATCTTTCCCCCTTCACCTTAAACCCGTGTCCCCTTTCCCCCTTCACCTTGTACGGCCAAATGCACGGAGTATTCGTAATAAGATAAATGAATTAACGGTGCAATTAAGTATATATAGTTATGATATCGTGGCCATTACGGAGACATGGCTGCAAGGGGATCAGGACTGGGAATTAAATATAGAGGGGTACTCGACAATTAGGAAAGATAGACAGGAAAGAAAGGGAGGAGGGGTGGCCCTTTTAATAAGGGAGGGAATAACGGCAATAGAGAGGAAGGATATTGCGTTGAAGGATCAGGATAGTGAAACAGCTTGGGTACAGATAGAGAATAACAAGGGGAAAAAAACACTAGTGGGTGTAATTTATAGACCTCCAAATAGCTGTGACGCTGTTAGTCAGAACATAAATCTGCAAATAGTTGACGCATGTAAAAAGGGAACTGCTGTAATCATGGGGGACTTCAATTTTCATATTAATTGGGCAAACCAAACTGGGCAGGGTAGACTAGAGGAAGAGTTTATAGAATGTATTAGAGACGGGTTCCTAGAACAGTATGTCACAGAACCGACAAGGGGGGAGGCAATCTTGGATCTGGTCCTGTGTAATGAAGCAGGATTAATTAAAAATGTCATAGTTAGGGACTCGTTGGGAACAAGTGACCACAATATGGTCGAATTCCATATTCAAATAGAAGGGGAGCAGGTTGAAACTCAGGCTAGGGTGCTTAGTCTAAATAAGGGGGATTATGAAGGTATGAGGACTGAGCTGATCAAAGTTGACTGGGATAGCAGACTCAAGAATAAGACGGTACATGAGCAGTGGTGTACGTTTAAGGGTCTACTGTATAACCTTCAAGAAAAATTTATTCCTATGAAGAAAAAAAGGGGTAAGGGTAAGAACAGTCAGCCATGGCTCAGTAAAACTATAAAGGATAGTATTCGGCTGAAGGCAAGGGCATATAAGGTAGCCAGAGATAGTGGGAGGGTAGAGGATTGGGAAGCATTTAAAGGTCAGCAAAAAATAACTAAGAGATTAATTAAGACGGGGAAAATAGACTATGAAAGGAATTTAGCAAACAACATAAAAACTAATAGTAAGAGTTTTTATAGCTATATAAAAAGAAAAAGGGTGGCTAAGGTGAACGTTGGTCCATTGGAGGGAGAGACTGGAGAGTTGTTGGTGGGGAACATGGAAATGGCAAAGGCATTAAACGAGTATTTTGTATCAGTCTTCACCATAGAAGACACAAAAAATATTCCAACGCTGGATAAACAGGGGGCGGTAGGAATGGAGGAGCTAAATACTATTAAGATCACCAAGGAGGTGGTATTAGGGAAATTAATGAGACTGAAGGAGGATAAATCCCCTGGGCCTGATGGATTACATCCAAGGGTCTTGAGGGAGATAGCGGTGGGGATTGTGGATGCATTGGTGATAATTTTCCAAAACTCCCTGGAGGCAGGAACGGTCCCAGTGGATTGGAAAATGGCCAATGTAACACCTATATTTAAAAAAGGAAGTAAACAGAAGGCGGGTAACTATAGACCAGTTAGTCTAACATCGGTGGTGGGTAAAATGTTAGAGACAATTATTAAAGAAACACTAACGGGGCACTTGGATAAACATGACTTCATCGGACAGAACCAGCATGGTTTTGTGAAGGGGAAGTCCTGTTTAACGAATCTGCTCGAATTCTTTGAGGAAGTAACAACCCGGGTGGATAAAGGGGAACCGGTGGATGTGGTATACTTGGACTTCCAAAAGGCTTTTGACAAGGTGCCACATAAGAGACTATTGCTAAAAATAAAAAATTATGGGATTGGGGGTAATATATTAGCATGGGTAGAGGATTGGCTAACAAATAGGAAGCAGAGAGTGGGGATAAATGGTTCATACTCGGGATGGCAACCGGTAACTAGCGGGGTTCCGCAAGGGTCGGTGCTGGGACCCCAGTTGTTCACAATTTATATAAATGATTTGGAGGAGGGAACCAAGTGTAATATATCAAAATTTGCGGACGATACAAAAATGGGAGGAAAAGTAGGGGATGAGGAGGATAGGAAGAGTCTGCAAAAGGATATAGACAAGCTAGGTGAGTGGGCAACAACTTGGCAGATGAAGTTTAATACTAATAAATGTGAAGTCATTCACTTTGGGAAAAAAAATGATAGGGCAAGTTATTTTCTAAATGAGGAGGAGCTGCGTTGTAATGCAACGCAAAGGGATCTAGGGGTATTAGTACATGAATCACTAAAAGTTAGTATGCAGGTGCAGCAAGCAATCAGGAAGGCCAATGGAGTTTTGGCCTTTATTGCTAGGGGGATTGAGTATAAAAACACGGAGGTCTTGCTGCAGCTGTACACAGTATTAGTGAGACCACATTTGGAATACTGTGTACAGTTCTGGGGTCCATACTTAAGAAAGGATGTACTAGCCCTGGAGGCAGTGCAGCGAAGGTTTACAAGATTAATTCCTGCAATGAGGGGATTGACATATGAGGAAAGGTTAAGTAGGCTGGAACTCTACTCTTTGGAGTTTAGAAGAATGAGAGGCGATCTCATTGAAACATATAAGATCGTGAGGGGCCTTGATCGGGTGGATGCACCGAGGATGTTCCCAATGATCGGGGAAACTAGAACTAGGGGACATAGTTGCAGAATAAGGGGGGGCTCTTTTAAAACTGAGATGAGGAAGAACTTCTTCACCCAGAGGGTGGTTAATTTATGGAATTCACTGCCCCAGGGAGCAGTGGAAGCAGAAACTTTAAATATATTTAAGACTAAAATAGATGGTTTTTTAGCTGCCAAGGGGATAAGGGGCTACGGGGAGAGGGCAGGAATATGGACCTAGGTATGGTTAGTATAGTAAGACCTGAGTGATCTCCTGGACAAGTGTCGATCGCCTGGATTGGGGTCGGAGAGGAATTTCCCGGATTTTTTTCCCGAATTGGACCTGGGTTTTTATCCGTTTTTTTGCCTCCCCCAGGAGATCACGAGGTTTTTGGGGTGGAGAGGGGTGATAGTGGTATAAAGGGGAGGGTAGTGTCTTGTGTTCTGTGTCTTGTGTCTACTGTTTGTGGGTAAGTGTGTCTGTTTAGTGTTCAGCCATGAGCGAATGGCGGTGCGGGCTCGACGGACCTGGTGGTCTACTCTCGCACCTACTTTCTATGTTTCTATGTTTCTATGTTTCTACCTTAAATCCGTGGTCCTTGATTTGC
Source organism: Amblyraja radiata (assembly GCF_010909765.2). Classification (NCBI taxonomy): domain Eukaryota; kingdom Metazoa; phylum Chordata; class Chondrichthyes; order Rajiformes; family Rajidae; genus Amblyraja; species Amblyraja radiata. The sequence continues at coordinate 3,961,562 of NC_045957.1, read as the reverse complement.
CCACTCTGGGCAAGAGACTCTGTGCATCTTCTCGATCTATTCCTCTCATGATTTTATACACCTCTATAAGATCAACCCTCATCCTCCTGCGCTCCAAGGAATAGAGTCCCAGCCTACTCAGCCTCTCCCTATAGCTCACACCCTCTAGTCCTGGCAACATCCCCGTAAATCTTCTCTGAACCCTTTCCAGCTTGACAACATCTTTCCTATAACACGGTGCCCAAAACTGAACAGAATATTCTAAATGTGGCCTCACCAACGTCTTATACAACTGCAACATGACCTCCCAACTTCTATAATCAATACTCTGACTGATGAAGGCCAACAAGCCAACTGCCTTTTTGACCACCCGATCTACCTGCGACTCCACCTTCAGGGAACCATGCATCTGTACTCCTAGATCCCTCTGCTCTACAACACTCCCCAGAGGCCAACCATTCACTGTGTGGGTCCTGCCCATGTTAGACTTCCCAAAATGCAACATGTCACATCTTTCTGTATTAAATTCCATCAACCATTCCTCAGCCCACCTGGCCAATCGATCAAGATTCTGCTGCAATCTTTCACAACCATCTTCACTATCTGCAAAATCACCCACTTTTGTATCATCTGCAAACATACTAGTTTGGGAACAGGTCTGCCCAAATATCCAGCTCTGCTCAACACCGTATGAAATTACTATGAGAGTTGGGGATGGGAGAAGAAATGTTATTTAAACATTGTCTGTAGTGGGGGAGTGCAAAAGGGGAGAGGTGAGGGAGGGAGTGACTGAGGGTAGGGAAAAGGAGAGGGAGGGAGATGGTGACAGAGAGGCAATGGGATCAGCAGCTTCAAGGGGAGTAAAGGAGAGAGTGAGATGTTTACCCCCCCCCCCCCCCCCCCCCCCACGTGGGAAGGATTGATAGAGACAGAAAGGGACTGGCAGTTAGGCAGTTCTTAGTGAAATTGCAATTGGAAAAATGAGCCAACCTGCACAGTTGGGAGCTATGGGTGAGTGCGGGAATATTACGTTGGGGGAACGGGTTGCGTTTGGGGAATGGGTGAGTGGTGGAATATTGCGTTGGGGAAAGGGGTTGCGTTGGGGGACCGGGTCTCCCGTGGGAGCTATGGGTGAGTGGTGGAATATTGCGTTAGGGAAAGGGGTTGCGTTGGGGGAACGGGTCTCCCGTGGGAGCTATGGGTGAGTGGTGGAATATTGCGTTGGGGAAAGGGGTTGCGTTGGGGGAACGGGTGAGTGGCGGATTATTGCGTTGGGGGAACGGGGCCCTACGGGTCCCACTTGGTCTAGTATAACAATAAAACTCTCTTGACATTTGACTCCTGGTTTTCAGGTCACTGTGGCATTCTGCATTTCCTGGGAGCTGCTGAGTTTTCAGGGAAATATATGCACGAAGGAGGAACATGAACTGGTGTTTAAGCAGGACCTGGTGATTGAGTACAACAACAACAGCGCACAGGTAAGATACCTCTCCACATCCAGCATGGAGTCCTAGGTTTAGGTTTATTTTTGTTATGTGTACCGAGACATGGTGAAAAGTTATCCTAACAGATCAGATACTACACATTAATACAATCAACCCACACTCAAGTACAATAGGTAGAGCACAGGGTGCAGCAAATAGTTATAGAGTCATAGAGTGATACAGTGTAGAAACAGGCCCTTCGGCCCAACTTGCCAATACAGGCCAACGTGTCCCAGCTGCCTGCTTTTGGTCCCTATCCCTCCAAACCTGTCCTATCCATGAACCTGTCTAAATATTGGGATAGTCCCAGCCTCAACTACCTCCTCTGGCAGCTTGTTCTATACACCCCCACTCTTTGTGTGAAAAAGTTACCCCTCAGATTCCTATTACATCGTTTCCCCTTCACTTTGAACCTATGTCCTCTGGTCCTCGATTCCCCTACTCTGGGCAGGACTGTGCATCTACCCGATCTATTCCTCTCATGATTTTATAAACCTCAATAAGATCACCCCTCATCCTCCTGCGTTCCAAGGAATAGGGACCGAACCTCTGCCTATAGATCAGACCCTCTAGTCCTGTCAACATCCTCGTAAATCTTCTTGGTATCCTTTCAAGCTTGGCATACAACTTTCCTATAAGAACGGTGCCCAGAACTGTAGTGGGCTTTTCCCACAGTAACACCCCTGGAAGCATTCCCTGGCAATTCCACAGCAGGCACTGTAGGAGGATTCCCTCAGTAACGTGAGGTGGGAATTAAATCTTGAAGTGGTTAAGAGCGTGTTTTGCGTGTAGGTCTGAAGTTTAGTTTAGTTCCGTTTTTTATTGTCACGTGTACAGGTGCAGTGAAAAGCTTTTTGTTATGTGCCATCCAGTCAGAAAAAATGGACAATAGACAATAGGTGCAGGAGTAGGCCATTCGGCCCTTCAAGCCAGCACCGCCATTCAATGTGATCATGGCTGATCATCACCAATCAGTACCCCGTTCCTGCCTTCTCCCCATATCCCCTGACTCCGCTACTTTTAAGATCCCTATCTAGCTCCCTCTTAAAAGCATCCAGAGAACCTGCCTCCACCGCCCTCCGAGGCAGAGAATTCCACAGACTCACCACTCTCTGTGAGAAAAAGTGTTTCCTCGTCTCCGTTCTAAATGGCTTACCCCTTATTCTTAAACTGTGGCCCCTGGTTCTGGACTCCCCCAACATCGGGAACATGTTTCCTGCCTCTAGCGTGTCCAAACCCTTAACAATCTTATATGTTTCAATGAGATACCCTCTCATCCTTCTAAACTCCAGAGTGTACAAGCCCAGCTGCTCCATTCTCTCAGCATATGACAGTCCCGCCATCCCGGGAATTAACCTTGTAAACCTACGCTGCACTCCCTCAATAGCAAGAATGTCCTTCCTCAAATTAGGGGACCAAAACTGCACACAATACTCCAGGTGTGGTCTCACTAGGGCTCTGTACAACTGCAGAAGGACCTCTTTGCTCCTATATTCAATTCCTCTTGCTATAAAGGCCAACATGCCATTCGCTTTGTTCACTGCCTGCAAAAATGACTATGTTTGATTATGATCAAGCTGTCCACTGTATACAGATACAGGATAAAGGGAATAATGCTTAGTGCAAGGTATAATCCAGTGAAGTGCGATTAAAGATAGTCTGAAGGTCTCAATGAGGTAGATGGTAGGCCAGGACTGCTCTCTAGTTGGTGATAGGACAGTTCAGTTGCCTGACAACAGCTGGGAATAAACTGTCCCTGATTCTGTAAGTATATGTTTTCAAACTTCTGTACCTCTTGCCTGAATGGAGAGGTGAGAAGGGGGAATGATCGGATTGAGACTGGTCCTTGATTTGGATTGGACAGGAGCAGGCAGAAACAATGGGCAGTGTATTTGGGAAGCAGTCCTGCTTGTGGATTTGGGGAGGATAGAACAGCAGTGCAGGGCTGGGGAACTGTGAGGTTAAGTGAGATAGGTCATAAGGAATAGGAGTAGAATTAGGCCATTCGGCCCATCACCACTCTGCCATTCAATCATGGCTGATCTAACTCCCCCTCCTAACCCCATTCTCCTGCCTTCTCCCCATAACCCCTCTACTAATCAGGAATCTATCTATCACTGCCTTAAAAATATCCACTGACTTGACCTCCACAGCCTTCTGTGGCAATGAGTTCCACAGATTCACCACCCTCTGATTATAGAAATTTCTACTAATCTCCTTTCTAAAAGAATGTCCTTTAATTCTGAGGATATGACCTCTAGTCCTAGACTCTCCCATTAGTGGAAACATCCTCTCCACATCCACTCTAGATAGATAGATAGATATAATTTAATTGCCACACAACCAAGGTCGGTGGTATTTGGGTTGCCAGCAGCGGTACAGTAATAAAGAACACAACCACAATAAAAAATTTACACAAACATCCACCACAGCATTCATCACTGTGGTGGAAGGCACAGAGCTTGGCCAGTCCTCCTCCATTTTCCCCCGTGGTCGGGACCTCCACCCTCCACAGCCGTTGCTGCGGGCGTCCAGATGGTAAGGGACAAAGTCAAAGTCAAGGTGAGTCCAGGATCGGCTCTTCCCAACCAGAGACCGCGGCTTCAGGCTGGTGTAGGCCGCAGGCCGGCGGTCAAAGTTTTAAAGTACCTGCCGTGCCGCAGCCGGAAGCACCGCAGTCTGCAAGGCCGGCGGTCGAAGCTCCCCTCCAGGGGAGATGGTAAGTCCATGCCGCACCCGCGGTAGAATGACTTCCGGTTGGCGCCACGATGTGAGTGGAATCGCGCCATTACAGCTCCGAAAAAAAACTGAATTTAAAACGGGGGTAAAAGGGTCAAACAAACGCACTTACCACAGGAGATCGATTGTGAACGGCTCCGGCAGCGTTTAAAAGGTGCGTGACGTCATCAGGCGCGCGATTTTAAGAAGAAATTATGACCCAGCGCTCCCCCACCCCCACCGCTGGAAAAAAAGCTACGAGAAGGGAAACTGGCCTCAGCTCGGGTGCAACTGCTGCTTCTCAAGAAGATGTCTCACAGAGGAAAGCTGAAATGGAGGAACTTAAGACTACCATTCTAGGTGAGATAAAGAAGCAGAGGAAGGAGTATATGGAGGAGATAAAGAAGCAGAGGAAGGAGTATATGGAGGAGATAAAAAGTTTAAAAGCGGATATGCTGGTGTCTCACGAGAAAAATAAAGAAGATAAAGAAGACTTAATAAAACAAGTTATAACGACGGTAAAAAGTATGATGGATGAGTGGAAGGAAAAGGCTAATGCCGAGTTACAAACTCAAATTGAGGATGTAAAGGAAATAGCTGCTGGGATGGAAAGAAAGCTGGATGACAAGATAGATCCTACTATAATTTCGCTAGACCAACAAGGCGAAGCAATTAAAGAGCTAACTAAAATTGCTGAAGTGAATACTAAGGAGACCGAAAAACTCCGTGCCGAGAACAAACGCCTCTTAGAATTATTACATAAAACAAACGAGAAATGTATCGATCTGGAGGGACGCCAACGCCGTAAAAATTTGCGTATAGTTGGTCGGAGCGAAGGTCGTGAGGGGAGTCAAGATCCTCGAAAATTTGTTGCAAAACTTTTAATGGATATTTTGAATTTGGATCATGAACCCCTGTTGAGCCGTGCACATAGGGCTCTAAGACGGGCCCCTGGGATAGGTTCATCGCCCAGACAAATGATTGTAAAAGTGGCCTTTGACCATGTCTTCGAAGAAATGATGAAGATAATAATAAAAAAGAGAAACCTGAAATACGAGGGAGACAACATCAGTATTTTTAGAGACTTCCCAGCAGAAGTGGCCAAGAAAAGAGCTCTATTTAAAGAAACAAAAGGTATCCTGAGGAATGTACAGAATACTAAGAATCTGAGATATGGCTTGATGTACCCAGCAATACTGAGAGTAACTTATGATGACAAGGAATATCGTTTCGTTAAGCATACTGAAGCATTGAAATTCGCCCGAGGCATACAGCAGAAGCCAGAAGATGAAGAGAGAGAAGATGCGGAGGAAGAACCCGAGGGAGAAGGAGAGGACTGAACTTTTATCATCGACCTGTGGTTATGAAATACTCACTTAGAAGGAAGTGGAATAATGGGCATTTAGTAGTAGTTCTGTATTAATTATTAGAAAATATTTAATTATTCCATGATAATAGTATTACATATTATAGTATTAAATACAATTGATATTAGTAATTAGCAAATAGTAATATGAATAATAGAAATAATTACTAAGTACTAAGTATATAAAGTTAGTACCCCACCCCAATATATATAGCATTTGAGATAGGAGCTGGTATAATCAACATCTTTTTTTTATTAAAAAAACGGAAGTCTTTAGATTAATGGCCACGTTAGTGTGGCTTTCACCTTCACATACTACACACTATACAAGTGTAGTTTCTTTTTTTTCTGAGCACCCTATTAACACCCTTTACTTTTTTTTTATTATTGATATTTCTTATTGTTTTTGTTTTTTATTGATCTTATATTATATATTATTTGAATGTAGATGTGAAGGATATTGTGTATTTAGTTTAAGAAGACATAGATGTGGATTAAGGTGGAAAGAAATTCTCATTGGATTGATGTCCGGGTGCAACGGGGAGCTGGGTGAGTCAAGAAGGCTACTCCAAAAAAAGCCGCCCTAATAGTAAAATGCATGATATAAAGGTGAAGACTGGGGGTGATGGAGTAACCTTCTGCAGTTGGAATGTAAAAGGAATTAATGAACCAATTAAAAGGGGAAAGGTATTAGCTCAGTTGAACAGATTGAAGACAGATGTCATTTTCCTTCAAGAGACTCATCTTAAAAAAGATGCTCAACATAGATTAACAGCTAAATGGATTTCTAAGGTGTATCATTCTACATTTATTCATAAATCTAGAGGAGTTGCAATAATTATTCGCAAAGGTATACCTTTCATACAAAGTTCTATTATAGAGGATAAAGAAGGCAGATATGTAATAATTACAGGGGAATTATATTCAAAAAAGGTAATTTTAATGAATATATATGCCCCTAATTTTGATAATCCATTATTTTTTAAGAAAATATTTAATAATATTCCTATATCCACTCAACACAATTTAATAATTGGAGGTGATTTAAATTGTACTTTAGATAATTATCTAGATAGATCATCCGCAAAAAGGAAAGCTGCCTCGAAATCAAGTAAATTCATAAATGCTTTTATCAATACATCTAATATTAAAGACATCTGGAGGTTAGATAACCCATCCGGACGAGAATATTCTTTTTTCTCGCCCGTACATGGAACCTATTCGAGGATAGATTATTTTTTAATAGATTCTAAATTACTTCCTTTTACGTATGATGCAAAATATCATAATATTATCATCTCGGATCATGCGCCATTAACATTTAAGATAAAATTAAAAGATATATCTAATAAAACTACTACCTGGAGATTTAACCCTCAGATATTAAAGGACAATGACTGTTGTAAATATGTGATGGATCAGATTAAATTATTTTTTGAAACTAATGATAATCCTGAAACTTCTCCATCACTATTTTGGGACACATTTAAGGCATTCATGCGTGGCGCAATAATATCCGCACAAGCACATCTCAATAAAGAAAATCGAAAAATAGAACAAAATTTAGAAAATGAGATAAAACGTCTAGATAATGAAAATATAAAACAGCCTTCCAAAGAGTTAAGTAATAAAATTGCATCAGTAAAATATAGATTAAATAAAATATATTCTAATCAAGTGATTAAACTTTTTCAACAAACTAAGCAAGTGTATTTTGAATTTGGAGATAAGCCACAAAAATTACTAGCACGACAGCTTAGAAAATTAGAAGATGAGAAGATGATACACGGAATTAGATCTGAGTATGGAAATATATTAATTACTCCAAAAGATATTAATGATAGATTTTTACAATATTATAAAAATCTTTATTCGTCAAAACTAACAGGACAAACAGATAGTATGGAAATATTTTTACAAGAATGTCAAATCAATAGCTTAGATCAGGAAGGTAGAGAATTGTTAAATGCTGAAATAACAGTAAAAGATATTATAGAATCAATTAGTTCGCTTAAGAACGGAAAAGCAGCGGGCCCAGATGGCCTGAGTGCAGAATTTTATAAAAAATTTCAAGATCTGATTTCCCCAAGATTACAAATAATGTATAGATATGCATATGACCAAGGAAAATTACCAGAATCTTTAAATGAATCCACAATTACACTCATCCCTAAAGTAGATAAGGATTTGGAAGATCCTGGATCATATAGAGCGATTGCCCTTTTAAATACAGACCAAAAAATATTAACTAAGGTCTTATCTAGGAGATTAAGTTTAGTGATCTCTAAATTAATACATTATGATCAAACAGGTTTTATCCCAAAACGTTACTCATCCCATAATCTCAGACGTTTGTTTAATATTATATATTCAAAAAGAATACGAGATACGGAACTAGCGGTTATATCACTAGATGCAGAAAAAGCGTTTGATCAGGTGGAATGGATGTATTTATTTAATATAATGGAAAAGTTTCAATTGGGGGATAGATTTTGTAAATGGGTAAGAATTTTATACTCGAATCCTATGGCAAGAATTTTGACTAACCAAATTTTATCAGCCAAATTCAAACTCTCTAGGGGATGCAGACAGGGATGTCCGTTATCACCCTTATTGTTCGCATTGGTGATAGAACCATTGGCGGAAAAAATTAGATCTGAACCTGAAATATATGGCTATAATACTGATACAACAATTAATAAAATTTCTTTATATGCAGATGATGTTTTGATTTATATTACAAAACCGGAAATTAGTATTCCCAACCTGCTAAACATTATAACTAAGTTTGGTGCATTTTCTGGGTATAGGATTAATTGGGATAAAAGCGAGATTATGCCAATAACAGGAATAAATCTTAATACATTACAACAATACCCATTAAAAGTAGTTACAGACAAACTTAAATATTTAGGGATTAACGTAACTAAAACTCATAACTCATTAATAAAATCCAACTATCCTCAACTATTAGATAAACTTAGAAAAAATATTTTATATTGGAAAACACTGCCTATATCCATGATTGGTAGAATAAGTGCCATAAAGATGGTATTTCTACCGCAGTTGTTATATTTGTTTCAGGCTATTCCTTTTTTTCTTCCGAAAACTTTTTTTTAAAAAATTGATAATATTGTCAATAGCTTTATTTGGGATTATAAAAATCACAGAATAAATAAAAAACATCTATGCAAAGCTAAGATAAATGGAGGATTAGCACTTCCAAACTTTTTATATTATTTTTGGGCTGTTCAGATTAAGAATATGAATTTCTGGTGGGTAAATATGGATCATGAACCGACATGGTTAAATATAGAAAAGGAGGACTGTCTACCTTTCAATGTAGGTTCGATAATTTTTGCACCAACGGAAGTACAAAAAAAATATTATAAAGACAACCTAATAATATATAATAATAGACGTATTTGGAAACAAATAGTTAAGACTCTACACTTGGATAATCTCTCATTTAGATTACCAATCATGAATAACCCATTGTTTAAACCTGCTATATTAGATGGGGGGTTTAAACAATGGGATGATTTAGGAATTACAAGGATAGAACATCTGTATAGAAAAGGAAAATTTCTTTTATTCCAGGAGTTACAAGATATTTATGGATTGTCTCCACAACATTTGTTTAGGTATTTACAAATTAGAGATTATATTAAATCCAATACACAAGATTATAAAAATAAAGAAGCAGGATTGTTAGATGAACTGTTTAATTTATATCCAAATACAGAAAAATTAATAGCCTATATATATAACATCATTTTGGATAAGGAGAATCCAATAACGGAAGTATATCGTCAAGCATGGGAAAATGAAATGGGATTGGCTATAACAAAAGAAAACTGGGAAGAAAGTCTACAACGAATACACCGGTGTTCATTAAACGCCAGACATATACTGATACAATTTAAAGTATTATATAGGTTACATTATTCGAAAACTAAATTAAATAGTATTTTTCCGAATCTCTCCGCTATTTGTGATAAGTGCAAGAAAGCAGAGGCAAATTTAATACATAGTTTCGTTACATGTCCTAAATTGAATTATTACTGGACAGAAATCTTTAAAGTTATTTCTGAAGTCATCAAAGTTAAATTGGACCCTAACCCAAAGCTAATAATATTTGGAATTCCGGATTTACATCTATCACTTACAGTAAATCAAAGAAATTTCTTTGATTACTGTTTAATAATTGGAAAAAAAATCATATTGAAATTTTGGAAGGGAACATTATCCCCCACAACCAAAATGTGGGCAACAGAGATGATGGAGACGTTACATCTGGAAAGAATTAGATTTGTCCTATTGGACAAGTATAATTCTTTTGAACAGATATGGTCTCCATATATACAGTATTTAGAGAAGTAGCTGTTCTTGGCAACACAGCTCGACGTGCACCCTGCGGGATTTGGTGAGAATAATTCATTTTTATATTGGAATTACATATATGTCTTTATTGATACTATCACTTGTAGTAGTGTTATTAATAATACATATTGTGGTTACTAAAAATGTTTTTTTTTTTTTTTTTTTTTTTTTTTTCGTATCTCTTTTCTTTCTTATATATAATCAAATTATTATTTAATCACTCTCTTAATGATTTATTCTTTCTCTATTCTTTCTCTATCATTATTTCTAAAAAAACAGTAGATAAGTATTACTAGTGTTTTACTTAATGCAAATTGAATTAATTTGATATAAAGTTGTTTGAAGCATTGTAATTGATTACCTTTAATAAAAAAATATATAAAAAAAAGAAGACGGCCGCGGGCCGGTGGTGGAAGCTTCTTCTTCCCCCCGGGTCCTCCACGAGGGATCCCGGGCTGTAGATGCCGCACCAGCTGGAGTTGTGCAGACCGCGGCTTCAGGCTGCCGTGGGCCAGCGTAACGGAGCGCTCCCCTCCAGCGAGGTCTCACCCGCTCCGCGCCGAGGGTCCACGCTGCGCCCGCCGCTGAAGTTCCGGGCGCGTCTCCGGGAAAGTCCGTGCCGACCCTTGATGTTAGGCCACGGGGGAGGCGACCTGGAAAAAGTCGCCTCTCCATGGAAGAGGCGGCCGAAACGGTTTCCCCCTTACCCCCCCACACCACCCCCCACACATAACACACAAAGAAACATTAAAAACAGACTTTTAAACATACTAAAAAAATAAAAAAAGTTGGGGGAAAACGGACACGCTGCCGACAGGCTGCTGCCATTGCAGCGCCCCCTAGCGACATCCAGGCCTTTCACTATTCTGTACGTTTCAATGAGGTCCCCCTTCATTCTTTTAAACTCCAGTGAGTACAGGCCCAGTGCTGACAATCGCACATCATCATAGGTTAACCCACTCATTCCTGGGATCATTCTTGTAAACCTCCTCTGGACCCTCTCCAGAGCCAGCACATCCTTCCTCAGATATGCTGCCCAAAATTGCTCTTAATATTCCAAATGCAGCCTTACCAGCGCCTTATAGAGCCTCTGCATTACATCCCTGTTTTTGTATACAAGCCCTCTTGAAATAAATGCTAGCATTGAATTTGCTTTCTTCACTACCAATTTGACTTGCAGATTAACTTTTTGGGTATCCTGCACCAGCACTCCCAAGTCCCTTTGCAACTACGATTTCTGGATTCTCTCCTGATTTAGAAAATAGTCTCCGCCTTTATTCCTACTACCAAAATGCTTGACTCCACACTTTGCCACTTCTCTGCCCACTCTCCCAACCTGTCCAAGTCCTTCTGCAGAATCCCTGCTTCCTCTACACCGCCTGCCCCTCCACCTATTTTCGTATCATCCACAAATTTGGCCACAAAGCCTTCAATCCCCTTGTCCAAATCATTAATATACAACGTGAAGAATAGCGGCCCCAGCACCGAGCCCTGCAGTACTCCACTAGTCACGGGCAGCCGTGGGCTCTCATCTTCCTTAGCAGCCTCACATGCGGCACCTTATCAAAGGCTTTTTGAAAATCTAAGTAAACAACATCCACTGTCTCTCCTTTGTCTGTCCTGTTATTTCCTTCTTCAAAGAATTCGATCCAATTTGTCAAGCAAGACCTCCCCTTCACAAAGCCTTGCTGACTTTGGCCTATTTTATCGTAAACTTTCAAGTACCGTGTAACGTCATTCTTTATAATGGTCTCTAAAATATTACTAACCACAGAAGTCCGACTAACCGGCCTATAATTCCCATTATTCTGCTTTGTTCCCTTCTTGTGCAGCGGGGTAATATTGGCACTTGTCTAATCTACTGTCTCTAGTGATTCCTGAAATATCATTATCAATGCCCCCACAATCTCATTGGAGGCAATTGTTTTAGGTTAGTTTGGGAGATGGTGGCCTGATGTTCATCTGTGGGTCATAGTCAATAGGGAGGTATGAGGAGATAGACACAAAATGCTGGAGTAACTCAGCGGGACAGGCAGCATCTCTAGAGAGAAGGAATGGGTGACGTTTCAGGTTAGGCAGGGGAAAGGGAAACGAGAGATATAGACAGTGGCGTAGAGAGATAGAGAATAAATGAATGAAAGATGTTCAAAAAAGTAATGATGATGAAGGAAACCGGAATGAGGTTTAAAACGCTGCATTCATCACCTGCTCATCGGCTCTGACCTTCCTTCCATCAAAGGGATCTATCGCAGTCGCTGTCTCAAAAAGGCTGGCTCAAGGACCCACACCATCCTGGCTGCACACTCATCTCCCCACTACCTTCAGGTAGAAGGTACAGGAGCCTGAAGACTGCAACGACCAGGTTCAGGAATAGCTACTTCCCCACAGCCATCAGGCTATTAAACCTGGCTCGGACAAAACTCTGATCATTAATAGCCCATTATCTGTTATTTGCACTTTATCAGTTTATTTATTCATGTGTGTATATATTTATATAATGGTATATGGACACACTGATCTGTTTTGTAGTCAATGCCTACTATGTTCTGTTGAGCTGAAGCAAAGCAAGAATGTCATTGTCCTATCAGGGACACATGACAATAAACTCTTGAATCTTGAAATCTTGGTTAGTGTAGTTTATTGTCATGTGTACCGAGGTACAGTAAAAAAATTTTGTTGCGTGGTAACCAGTCAGTGGAAAGACAATACATGATTACAATTGACCCATTTACAGTGTGTAGATACATGATAATGAAATAACGTTTAGTGCAAGGTAAAGCCAGCAAAGTCCAACCAAAGATAGTCCAAGGGTCACCAATGAGGTAGATAGTAAGTCAGGACAGTTCTCTAGTTGTGGTAGGATGGTTCAGTTGCCTGATAACAGCTGGGAAGACACCGCCCCTTCACTTAAATGTAGAAAGCGGTGGAATAACTCAACGCGGTCAGGCAGCATCTCTGAAGAACATGGATAGGTGACATTTCGGGTAGGGACCCTGCAGGAGGGTCCCAGCCTGAAATGTCACCTATTCATGGTCTCCAGAGATGCTGGCTGACCTGCGCTGTGTTACTCCAGCACTTTGTGCCCTCTTGGTCAGTCTAACCCGTTTTCCAACTATGCTGGGAAATAGACACAAACTCAATTACATGGTTGAAAATAACAAGCTGTGTTGGTGACTGACCTGGCTTCCTCTTGCAGCTCATTCCCCTCCACGCCCATTTCTTTCTGCCATGCATTGAGGTCTCCACTGAAGATGTCAATTTTGGTACCTGTTTGGTTGGACAGACCCGGAAGAAGGAAATCTTCTTGCTGAACAGGTCAAAGTCGAAGAGTTACTGGACGGCAACATTGGGTGAGGCAACAGTTGTTAGTTTATTTGAAACATACCAACCGTGTCGGTGCCGACCAGCGATTCCCCACCCGTACACTAGCACTATCCTATATACTAGGGACAATTTACAGAAGACAATTAATCTACAAACCTGCACAAAACTCTCCGTAGTTGCCACGTCTTTGGAATGTGGGAGGAAACCGGAGCACCCGGAGAAAACCCAGGCGGTCACACTCCGTACAGGCTGCATCCAAGGTCAGGATCGATCCCGGGTCTCTGCCTCCGAAAGGCAGCAACTCTACCACTGTAACACTGTGCAACCCTAAAATGATGACCAAGATGTCAAAATTGTCCGTTCTATACCTTACACTGCCTCAGATTTTATTCGTACGTTGTGCTGCGTTACATATAATGTAGCAGCCAGTGATACCCTCAGCTCTGATAGCAGACATAACTTCAGTTTTGTTTATTGTCACATGTACCAAGATACAGTGAGTAGCTTTTGTTCAATCTTAACTTAAATCTTTTGATTTACTACACGTGCCAGCTTTGTAGTCATTCAATTGGAACTGAGAGTGCTGGAGTAACTCAATGGGTCAGGCAGTATCTCAGGAGAACATGGATCGGTGACGTTTCAGGTCAGGACCCTTCTTCAGACTCAAGGATAAGCAATGTTTCAAAACAAAGGTAGAGACAAAATGCTGAAGTAACTCAGCGGGACAGGCAGCATCTCTGGAGAGAAGGAATGGGTGACGTTTTGGGTTGAGACCCTTCTTCAGATTGTTTCAAAACGTTGCCTATCCATGTTCTCTCGAGATCCTGCCTGACCCACTGAGTTTTTCTAGCACCAAGTGTGATTTTTCACCTCAGTAACCCATACAGAACCTGCCCAGGTTACAACAGGTTCCCTTACATGAGAAACATTCGTAACTCGCAAGTTAAAACACAGTTCGCGTTAGAAATGTAATCTCAACCCGAAACGTCTCCTATCTCTGTTCTTCAGAGATGCTGCCTGACCTGCTGAGTTATGCCATAACTTTGTGTCTTCAAGTGTCTTTTAAATGCTGTCAGCTACCTGCACTACCTGGTGTTTGAACCAGTCCTTACACCCCACTTGACTCCATCAGGGACCCCAGTATTCCTTCCAGGTGAGGCCGAGGTTCACATGCACCTCCTGAACCTCATCTACTCCATCCGGTACATCGGGAGACAAAGTGCAGAGTCGATGACCATTTTGCTGAACACTTAAATTTAAATTTAAATTTCTTTATTTATATAGCACATTTTTAGTCAACTTGCATTGACCCCAAAGTGCTTCACATAATTACATCCACACACACAGGCAAAGGTGGGTGAAGTGTCTTGCCCAAGGACACACACAGGCAAAGGTGGGTGAAGTGTCTTGCCCAAGGACACAACGACAGTATGCACTCCAAGCGGGATTCGAACCGGCTACCTTCCGGTTGCCAGCCGAACACTTAGCATCTTGTGCTCTGTCCGCCAGGGACTACTGGATCTCTGGGTTGCTACCCACTTTAACTCCCCTTCCCATTCCCACACTGACCACTCTGTTCTGACCTGCACCTCCTCCATTGCCAGAGTAAGGCCACATCCAAATTGGAGGAACAGCACCTCATGTTTTGCTTGGTTCGCAATAATCAACCTGATCTCCCGGTGGCTCAGCATTTCAACTCCCCCTCCCATTCCCAATCCGACCTTTCTGTCCTGGGCCTCCTCCATGGCCAGAGTGAGGACCACCGTAAATTGGAGGAGCAGCACCCCATATTTCACTTGGGTAGTTTACACCCCAGCGGTATGAACATTGACCTCTAATTTCAGGTAGTCCCTGCTTTCTCCCTCCTTCCCCTCCCCTCCCCAGCTCTCCCACAGCCCACTGTCTCCGCCTCTTCCTTTCTTCTTCCCGCCCCCCCCCCCACATCAATCTGAAGAAGGGTCTCGACCCAAAACGTCGCCTATGTCCTTCGCTCCATAGATGCTGCCTCACCCGCTGAGTTTCTCCAGCATTTTTGTCTACCTTCATATTTTGCTTGGATAGCTTGCACCCCAGCAGTATGAACGTTGAATTCTCTAATTTTTGGTGACCTACAAACACCTCCCTAGCCCTCCTCTCACTCTTCCCATCCCCCTCCCCTTCCTTCACTACAATTCAGTTACAGTTTGCAATGATGTATCCCTCATGGGCTCATACCATCCCTAGCCAACAATCAGCCTATCAGGGAACCTCCTTGCCTGACGTCGTCTGTTGCCGCCCTGATTTGTCCTGCTTGTTTTTCTTACTTCCAGTTCCCTCTCAACCATCCCCTCCCCTACAATCAATCCAAAGCATTCCTGAAATGCTCCCACTGAGTTACTCCTGCATTTTGTGTCTATCTAGCACTTCATTCTATATACCAATCACCCTTTGAGTTAAAAGGTTGTCCCTCAGGTTCCTATTAAATATTTTCCCTCTCTCTTTCATCCTATGTCCTCTGGTTTTTGATTCGAGTAAGACTCTGCGCTTGGACCCTATTTATTCCCTCATGATTCTATACACCTCTATAAGATCACTGCTCAGTCTCTTGTGGAAGACACAAAGTGTAACTCAGTGGGTCAGGCAGCATCTGTGGAAGACATTGGTAGGTGATGTTTCGGGTCAGGATCTTTGCTCGGATTGAGAACCTGCAGTGTGTTTCCAGCATCTGCGATTGCTTTCCGTTTTGGTTTTAACTCCTGCCCTCTCTCCACAGTTCCCAGTAAAAGACACAGGAATGAGAGCGTGTTTGCAATTTGCCCCACGTGCGGGGTCCTGGAGGCGCGTGTCATACAGTTAGCTTCCAGCCGGACTACCTTGCTGATCACCTTTACTGCCAGGTGACTGTGGGGTTTGCTGCTGGGTCCCTGTTCCTCTGCACTGGAGCTGCATTGCTGCTGCCAGTCTCACCGCATGACTGTGGTCTCTCAATATAAAACACTTGCAAACAATTTGCGTCTAAAATTAGAGGCTATAGATTTAAGGTGAGTGTGGAAATAGTTTTAGTGCAGGAGGGCATAATACCAAAGGTTCTAGAAGAATTAGGCCATTCAGCCCACCAAATCTACTCTGCCAATCAATCATGGTTTTTCTATATTTCCCACTCAACCCCATTCTCCTGCCTTCTCCCCGTAACCCGATACACTATTGTCCCTGTACCCAAAAAGGCAAGGACCACTGGTCTTAATGACTACAGGCCTGTCGCACTGACCTCTGTAGTCATGAAGACCCTTGAAAGGCTTGTGTTGGCCAAGCTGAAAAATATCACAAACCCTCTGCAGTTTGCATATCGGGCCAATAGATCTGTGGATGACGCAGTCAACCTGGGCCTGCACTTCATCCTCCAGTGCCTAAACCACCAGGGGACCTATGCGAGGATTTTGTTTGTTGATTTTAGCTCTGCATTCAACACCATTGTGCCAGAGCTACTACACTCCAAACTTTCTGAGTTGACTGTGCCTGAACCCCTCTGTCAGTGGATCACCAGCTTCCCGACAGGAAGCAGCATGTGAGGCTGGGAAAGTACATCTCGGACCCGCAAACCCTCAGCATAGGAGCACTGCAAGGCTGTGTACTCTCCCCTACTCTCTACACCAATGACTGCACCTCCACTGACTCCTGTTAAGCTTCTCAAGTTTGCGGACGACACAACCCTGAGTGGACTGATCCAGGATGTGGAGGAATCTGCCGAGACAGGAAGTGACACAGCTGGCGTCCTGGTTCTATGGCAACAACCTGGAGCTCAATGCTCTTAACACAATGGAATTGTAGACTTTAGGAGAGCTCCCCCTCCCCTCATCATCTCCAAGGACCTTAAAACGGGGGCTACCATCGATTCCACAGTCAAAAAGGCACAACAGAGGATGTACTTCCTGCAGCAGCTGAGGAAGCACTGTCAAAGTTTGTTTCTTAAAAAGCAGATAGCAACAAAAACTGTTAAAAGGTAAACCATGGCAATCTTTAATTATGGCAGCTTTGGAGAACATGGCTTATGACATTTCTGGTCAGCACTTCTTCAGACTGATGGCAAAAAATAGACATCTATGTATTGGAATTGGAGGGGATGGGGCACGAGCCAGGCAGGAAAACTGGGAAGAGAAGGGATTGAATCGGACAAGGGGAAGTTTAGGTCCATTATTGCACTGATAGTGAAAAGCTTTGTGTTTTGCATGCTATCCAGATATATCAGATACCATATATCAATACAATGAAGTCAAATACAATAGGTAGAGCAAAGTGGAAGATACAGAGTGCAGAATATAGTTCTCAGCATTGTCTCTGGAACTGATGCACTACAATGCCCACAGTAGGGTGGAAGTAAATGTGAACAGCACCAGACTCAGGACAGCATGTTATGGAAGGACCGTTCAAATGCCTGAGGGGGGAAGAACTGTTCCCCAGCCTGGTGGTGCATGCGTTCAAGCTACTGAGCAGAACAGGGTGGGGTTCCTGGTCTATGAACCAGTAGATTTTGCTGCTTCTAACTGCTGTTTCCCAAAAGATGCCGAAATAACTTATTTTTCCCCTCCTCTGTGGCAGAGACAGTAAAGTGTACAAGGCCAGCGTCACCATCCACGGAATGCTGGGAGAGAGACCCATAAAGCTGTTGGTGCAGGGAAGAGGATCGGTTGACGAAAGGTTCGAAGCCACGTACACCCCATAAGGTCAGCATGCATCAAGATGCTCAGTGAATGCCCTTCTCATCAACCACCTGACGCTGCTTCAAACAATTTGTAAATGTATTATTGATCAACATTTCATTTGTTCACATTAACAGCATCTTAACTCATATCGAAGATGCAACAAAAAACAAACTGGCAGGAACTCTGCAGGTCAAGCAGCGTCTGTGGGAAATGGAGAACCTGGAAGAGTCCCCACCCAAAACATTTCCCTCTACAGATGGTGTCTGACTTGCCGAGTTCTTCCAGCAGTTTGTTGATTTGCTTCATGTGGTACATGTTTTATTTAATCTGCCTTACCAGCAAGATACCTGCATCAGGAAACTCTGAGCCCATGTTAATATAAGAGTTTTCAAGATCGTCAAATGTGCCTTGAAAACCAAGTTTTGAAATGTGCAAAAAAATGCACAGCCATTATTTCAACTGAAATCTATATTTGTAATGTTTTTGCTGTGCTCATTGTATAACATTACATCATATTGTAAAATAAGAACTTTTAACATTTAACAAGTGTTCTTGTCTCGTCAATAATGTGTCTTGGTATCGACTTAAATATCTCTTTGAACTCGTCGAGTTTAACATGCAGTTTATCAAGTCTTTTGAAGTTGACAAATAGACAATAGGTGCAGGCGATTCGAGCCAGCACCGCCATTCAATAGGATCATCCACAATCAGTACCCGTTCCTGCCTTCTCCCTATATCCCCCGACTCCATTATCTTTAAGAGCCCTAATTAACTCTCTTGAAAGTATCCAGAGAACCGGCCTCCACCGCCCTCTGAGGTTGAGAATTCCAGACTCACAACTCATGTGAAAGTTTTTCCTCACCTCCGTTCTAAATGGCTTACCCCTTATTCTTAAACCGTGGTTTTGGATTCCCCCAACATCGGGAACTTGTTTCCTGCCTCTAGTGTGTCCAAACCCTTAATAATCTTATATGTTTCAATAAGATCTCCTCTCAGCCTTCTAAATTCTAGAGTGCACAAGCCCAGCCGCTCCTTTCTCTCGGCATAATGAGTCACGCCATCCCGGGAATTAATGTGAGGGGAAAAAATCAGCCTTCAGTTGTTAAATATGAAGTGAAGTTGAGTCTATTCACATGTGGACAAGTATGGTGAGGTACAATGAAAATCTTGCTTACAGCAGCATCGGACATAGACTAGACAACATGCACAAATAATTACACATAAATCACACACAATTTTGAAGACGGCAAGACATAAATAGAAATAAACAAGTCCATGTAGGTCAATTGGCTTCTATAAATTGCTCCTAGAGTGTGGGATGTTAAACTGCAGGTCAGACTGCATTTGTGGGAAAAGAAAAAGCTAACAGTGGACAGATAGCATGACGGCACAGCGGTAGAGTTGCTGCCTTGCAGCGCCAGAGACCTGGGTTCCTGACTATAGGTGCTGTCTGTACAGTTTGCATGTTTTCCCTGTGACATGCGTTGGTTTCCTCCGGGTTGCTCCGGTATCCCCCCCCCACACTCCAATGACATACAGGTTTGTAAGCTAATTGGCTTGGCGTAATTGTAAATTGTCCCCATTGTGTGTAGGATAGTGTGTCAGCTGATCAGTTCAGACTCGGCCGGCCTGTTTCTACGCTGTACCGCTAAGCTTTCAGTTGAAGATTATTTGTTAAGTCTGTAAAGACGCAGATCATAATTCAGTAAAACAAGAAAACCAGTTTCTTCAAAGTACAGCAAACATTTTTATTGAGACTGTAGTTACAACTCTGTATGATTCATATTTACAGATGAATAAGCCAGTTGTTAATTTACAAAATATCCAATCTCAGAACTGCTCTTAGTAAGTGCTTTTGGAAGATTCTTTGAAGCAATTAGAGAACAGCTGTAGCTATTAGCACCTGCACCACAGCTGTACCAAGAGAAACAGGAAGGTCCCGTCCTTATTACCTCTTCCACAGCCAACAATGGGCAATTATGAGGTCTGCCCTTCCTTCCTTGGCCAACTGTTGCCAGCTGATTTGTTATGGCCACCCAACCCCCCAGCCTCTACTTTCAGTCTTCAGAGTTCCAACCCCAAACGTCACCCAATCCTTTTCGCCAGAGATGCTGCCTGACCCACTAAATTACTCCAGCACTTTGTATCTATCTTCACTATCTCCCCATCTGCCAACCACCTTCCTACCCTTATCCACGTATCAACTGCCAGGACTTGCCTCTTACAGTCTTCTCCCTAGACTGAAGGGTCCCGATCAGAAACATCTCCAAAGATGCTGCCAGACCCAGTCTACCCAAGCAAGTCCCACTTACCCGCATCACCCATGACTCCCATACTTGAATGACCAGTTAGTTGCTCATTCCAATTCTGCACAGTAGATCTAATTAAGTGGTTCAGTAATCAAACAAGCAGGATAATGGGGATTGGTCCACCATTGATCTTTGATCTCAGCGCCTACTTCCCCCAGAGCCCAGCTCCACCTGAATCAGAAGTTTATTCTCCCCAGATACAGCTGCTGGCTTCCAAACATTCTTCCAGTTGTCTCCCCATCCAGTGACTGGGAAGAGCAGTCTGGAGCAAAATCACATTCAGGTGCAGTATGGAGCCAACCACGAGAACAGTATTCCAACTGGCCAACCTGTGGAGGAAGAAAAATACATTCACTAAAATGTCTTCAAGCTTCCCCAAAAAAATGCTTGGGTGAAATTTGTCACAAGAAGAATCCTTCAGTTCAATCGTGTCCAATATCTCCATAACCTAACAGCAGTTGAAGCAAGTAGATCACATCCTGGAACTTCCCCACCACCTACATTCCTTTGTCCAGTTTCACAATTCTTCAATCCTTTGTCTTGTCATCTCTGGCCTTTGTCCAATCATCTGCCTATCACCTGTAACCACCACATATTAGCTGCCAGGCTTTATCCTGCCTCTTCTTGTAAACCAGCATCCTTGTATCTACATCACACACACAGCTACAAAACTCAGATCAGTGGAGGGAAATGGCTAGATGACTTTTCAGGTCAGGATCTTTCTTCAGACTAATGGAGTAAAGGGGGAAAGCTGAGAGACAAGAAGCTACCCGCTTTGCTCTCAGTCTGGAAGAGAGGCTTGAGATAAAACATCATCTGTCCCATTCCCTCCACAGATGCTGCCCGCTGAATTCCTTTAGTACTATTTTGGTCTCGAGGGAAAGAAGAAACCACAGGCGGTTCTAGTTAGAATTGTGCTTTTAAAATGGAAGAATTCTAGAATCGAAGGCGGAGGATTATCCTAGTTTGAGATTTACACAGCCACACCACAAAGCACCCTGCATTCAACTAGATACTGTTCCAAATACACACCTGTAGTATCCCAGCTCGATGTCCAAGTTAACCATTCCCAGAGTCGCCAGTGAAGAGGCACAGCTTAAATCCGTTAACTCTGCAACAGAAAGCTGTTTTAAGATTCAAACCAACTTAAGTACAAGGCTCAAACACAGCAGTAGCAGTATGTGTGGGTTTTCTATAACCTGGTTCTGTATATTAAAGAAAGAGGTCTCAAACAAACCCCATTAATCTAGCAGGTATTTAGGAAGGGTCAAGGACATAGACTGACCAGCCCTGCTGACATTTAAACACTGCATCATGGCAATAATATCACTGCTAAATCATTGCTCAAGCAACAAGATCAAATTATGCGAGTAGAATCAGGTGCAGAGGCACAAGCAGCAATCAAAGCTGGCAATGCAGTAAAGCAGGGCTAGACTAACTCAGACAGCATCTGTGGATGGAATGGATAGGTGACATGTTAGGCCAGGAACCTTCTTCAAACTGAAGCGCCCTAACCCATAACATTGGCCGAAGAAAGGACACAACCAAAAACCTATCCATTCCTCCACAGACGCTAACTAACCTGCTGTTTTGTTTTGATCACATGCATAAGCACATAACACATTTTTCAAGACAGCAAAAAGACTGCACAAAAAAAAGATAGTACAAAACAAATAAAAATAGCCCATAGAATTGCAAGACACTGTATCGCATATAGTGTCCTATTGTCACAAGTTCAATAAAGCAGTGAGATAATAGAACCAGCCCCAAATCAAATGTAGTCACAATCAGAACATTTCCAATCAATATTTAAAAATTTGACAGGTACAGGTAGGCACTGGAAATGTGGCAGCTCAGCGTACTACCTCGTTATCCGCTATCCCTGCACTCGTAGCCATGCGTTTGTACAGTATTTTATTGAATTGCACGCAAAGAATTTCACAGAGCTGCCACATTTAGTTTGCTGATGATACATAACCATTAGTGGTTTTGCAGATAGTGAAAATGTTTGTGAACGATTGCAGCAGGATCTGAATCAAGTGGCCAGAGGAATGGGTGATGGAATTTAAGAGAAGTGTGAGGTGTTGCATTTTGGGACATCGAACAAGGGCAGAACCTACACAGTGAATGGTAGGCATCTGGGTAGTGTTGTAGAGCAGAGGGATCTAGGAGTACAGGTGCATGGTTCCTTGACGGTCGAGGCGCAGGTAGATAAGCTGGTCAAAAAGGCTTTTGGCACTTTGGCCTTCATCAGTCAGAGTATAGAAGTTGGGAGGTCATGTATAAGACATTGGTGAGGCTGCATTTAGAGAATTGTGTTCAGTTCTGGGCACTATGTTATAGGAAAGATATTGTCAAGCTTGAAAGGGTTCAGAAATTTTTTACGAGAGCAGGAGGATGAGGAGATATTATAGAGGTATACAAAATCATGAGGGGAATAGATCGGGTAGATGCAGTGTCTTTTGCCCAAAGCTGGCTACACAGTCTAAACACCAGGAAAACTAGCAAAGACACAAACAAAGTGCTGGAGTAACTCAGCGGCTCAGGCCTCAGGACCCACCTTTCCACGTTCACAAGAGATGTTGCCTAAACCACTGAGTTAACCTAACACTGTCTCTTTTTTTGTAAACCATCATCTGCAGTTCCTAGTTTCCACAAGAAAACAAACAAATTGATTCCTTGGGATATGCGTAGGAAAGAACTGGAGATGCTGGTTTAAATCAAAATGCTGGAGTAACTCAGTGGCTCAGGCAGCATCTCTGGAGAGAAGGAATGGGTGATGTTTCGGGTCAAGACACTGCTTCAGACATGCAATCTTACAATATGCAATAGGCTGTACCTACCATTCCAGCAGAATCAACTCGATTATCAAGGCATCAATTTGTCATCCAGGCTGTAAACGAGCAGGCAGCGACTCCATTGTAGGAACTGGAAGGGCAAGGGACAAGGTCACATACCCAGCAAGTGGGGAGGAGGAAGACGAGTGGGGAGCAGAGCCCCCGGAGAGCGGGCTGTACGGGGCTTCCTAACCTGCATCTATGGCAAGCAGAAGGAGGTCTCAAAACGCCCCGTTGGTTGATGTTGCAGATGGCGCTGGAGGAAGCGAGGCCATGACCAGACCTGCCCCGCTGACACTAGGCCACTGCAGTGGCCAGAGAGACCACAAACTCTCCTCTCCGCCCCCCGGCCAATCCTTCACCCCATGTATTAGACATCGCTACAATCAATCTTCCCGCGTTGGCCCCCGGCAACCAACACCACGCACCCAATCAGCGCCCCCCATCCCCAACTCCACGCAGCCATTGGCCATGACCTCCGGCGCAGCCAATCAGCGACCTGCCGTCCCGGCTGCCCGACCAATCAGCGATCTCCTTGACCCAGCACACCACGTGCGTGCGCGGCTCAGCCGCCAATCAGCGTCCCCGCCGCGCCGGGCCTTGTCCACCACGTGGTGCAGCTCGGCCTGAATAACCCGGCGGAGCCGCGGGCTCATCACCG